>NW_027211694.1:23912500-23967500 GCF_022749685.1 Semicossyphus pulcher
TGTGGAGGAAGGAGGAGGTATGGAAACAGTGGAGGAGGGAGCACAGATAGAGAGAGGAGGGGAGAGGAGGGGGTGTTTGTGCTTCATTTCTGCCCAGCAGCTAATGTCCACACACACACACACACACACACACACACACACACACACACACACACACTCACACACAGTTCCATGAACAAACACACGCAGCCATGTGTCTTAAACTCCCCATTACTCTGCCAAAACTGCCTCAGATATCAAACAATGCGGAGCCGTGGGGGGGCGCCCAGTCTCATTTCCATACAGCTTTTACATGTTTCCAGAAGATATGCATAATTACAGGGTTTGTACATAATTGCTCCAACACATTGGCGGGAAAGAGCCAGGTTTGTTCTTTTTTTAACGCTGGCTGAGAGAAAACAGACTCGGCTTCGTCTCCGCTCGGAACAATTAAAACAATGCGGCCGTGTTGGACAGAGTTCTGCTCTCATTATCGCCTCTCTTCCCCCGTCACAACATTTAGCGCTTAAAAAGAGGCCCAGCACCTTGGCTCTGAAACGCTCGTTCTTTTCTCGTCTGTGTTCCCTCCCTCCGTCCTTCCTCCTTCCTCCTTCCTTCCCTCCTTCCCTCCTTCCCGCTGTGCGCTCTAACAGAACCATTTATGAAGACACAAATGTAAATAAGAGTCTGCGGCTCGTCTGTTCTGCTGTAAAGCGAGCGTGCAGGCTTCTGAAGCGATCAGAGACGTTTACATAAAGAGAGATTTACTGTCACCAACATGCAGCCATTGTTCAACATGATACCAGCAGGAACGTGACGTGTGGGAGGGCGAAGACAAACTACAGCAGCTCTGGAGCAGACACAGAACAGTCGAGCTATTTATCACTTCCTGTGGTCACTTATTTCCTCCTACCAGTAGGTGGCGCTGAACACTACACACTGGCCTCTGTTCAGGTCCAGGCTCTTATCACACATGTGCAGTCCGGTGCAGACAGGAGGCTGCGTGTTTGAGTTTCAGCTACTTCCTGTTTCAGGGACGTTCAGCTTCCTGCCCTGGCCACGCCCTGTGACGAAGACTCAGGTCAGATGAAACATCGAGCCTGTAAATGTGTATCTGTATTCAAACTTCAAAATGAAGTCACTTCCTGTTGGTTCAGGTGCGGCTCCCAGGGCCTTTTTAGTATGAAATGTTACCTATGGATCGTTGTGTAGGTGGAGGTGAGCCGTGCTGTTCGGGCTCCTTTGACGACACTCTCTAGGGGGCGCTGTGGAGCCATCAGGCCACACCCACATTGCCTTTTTTGGTCCTGAACCTTATTCAGTTTATTTCTGTGATACTACAGTGGTCCAGTCTAACTGTAGTCTGTATGTAGAGGGAGTCGCTCTGCTGCTGCATCGTGCTGTAAGAATCAGCCCCAGAGCTGTCAGACACTTTCCCTCCTATTGATCAGCACAGGACAAACTGTGGACCCCCCCTCACCCAGCAGCCGTCTGTTTCCTGCACAGTTAATTCTCCTGGAGGGCTTACAGTGGGATTAATATTTCTTAAATGTCATGGTCAGAGTGTGTGTGGCCCAAATTGGTCTCTGCTGACAGCGGGCAGACGCTGATTGCGTTTGGCTGCGATGATGTATCAGTGCAGCAGGAAGACTTCTTCATCCCAGAACAATATCCACACTCGGGGGACAGGGGGCAGAAAAATACATCCCTTTACAAGATAAAATTACTTTTCCTGCAGAAAGTCAGAAAAATGATGGGAATAATACAGCATTCATGGTATTGGACAGCAGGCGGGGAGGGAGCTGCTCTCATACTAATACAGCCCAGTGCTGACCAGTGCAGAAACCCAGGTATCCTAATGTTTAAAAAAGAACACCATTATTGGTACCTATTGAATCCAGCTGAAGCAATGCATCCTGTAACAGATAAGGACCTGATGGAATCTGTCTGTGCTCTATCGCAGCCACAGCGCTCTCTGTATGAGTCCAATGGAGGAGCCACATTGACAATTCAAATGGAACAGCGCTCTGCAGGCAATTCACCCTGTAATCTACATGCCCCCCCCACCCCCCCCGCAGGAGCGCGCAGGAGATTACATTTTATATACAACAGGCACTCACAACCCAGGGAGGTCCACACATGAGCATCCTGAACAACCTCAACATTACAGGTGGAGGATAATTAAAGGGGAGGTACGGTGTTTGTCAACCTGGTCCTATTCAGACGTGATGTGGTGAGTAAAGGACTGACTCCATTACATCACCTTTAATGTGAGAAGAGACATGATTATTATGCTTCAAAGATCAAAGGTCGTCCACTAAAAGTTCTTGTTGTTTCCACTGACAGGCTCAGATTGTTATTCTAAGTGTGTGACAACATGACAGAAAGGATCCCTACAGAGATAGACCTTTTTGTTACAGAGGAAGATGATTGTTTTAACCACACACAGACGTTACATCGCTCTCTGCACACACACCAGACTCCATTCAGAAAAACACTGATTTTACCTCACAGAACAGGAGCTGCTGAAACTTGTACATTTTTGTTTTTATCCATAAGCTTCGTTTTAATTTTAGTCAGACAGGAAATCAGAAAATATAAAATAAGATTCAGTTTCGTAAAATCAGTGAATAAAGTCGTGTTACTGCAGAGTCTTCAGCGAGCCCAGCCCTGAGCGCACTGAGCGCCTGCAGTGTCCAGACAGAAAGCTTCAGGTCACATACAGTGTCCAACACTTCTGTTAGTTACTGTGCAACTTAGTGTTGGAAACCAAACTCACTGACAGATGGAGGCAGCAGCAGAGCAGCAGCTCCTGTTCTGTCAGGTAAAATCACTGTTTTTCTTTGATTGCACTTTGACCCATCAAGGATTATGTTGCAGCCAGTACAGCCTGTTTCACTGCTGCAGGATGAACACATCGACTGGAGACGTTCACTCACTTTGTTCCTGTTAAGACCTGAAATATGTCATAATGGGCCCCAGGAATAACAAACACTTCAGGTCTTCTGAATGCCAAAGAAAACTCAGCTCTGCTCGTCCCTTTAACAACAGATCCTTATTAACAAGACCACTTACAGCGGCAGCCATGTTTTCCTGCCATATTAAAACCCTTCGCCCCGGTTACTCACGCCGCTGAGCTTCCTTCTTAATTGGAGCCGATAACAGATCCATCCATCTCCACCTGGCTGTGTCTGTCAATAAGCCTCCCCCAGGTTATAAATCAGCTACACCCACAGCACGCTACATTAAACATACACAGTAAATGTACGAGCAGTGCACCCTGAACACACATAATTTGTTTTTGTGGTGTTGCCGTAGGGATAACAGCGACCTCTGACCCCTCCAGCCTGGACGGGCTCCCCTGGTAGCCTTGGCTTCATGAATCTTTTAGTCCAGGAGAGTCTGCGGTTCAAAGTTCCTGTGAACCCCAGAAATAATAAGCTCCCTGATTAGTGCGGCTAAAAATACCCCTGGCCCAAACGGCTCCTGGTCGGCCCGCTCGCTCCCGATACATTTACGTGCGGGGGGGGGGGGCTCCTTCTACAGCTGCAGGGGACGGACACAGCACCTGAGGGGTAACCTGAAGAGGGCTCAGACCAGGCAGGCTGGATGTTCAGGTCAGGTTGTTGGACAGAAGTTCTCAAGGCGTCACTGCAGACTGTAAACTTATTTTGTTTGGACTGTAGGTCAGAGAGAGAAGTTATCCACAGCCTGAGCGCAGGGAGGAGCTGGGGGAGGATGCAGGGAGAGGACGTGTGTGTGTCGAGGTCACCAGCAACACAGGAAACATCCAGCCTCAGAGAGCCGCTGCTTCAGTCACCCTCTTTACTCTCTAACCTGACATCTGCGAATGACTGACTCTGTAGGTGAGGGACCAGACGTGCTGGAAGCATTAGACGCAGAATCGTCCAATCACGGTTCAGCAGGCTTTGGTTGTACGCAGGTAAAGGCACCATGTGGAGATAGAGGAAGACATCAGTTATCGTCTGACATTTAACATTCATCTCTACAAAGAGATGTCTGCATGTCACTGCAGCTAACAGTGTGTTCACTGCAGCTCCGTCCTCACTGCTCCTGTTTCTGGTGGGACAGTAAACAATGCAGCGCGCGGAAAAGGAAGTGTTGGCAGGAAGTCGGCACACCGCTGGCTACACCGGACGCCCCCAAAAAAGGCTAAACCGTCTGCCGATGTGAGCTGATGGTTTCCACGACTGAGCTGCTTGCTTGATGTCTCTGAGACTTTTCGACATTCAGCTTGTTTTGCTGCGACGTGCATCGCTATGACGACACGCTGATCAGCTGATGTGACTGTCGGTTTAGAATCAGCAGAACACCAACCTCGCCCTGAGAGCGTCCTCGTCATTACATGAGCTTTTAAAGAATCATCAATGCTCTGAGCAGAGACAGGAGGCCTGCTGGTCTCTTCAACCCCACCTTCATCACTTCCTGTCTCCCCTCCTCCCCCGCCTCCTCACCCCGCCTCCTCCCCCGTCTCCCATCCTGGAGACAGACTAATGAGAGGAAAATGTGGACCCTCTCACCGAGGGGACAACAGTCATGTATTCATTCTGCTGTTAGTGTTCTGTCACTGTTTGTGCTCTACTTTAACTCTCTCTCTCTGTCTCTCTCACACACACACACACACACACACACACACACACACACTCTTTCCTCCCATTTTATATTTAACTTCAACCTGTCAATTAAAGAGTGAGAGGGCAGCTGAGAGAGAGAGCGAGGGAGAGCAGGAGACAGCGAGCAGCACAGAACTAATTAGGCAACTGTGTAATTTTAATTAGCTGTTTTGATAATTAAACTAATTAGTTCCCCTGTGTTTCCACATCGTGCAGCCGACTGCAGCTTTTTTATTTATATCAAGGCTTCAGAGCTCCACTCCGCTGGTTAATTAGTCACTTTTGCATCAGAAAGCTTTATTGATAGCCTTAATTTGCAGTTGAAATGAGAAATCTGCTGTCAATAATTCGGATAATTGCCCGCCGTTTGATTGCAGAGAACAAACGTAAGCGGCCCCGGCTCGACACATCCGCTAATCCCCGGGGTGGCCTCCTGAACGCCGCGGCTCCCTGATCTACATATCAGCAGATCAGCTCCCTCCTGCCCGCGCCTCCTTCCTGACCTCGCTAACTAGACCAGGATCCAGCTAATTCAGGCAAAAATTGACCCACCACACCCTCTCCCATCCCCGCTCCCCAAACACCTCCTTAAAACAGCACCCACAGCCCGGCCGCGCCGCTTCCTCCTCCGCGCGCCGACTTGAAGCGTCGTGCGTGCGCGCTAATTGGAAAAGAAGGCAGGCAGAGAAAAGAGGAGAAAGTTACTGCTTGCTTTGTAGCTAATTAGTGTCCTTGGAATTAAATGAGCAGCTCGCTGTGCACCTCCAGCTCCTGCGGCCCGTGTTTGTGAATTGAATAATTGATTCTCCTCCACTAATCAGAGAACGACATAATGAGCCAGTTTAATTAAATGGGGATCTAACCTGCAGAACACTGGGAAAATATTTGCTCGTTTACGGTTAATCAGGACGAACACAGAGAGCGGGGGAGGTGTGTGTGTGTGTGTGTGTGTGTGTGTGTGTGTGTGTGTGTGTGTGTGTGAGGCTGCTGGGTGCACTTACAGGGATAAATGGGGGGGGTAACCCAGAGGTAACCCTGCTGTCACTGCTCAGGTCGCTCGACCATCTCGCAGACGGATGAGATGCTGGATGCTGCTGCTGCTGTACCATCAGTGACATCATGACACCTGGTCACGTTCCACCAGGTACCAACAGTCACCGTGCTGCTGTGTTAACCAACCAGCTCTCTGCTTAGACTTAGCCTGACGTTCCTTTCACCACACGGGGAGTCCTCACATCTACACAGACGTCTGTGTGTCAGTACTACGCTCCTCTCTGGTGTCATCTGTACCTCCAGCTCCATCCTTGGTCTCATGCTCGACTGTAAACAATGACAGCTGATCGGGTTCCTGACTGGTTGTGACGCTTACATGCAGCCACTCTCTGAACCAATCAGCATTCAGGAGCGACGGCCATCTTTTCGGTCAGAGATGGAGGACTTGAGGAGTGAGGGTGGAGCTAGAGGTTAGAGACAACGTCTAAGAGCAGATGGTTAGCTGTTAGCATGCTAATGTTAATAAGAAGATAAATGGTCGTCACATGACCATCGATGGGAGCAGGGATGGTGTTACAGGGGATTGAGCCTCTCCACACAGACTGCTCATGCTGCACACACCAAAGTCTGCTGATACGTGATTGGTCGATAGATTACAAACAGAGACCAGAACACTTCCTGTCCTAAAATGATGCTAGTTCAGGTGTAGATGTCGTCCTGTCACTCCGGCTCCATGATCATGTCTCTGACCGTAAAGCTGACAGGACGTCTTCATCACCTCTCTGAATGACTGCTGGCTGCACCAGAAGACACCTAGAGATTGGCTGAGGTCATCTGCTCTGACATTGAACTCATCTCTGCTGCAGCAT
The DNA here is from genome assembly GCF_022749685.1 of Semicossyphus pulcher. Classification (NCBI taxonomy): domain Eukaryota; kingdom Metazoa; phylum Chordata; class Actinopteri; order Labriformes; family Labridae; genus Semicossyphus; species Semicossyphus pulcher. The sequence goes on from NW_027211694.1 coordinate 23,918,976, forward strand.
CTTTGAATGTGTTAGTGTCTCCTCCTCCTCCTGTCAGACATGTCCTGCAGCCTCCAGCTCACTCACGACCTTTCCTTATCACTGAGGAGGGACCCGAGATCCCGAGGACCCGAGGACCGGGTCTCTGTCAGAGCAGCCACAGGGGAGCTGGTCTGATAACAGAGCGGCCCCCAGCAGTGACCCCGCAGTCCAGAGCAGCTCTGAACACAGGTGAGGAGGAGGTCAGAGAAGGAGGAGGAGGAGGAGGAGGAGGAGGAGGAGAGATGAAGCTGTGATGATGTCTGACTGTTAATCAGCTCTGAAGACAACATTCAATAACAAACCAGATATTAACACCGTGTGCACACGATGAGCCTGCAGGTCGCAGCTACAGGTCAGGAGAGGAGGTGGGGAAGAATCCTGTCGGTGAACGTGTTTGTGAGGGAGGTCATCGTGTCATGATACGTTCACATGTTGTGGCTGTAAGGACGAGGACTGCTGCGTGCTATAACCACAAGTAGCTCCACCTCGTTACGTGACAGCGCCCGTCAGAGAGGAGGACGAGGTGTCAGTTATAGTTTGGGTGTGACGTCTCTGACAGCAGGTAACGTTGGTGACAGAAACGTGTAAGGACAGGAGCTTCTGCTGGAGTCAGAAAGAGTCTGACTTACTCTGAGATACTGTCAGCGCGTCACTGATTTAATGTCCATGTTTTAAATGTGACTGTCACAGCGTGGCCATGTTCACCCTGCCACTGCAGGAGGTCTGATGGAACAACTGATTCCTCTCATGAACCGGGCCTCTTGCTGCAGGTAGTTCCTGGTTCCTGGTTCTTTCTGTGGTACCACCTTGGCTGAGGGCCCAAGAGGGCTGAGCTGATAGAAGCTGACATCACAAACACCTGAAGGCGATCCACACAGACAGGAACCATCCACAGCATAAATGTTTATGTGTATATATCTACAGATGCAACATCACTGATGATCTGAGTGTTGACGAAGTTACACTGAAAACATGTCAATCACAGCAGCTCGGTCAGCACGGCAGCGCGTCGGGGCAGCAGAGACCCGTGGATCAGGTACAATAAGGAACAACAGCATGAACGTACAGTGAGGCTGTGTGCACATAACAAAGCCTCCGACTGCTCAAGCCTCAGGCCGTGCTCCTGCTGGTTAAAGCTAGCCCCAAAGTGAGCTCCAGCTTCGGCCCTGCAGAACGAGAAGGTTCCCTTCGTCAGGAAAAGTTCCTTCTTTGTTAAACGTTCAAAACTCACACAAACAAGCTGAAAGCCACGATAAGACTGTGGCTCCGTCACACTGAGAACCTCACAGCACATCAGAACCTCTCACTGTGTCTCTGTCTGCTATCTGGGGTCATTCATGAGTCATCTCTCTTACTGTGAGGCTCCTCCTGCACGTCTCCGCGTGTTCAGGTGTGTTGGTGCATCTCCTTTAGTATATCCCTGAGCCCGCAGGTGACAGAGTTACCTGTCCTCGTACACACCGCCTTGTTTTGCAGAGAGAGAGTGATTCCCTCATGAGCAGCACGTTCCTGTTTAGCATGTTTTCTAGTGACAACAAAGGATACCTGTGTGTGTGTGTGTGTGTGTGTGTGTCACACAGTTCTGATGTTCATCTTAATTCATCAATGAGCGTCTGACAGAGTCAGTGAGACTCCAAACAAAGATGGAGCACAGAGATGGAGCAGCTTTGAACCTGTCAGTGTTTCTGTTTGTGAGAGCAGATGATGTTCTCCTCCTCCTCCTCCTCCTCCTCCTCCTCCTCTCCCCTGAGCCTGCATACCGCCGCTGCTCAGGTACCACAAAGTCGAGTTTGTGGACTTTAAAGAGAGAAGAAGAATCTACCTGTGCTTTTGAACTTTCACAACAGCAGCATGCACACAGCCTCAGCTCAGCAGAGAGAGCGGGGAGACAAGCACAGAGAGAGGGAGGCAGCACACGGCCGCCAGGACACACAGCTCTTTTTCTACTCTACTTATATCTGCAGCTGCTTTATTTACTGCTGTAAACTTCCTGCAGCTGTGTGTGTGTGTGTGTGTGTGTGTGTGTGTGTGTGTGTGTGTGTCCATCAGACTCCTCTGACCACAGGACGGACACTCTGAAGTCATACAGGAGGACAGGTGAACACACACACACACACACACGCGCGCGCGCGTCGTGTCTTTAGTTTGAGACTTTTTATTTTACCTGACAGTTAACAGGTGACTTGTTGTTGTTGTATAAACATATATCAGTATAACTGTGTTACATACGGAACATGTGAGCGAGGCACAGATCTCCTCTCGTGCTGAGCTGTGACACATTCAGCTTCTTATTGTCATTTTTACAGCAGTGATACATTAAAGTCACTGTGACACCTTGAACAACAAAACTGCAGCATTTGGCCTCTGAGCTGAAGCATTTGATGACCTCTGACCCCCCAGTCACACAGCTTCCTGAGTTTGTCATCTCCACAGCTCACATGCACGCCGCACTGATACAGCGCAGCCTGTTGTGTCTGTAAAGACCCTCCAACAAGTGTGAGTCCAGCGTGTGACTGATCGTCACTGTTAGAGCTCTAATGACCCTCTACACTCGTCTTATTGTTATCGTGACCATCTCAGCACTACAGCTGTCCTCACTGAGCACGCTCAGCTGCAGCCTGACTGCCTCCATTTGTCTCAACGTGTGCAGAGCTGCATCTCCTCTAAATCACTCTGAAACATCTCTAACCCGAGCAGAGAGAGAGGAAGAGAGGACAGAAGGCTCCGCCTGATTGGTTCCTCTCTGCAGCCGCTGCTCTCCAGTCAGTGGAAGAGAAAACGAGGCAGCAGCACATAACGAGCCTCCTCCTGCAGCTTCATTAGAGAGGAGGAGTCCCTCACCCCGAGGGGAGAGGAGCTGCTCCCTTAGCGACCATTGCACTTTTTAACAAGCCCCCGCTCCGCACGCAGCCCCCCAGAGGTTCACACAGTCCACCTGATTTGTCGAGTCCGGCCCACTCACACGTTTTACTTTAAACAGGAGTCCGCCCCAGATTATGGAGGTCCTGTGGGAGCTGCTGCGCCTCCTCTGACACCTCCTGCTCCTGTTTGCAAACACAGCCTGCTGTAAACAAGACGTGAGGAGATAAGGAGCCGCACACAGCAGGAGGAGAAGCCTGTTTATACACCTGAATACAACATGAGCAAAGCTGCAGTTCCTCTGGTGTCCACTTGAGGCTGTCTCCAGCAGTGAGTCAGTCCCCATAGAGCCCCATGTTAAACTTTACAGCAGAAATAAACATGTTTACAGCCTGGTACAAAAAACAGTTTGGGTCTCTCTAGCTCATTTCTCTCTTCATGACAACTGTACGGGGAGAATCTTTATACAGCTCACCTGTTTACATTATATTAAGGCTCATTAGGGGTGTGGCCTCTTTGAGAGACAAGTGGGAGCTGAATTAACAGTACGGTCATTAGCATGAATTAGCATGCTTCGACTACTCAGGTCCTCCTGGCTCCTGTCCAGCTCCACCCTCTCGTCACTTCAAGCTCCAGAAAACCAAGATGGCGACGGCCAAACTGCCGCGCTCGAGGCTTCAGAGAGGAAGTCGACAAACTGATGGTTGACGTCATGATGCTAACGTCTGAAGGTAAGAGGGGACTCCACCTTTCATGACTGATCCCAGATGTTACACCTTTATGAGCACACAACAAGATGTTTAATGATGTCACTTCCTGTTTCCTCCTGATCTCTGCGGGCCGCCAGCCTCAGAGCTGAAACAAGGTTATCACAGAGATAACGTGTCACCATCTATTTCCTGGAGGGCTGTGTGCAGCGGCTCCTCAGGTGTGATCCGTGCACACTCACAGCTGTTGGTGCTAACGGGAGGAGGAGCGGCGCAGTAATCAGCCTGTTTTCTCTCAGAAACGCTCGTATTATTCAAACTTCACTGTGAATAATTGAGCTGCTGAATGTGCCGGGAAGGGCCCCGAAATGAGACTGTGTGTGTGCGTGTGTGTGTGTGTGTGCCTTCTTAGCATGCGCCTGCTGCCTCCCTTTGAGGAGCAGCCATTACTAATCGCAAAGAAATTTCCTCCCCTTCCTACCTGCGGGCCTGTCAGGTCGTAAATGAAAAGGAATTAAGTAGAAATCCATACGTCTGCGAGCCCCCCCCCCCCCCCCCCCCCCCCCCGCCTGCACCTCCTCGCCGTATATCATTAGAGGAGCAAATTAAACATTAGCGCTTCGGCTGCCGCTAGTTTGGGCTAATTGCTAATCAGCAGTAAAAGTTGCCTGGCACGGAATATTGCTTACCATAAGCTAAAGGTAATTTGCTGGAGAAGACGAGCTGGAGCGGCTCGTCTGTTGTTGTCCAGAGTCCGTGCCTAATTACTGCCGCAGGGTGATGACAGTCACTCAGCGCAGATTAAGGCCGGGCGAAAAATGGAAATGTGCCATAATGCTGGAATGAGCTAGAAGTGCTTCTGTCTGCTTTTCTTTAATTCCCCCTCTTTCTGCTGCACGGCCTGCTGCTCACAGAGGTGCATTCTGGGAGGAGAAGTCAGAGGGTCTGTGCACCACGCACACTCAGGTTTAATAACACACACACATTAAAGGTAGGTTACAGTCACACCTGGTTTATAGCAATAAATGGTCCTGATGGAAGAGGAGAGGAGAACGACATCTCTCCTCTGAGCTCAGGAATAAACATCTGCAGACTTTAACTGATGTCTCTGAGGTTTAAAGGGATCAGTAAATTAAAGCGTAGCTTCCTCTGCTGCATGTGTCTTCATACGTACCTCTGCGATCACATGTGCTCTTGTTTTAACCTGAACTCCAAGTAATTCTTGATAGCGTAGCTTCTGCTAACCCTACTTTAAAAAAACCAGATGGCAGCGGCTTCGATGCTGAACTGGAGGGTACATCTACTCGTTACTATAGATGTCTGCTGACCATCGTCCTACCTGTCGTACCTGCAGTGATCAGTTCATACCTCCGACCCTCTGTCCCTGTGTCTGTCAGCTGTCCGTCATGTCTCTCCGCTCGGGGCTGTACATCAGGTGATAGAGATCTGACAGCATCACAGTGCCTCCACACGTATCATAATTAACTATCTCTCACTGCTTCTCTGCGGCCCACAGACACACCTGAGCACACACCTGAGCACACACCTGAGCACACACCTGAGCACCTCTGTGTTTGTCAGGACCACGCAGACTTGGTGATGATCAGAAACTCGCTGCGTCTCTGCAGGTCTTAAATAAAGCACGTGATGGTGTGTGAGGCGAGGCCGGTGCTGCACCACGAGGACGTGATGAAGTGATGTTCAGTTAGAGCTCCTGCCTTTAATAACATGTTGTCCTTATAGTTGTTCTGTTAGCTGACACCTGGAGAGGACAGGAACACAGGTGACTTCATCACTAACGCACAGCCTCAGTGTCAGGTGACAAAATGCACATAAATACAGGTGAATCAGAACAGCAGCGTGAACAGATATACTGACAATGTTTGATCAGATAATAAATGATTTCTCTCTCTGTGCGTCACCAGGCAGCTGCTGACTCCCCATCACACTGTCTGTAACACAGGTGAGAACACCTCACACTGAACATGTGACAGAAACGACAAAGTGACACATTCACATGTGAGTTTGGTCCAATCACAGACGGACGCGTCTAAACGAGCTCTCTGTTCCCATCAGAGCAGGAAGACACGGACCAGAAAGTAGAGAGAGAAACGAACTTCTTCTGTTAGTTCTGTGTGTGTGTGTGTGTGTGTGTGTGTGTGTGTGTGTGTGTGTGAGTGTGTGTGCGTGTTGTATCTGACACACAGTATCGGTGCCTGTCTGCCTTATTTCAAAGTGCAGCCTGTCCAGCAGCAGAGCGTGGGCCCTGCAGAGGAGGAGGTGTGGGTGTCTGTGGCATGAAAAGCAGCCCAGTTGGATCCCAGTACAGTCCAATCAATACATCGTTATAGATCGTAATCACGTGAAGCGTATAATCGCCTAAAACCTATCAATTATAGAGAGCCAGATAGCCCGGCCTCCAAATCCTGGCCCGCAGCCCTCTTCCTCCTTGGATTAGGATCTGAGATTGGGTCAGGATCACAGGGCTGCGCCCGGCCGGCCAGATATCAGATTAATGACCACTCCAGGGGCTCACAGCTCAGCCAGCAGTTAGAGGAAGAGCAGCAGAGTTACTGCACAATAAATAATACATCATTGGGTCTGGGAGCTGACATAATTATCACCTAAGACACAGGCGATGTGTGGACACAGCACCGAGTCTCACACAGAGATATCAGAGAGACGTCAAACACAGTCAGACTGTGGACTGAAGGCTGTTCCTACTGATCAACAGTGTTCTTCACTAACAACATACACTGTGCAGCTATCAGTGCTGCAGCATGTGTTAGCATGGAGTTAGCATGGTCTGACTGTAAGGTAATCAATGCTCCTGCTTTTAAAATAACCTGCTCATCAGCGTCTCAACACAAGAGAAGATCTTATTTATGTAACTGTTATCAGGCTCACGTTTCTGTGTTTGCTCCACTTTAAAGAAATCCATTCCACATTAAAGTCCCGGCTTCGTCCTGGGGGCGGTCGTGTGGCTACGCTAACATTAGCATGGCTGTAATATCAGTGTTACGAGCAGTGTGACAGCTGTACAAGGATTAAACTGGAGAGAAGTTTGCTTTGAAAGAAACAGAGTGAAGATAACGTGATACAGACTCACCACGAGAAGATGAGATGATACTCACACACACACACACACACACACACGCAGTGAAATGATCCGTGCACATTGTTCCATTGTCATGTTTGTGCACATAATGTGAGACTCTTCAGGACAGTGTCCACCACAGGCCAAGCTGAGGACACGATGTCCTCCTGTCAGTGACAGCAGCCAATCAAAGAGATGTTCTGCCTCCCCCCGCTGAGCTGGGAGCAGTTGGCATCCTCCTGCAGAAACACCTTGTTGCCAACAGCAAAGCAATTAAAGTCACAGGAAGTCATTTCTCATGCGTGCGTGTGTGTGTGTGTGTGTGTGTGTGTGTGTGTGTGTGTGTGTGTGTGTCTCTGCCGTGTGAGGCAGGTGAGCCTGCTGCTTCTGTCTGATGCTTGTGGGAAATCCAACTACAAAAACAAATATGTATATTTTCAATTTATCTCACCTGCCATACCTGTGTGTGCTCCCACAGGCCTGGCATCTCTCCCCGCTGCCCCTCACACTCACTATTTAAATTCTGAATTCCTAAGCGGATTTTCTCAATTTAGCCATACTTTTAATCTTTGGCGAAATGAGTGATGACTTCTTTCAATGAAAACCTGACAGGCTTACAGCGCACACCGGAGGATTAGTTTCCCGTGGAGATGAGGTTTTCCTTTGTGCCGCTGTGTGTCTGTTTGATGGGGTTTAACAGGAAGCGTCAGGGCTGAAATTGGATGCAGCGGGGATCGTGGGTAGATGGCCCGGGTTCGATACAGACCCCCACGCTGCAGCTCTGCCCTTCGCCTTCCCTTCATTTTCCTTCCCTCGGGTCCAATAACCGAGCCTTTAAACACTCGTGGACCGACTGACACACAGATACACACACCTCTGCACACACATACAAACAGAAGACCAGCCTCTAAACACACACACACGCTGTCTGAATATGCACACACCCTCTAAAACACTCAACAGTCCAGGTCCAGCAGCTCCACACTGAGCATCAGAGTCCTGCAGGCTCCCCGCTCCGTTCATCAGCATCCTGTTGGACGGTATCTGTGAAGAACGAAAGTATGTCAGGAGCTGATTGGATCTAAAGGACAGACATGAGCTTGGTAACCGGGCCTAAGTCACTCTGGATCCTCCTGTGATTGGCCGGAGGATGAATCCCTGAGATCTCTTGATTTGTCTTCATCAGGTCACAATCAGCCTCAGCCGCACTCTGTTCAGGGCTGTTAGCACAAGTTAGCATGCTAACACAAGAAAGATAGAGACGGTACATAACATGGTAAAATGTATACCAGCTAAACATGTTTTATAGCTTACAGAATACAGTGAACTACTGTCAGACCTCCAGACAGGGACCTTGACTACCCGACTTCACCCAGGCGCACGTGTACGTATGAGCTTATACAAGCAGCAATCACTGTAGTGCTTAGCACTGAATGCACCTTCTGACACCATGAATACAACATGTTCCTGCTGACAGCGAACCCTTAGCATGCCGATAGCTTTCACTAGCTACTGTTAGCACACTGATAGCTACCGTTAGCATGCTGACAGGTTCAGTCAGATAGCGTCATATTGACGCTTGTCTGTTACTCATCAGCTCGCAAAAGTCTTGATGACCCTGAGATGGAGGGTCACATGCAGACTCAGTGTTGACTTGATGAACGGTGTATGTGTTGATGTGAGCTAATAATGAGCAGATCACTGATTAACCTCGACTTGTATAAAGGCTGCACACAGAGCGCTCGCAGCCCGGTGAGCGTCTGATGAGGGTCAGAGTCACCCTGCAGGATGCTAAAGGCCAGGACCCGGGTCATGACAGATGGGACCAGCTAGTCTGGGCTCAGACAGTCTGAGACACTTGGCTTGGTGTGACTGGGGGGCCGGGGGGGGTTGTACTCTGTGCTCAGTGCCGGGGTATCTATGGCCCACCATTACTCTATACCTCATAATCCAGTATGGAGGATTTAAGCTGCTTTGTTTGCTCATTTGACTGTGTGGGTGCCATATCCCAAAGCTGGGCGTAGGATTAGTCAGCCATTGTGTCAGTGGCTTGTGATGGTGCTGGGGGGTGGGGGTGGGGGTGTTGATTAAACAGAGGCAGCAGGAACAACAACACTCGTCTTCAGGAGGAGGGATCCACCAGGACCAGCAGAGTGTGTGAAACCTGCTCTCTCCTCTGCTCTGTGCGGTCTGCGGACGCTCAGCAGCAGGAGAGGCATTTAGCTAATCGAACAATGCAGAGCGTGCATAAACTAGCAGCCTCCATCGTTCCCTTTGATGCTACATACATTTAACGTGAGCCAGAGCCGCCGAAGAGCGTGACGGATCGCTGGAGAGAGTTCCTCCTCTGCGCGGCTCTCCACGGGTCGGGGAGCGAGGGGTGGGAGGTTTTGGCATTCCTTTTGGAGCTCTGCACTTGACCTACTTTCTTTAATGGGTGGAAAAGAGAGCTGTTTAGCCGCTGATGAAAAGCATAATGACGTTTGGTTAAAGGCAGCGGACGGGGTGGATGCAGCCTCCGTCCACTGACCCCCGCGGGTGTGTCGTGCCTTTTGTGATTGGCTGCAGCTGAGCGGAGAGCTGATGAGCCGGTGACACAAACACCTTTTGAAAAATGTTTGGTGAGCGCTCTGCTGGGAGGTTTTCAATGCCCGCGCTCATGAATCCACAAAAAGGCAATTTCCTGCATGCTCGAAACTTAAAGTCTGAGGGGACTCAGTGTATGAAGAGCAGCCACATCCATCACAGGGAGACGAGATGAGCTGGCTGGAGGTGGGAGATCTGCAGAGTGTGACTCAGGGACGGCAGGTGAGAGAGAGACAGGTGAGCAGACAGGAGAGGACAGAGCCCCTGCAATGAGAGAGTCCTCCTGACATCAGAGAGGACAACTGTCCTTTACATTACTATACACCATGCTTCAGGTGAATACTGCGCTCTGATTGGCTGAAGGGGGTTCTTCTTTCCTGATAACAGACTCCCATTAAGTTACCTCTTTTTGTCCCCACACTGCTTCCTGTAGTGAGACGTGAGGATGACAAAGGGAATCCATCTGTTAGCAGAGTGCTAACAAACACTGAACGCTGACATCATCTCTCTGCTAACAACACACTGTTGTTGTTTATTTTCACACTATTGACACCACATCAGGCTCGTTGTTTATCCTATCTGATACCAACTCTTCTGCTAACCACTGTTACTCACTTTGAATCTTGCTAGCATAGCGTTAGCTTTCTGGCTAACTGCTGAGCTGAAGCGTTCTGTGAGCTGAGAGGACTAGAGACATGTCCAGTGCCAAGTTTCCATCGCATGAGAACATTATGGGATGTACACACAGACCCTCGGGCCTTGTCACACATCGAACACATGGAAACATGACTTGTCTTATTCTTTAGCATGTTAGCAGAATAAAACCCGTGAGGGGTCAGTTATCTCAGGACACCACACTCTCCGTCTCAGTGCTGCAGCCACGATGTGTTCAGGAACCGTCCTGAGGACGATACGCGCTGTGTGTCAGTGTGCAGATGATCAGCTCCTCTCAGGTCGCATGTATAGAAAATAGAAATATAGATGTTTCACAATAACATGTTTGAGCGAGCTAAGCGTCCTCTGCCTCCTCTGCCTCCTCCTTCCTTCCTCTCTTATTCTCTCTCATGCTCACACTCCCGCGCTCCCGTTTGCTATTTGAAGCAACTATTAGTGTTTTAACACCACAGGAAAGCGGCTTCATTGAAATGCAATGAAAACTGCACAGAGAAGGCAAAGTTAACTAATGGGCTCAAATTTTCAAACGAATGCAAGATTAAAGTCAATTGAATCTCCCATTGGGTTTTGAGTGAAGCCTTTGAAAAGCAGCCCCACAGTGGGTTTCAGAATGAAAAATAGGGCTTGTTCTAAAATATTAATAACATTTTATACCCTCATTACAGCCAGCAATAACATTTGTTCAGAAACTTACTTCTGCTTTACCTTGAGGTGCTGCAGGAGGAAACGTGTGTGTGTGTGTGTGTGTGTGTGTGTTCACCTTCTCATCCTCACATCACAGAGCATTACAGCTCTGCAAATGGACTTTATTCATATTTGATCTGCAGCTCTGTCTTTCCTCGTGCTGCTTCATTGTGAGCACTTATTGAGCCGTGATCCACTTAAAATGAATGAGCAGGAAGACATTCCCTGACAGTATGGTGCCAAAAATAAAATAAATAAATAAGAGGAAGAAGAAGAGCGTCGTGGAGCGGGACTACAGAATAACCAAACAGAAGAAAGAGAGCAGGAGAAGAAAGCGAGAGAAGGTGTTGTCTGACTCAAAACCTTAGAGAGAGAGCTACACGGATTCCTTGGAGGGCGTCTTTTTTCCTTCCTTGGCACTATTATTTAAGGAGCACACACAGCAGATCCTGCATCAACTCCATGGCCTACTTTTTCAACTTCATATACCATGAATTAAATATATTTTACAATACGTGAGCGCGATAAACGAACAACACAGAGCACATTAGGGAAAGTTGCTCTCATTCTTCGACAACACGTTCAACAACTCTTTGTCTTGATGTGAGCCTGCCTGCACACACACACGCGCACACACACACACACACACACACACACGCACACACACGCTGGGCTGTCTTTGGAGGATTTAAATGTGTCAAACTCACACGGAGGCTGAGACAAAGAGCAGCAGGCCCACAGGAGTGACAGGAGGAAGATCTGAAAACTCCTCATCGCCTGTAATGGGCTAGAAGTCATTAAAAACATCACTGCCGGCCTAATTAAGACGGGACATCTGGTCTTTCCTCACAGAATGGATCGCAGCAGAGTACAGATAACTCCTCGATGACAAGTTGAGAGGTGTCATACATCTCAGTGATCGTCAATCAACATGGGACTTCTGGAGCGCTTTCATCATTAACGAGCAAATGCTTTGTTTCTGCTCCATGAAAGAAAATAGTTAGACAAATAAAAGAGAAGTTTTTCTGTGCTGCTGCCAATTAGCTGGAATAAACTTGACTCTTCAGGCTTTGATGAAGCAGCGTTAGCATGGAGACCGAGCTGGCTCCGCTCGTCTGCGCTGCATTCGGTCATTTTGCATTAAATGGGTCAAACACTGATGGAGCTGCTGCGTTAATGTGGCCTGGTGTGCCGAGGAGACACGGGGACAACATCAAAGAGACATTTAGCAGGAAATCAAACTGGATAATTTCATAAAAAAACATCAGATTAGATTTGCCTTACGTCTGTGAAGGTGCTCAGTCATCCAGGTCGTGGTATTCAAAGGTTTAATCCAAAAGGCCGCTGGACTCGGCTCGACTCCTGAGGACGTTCTCTTCTGAATTTCTTCTTCAGGTCTCAGAAACATAAAAGATGTGCTTTTTAAATGTAGCATGTACCCAACAAAAGTTAAGCTAATCAAAGGTGACTGTGTGTTATTGATCGAGATTCATTAGTGAGAACAAAACGTTTGATTTGTGCTCTTTAGTTGGAGGCTGCTGGACTGTTTGTTGTCTTTCACCCTGTAAAACACAAACAGTTAAATCAACCTTAACTCAGTGTCAGTAAATGAACATGTTTCAGGTGTGCTCGGCACTGACAGGAGGTTTTCTACCAGAATCAGTTCTTCATCTTTTGTCCAATCACAGCTCACGAGTTAAGCATCATCGTGTAAGAACAGCACGGAGCAAACGAGACATCATTTCATACCTGTCCTGTGACACTGTTTATAATATACTACATAGAAACTGAATAACAGTGGGCCTCGCGCAGAGCCTTGGGGTACACCCCTTGAACATGACAGTGCCCCATAGACTTTAACGGATTGAGTCCTCTCAGATTAATAAGATCTGGATATAGAAGATAATTGAAAGCTGGAAGTTCAAGATAAGATCGTCCTCGTTACTTTAATAACTACAGCACTGCTCCTCCTTTATCATTTGCTCTGTTAGACGTAGCCGTTTAGCTCTAAAGCTAAACTCCATCTGATGTAAAACAAAACTTCTAAATGTGATGAAGGATGTCGGCTCTTTAATGACCTTTACAAGCTGTAGACTGATGGGCCCAGAGCTACAAGCTTCATGGTGACTTCTCCAGACTTACACATGTGAGTGACAGTAACTTGTTTCCAGGCACGACGTAAAGTCTTGTTTTTATGTGCAGGCGAATGAAATGAAGGAGCATCGAGTGAGACACGGCAGCTATGGAAGCTGCAATCACATGAAGTTAGCATTACGTTGACCCGGACACTCTGCACATCAGACACTTGAAATGTAAAGTACTGCGATCCAGACAAACTGGTTCAGCACCAGTTTGGCACCGGCCTCAACCTTCCAAAGTCCAAAGTAATTCAGCGTATTAACTTCCTGTCTGGCTCCGTGTGTTTGGTTGTGTTGGAGTCAGATACAGAGAGAGTATCAGGTCCATATCTCCATGACCCAGCCTCATTATGCATGGAGCAGCAGCTCGATTTCTGCACACAGGGTGGAAGCAAAACACTTTTTTTACCATTAAAACAGAATCCAGTCAGACTCTGAAGGAGCCAATGCATGAAAATAATTGGAGCCCAAGGGGTAATATTTGTTCTCCTGAAATAATAATTATTCTTCTGGTCTTTGTGTGAGCCACAGAGGGAGAGCACAATCCACCATTATGTTTTCATCAATAACCGTTTGCGGGCTCTGTGGAGGCAGCTGTATTTCATGCATGTCGCCAGACTCACTGTTTACACGGATAACAGAGCTGCTGCCACAGAGTTCCCCTCCTTCACCTCACGGGCCTGCAATGGACCACATTATAATACTCTATTTATTACGTAGTAATAACACAGTATCCGAGGGCCTTCACATGATTGACATGAGGAACACTGATGCTAACCTGCGTCTTAAACTGTCTCCTGTTCTAAACGTGGTCAGTCTTCACGATCACTAAATACCTGTCTCCACAGACCTCCTCACCTTGTCTGGTTGAATAGAAGCTGTGCTGCATGCACCACTGACACGGCGAAGTGATGCTTGTAATAGTGAGTGATTCACTTAAAGACAGCCAATAACAGTTCGTTTTCCCAAAGCATGCATGACCAGCGCCCATCGGCCTTCCAGCCTGGGATACCGCGCTGTGCTCCAGGTGATGTGTTTGTGTTCAAACTGACAGAAAGGAAGGAGCACCTTAAAAGCAGCACACCCAGCCCCACTGTGCAGGAGGAGTAGGACGATTATTGTTTGACAGATGAACTAAAACAACGTTTAAAACTATGATTATGTTCATGAGAGCGGTGTTTGACAGGAGAATGAATCCATACACATGCTACAACCTGAGCTCCACCTGCCCAGCATGAACTTTAGCTTAAACAGCCAAACATGATCACACCGCCAGCTTCTTTACGTTTAATAATCAACTTACTGTAAGAGATGTAAGAGTGAAGGGAAGTGCAGCATGGAGTAAATGCACTGATATCCTCTCTAACAGCAACAGACTGTGAGGCCAGTCTGAAGTGTATAAATGCTCCATCAGTGCAGCACCGGCTGGATCACAGCCTGATGAAGAGCTGTAATAGGTGACAGAGAGAAGTCCTCGTTTAGTCTCAGATCAGCCTGTTTCTATGTAAATCAGCAATAAGCAGAACTGTGACATCAGCTGTCCTGTTGCCGACACGTGGAGGAGGACGGCTCTCATGTCTCCTGATGTGTCCTCTGATGAATATCAGCTGTGTGGCTCTCTCTCTTTATGTCGGCCCTGATGCCTCCAGCTGAGAGCCTCATCAAATCAACCGACATGGCTTCACGGTGAACCTCGGCTGCATTGATTGACCGCTGATACTGAGTGAAAATAAGTGACTGGGTTATTGTTTAATATGGAGGACAATGCAGAGCCTGGAACACATTTTAATGTTTCTCCTTCATGATAATAAAAACTGTTAACGCCTCGACTGCAAGCTAGCTTGCATGTTAGCATCCCACGCTTGGTAGCGTTTTTGATTTCCCCTGTCGATAAATAAGTTATCTTATTAACGAGCTCATGAAAACTTCCTGCAGGTCACACAGTATCTGAACGTCAGTTTCTGATCCAGACTCAGTTTGGGTCTGATCCGCTCGTCTGTCACTCGTCTGGCTGCTGACGAGAACATGCAGAGCGCTGCTCGATTCATGCTGCTTCCTTTAAATATTCACATTGTGCTGATCTGTGGAGACACGGAGCCACAGATGAGACGACACACAGCCAAAGAACAGATGAGAATAAGTGAGAACATAAGCAGAGAGATGTGTCAGCAACATCAGCTGGTCACAGGTCACAGGTCACAGGTGTGACAGGTGACAGAGTGTACGCTCAGCTGACAGTAACAGAGCTTCTGTTGAGACTGTCCTCACTCACCTCAGTACAGAAAGGTGTGTTTATATTCACCTGGCCTTAAAGCAGCTGAGTGGAGCCCTCATGTTGTGTTGGTTTTGGCGCCCCCTGTGGGCAGAAGGAGTATGACTGCTGTCGTAAAGATGTGGATGCAGCCAGCTTCTCTTCCAGACTGGTTCTGTTTCAGACACAGAGGTTTGCAGGACAAGAGACAGGCGGTACTTAGACTGATGTGTTTGTGTGAGCTTCATGAAGTCCTGCAGCAGCAGGTTCATCAGAGACACTTTGTTTAGAAGTTATTAACACGTTATAGGACGTTGGGTCAGGAACATTAGAAAAGGTTTAAATATAAAGACAGGCTGTGGTCGTCTTCTTTAATCTGCTGTGAAGTTTTTAACACATGTTTGCTGGACTGACTAATGATTGTTCTCACGTGTGATATGACCATCACAGATCAATGCCTTCACGTTTAAACTGTGTCCACTGACGTCCTGTTACTGCAGACTCACCTGCAGACGCTCATCACAGTCAGAGCCTCAGAGAGTCTGAACATCAGCAGCAGGTTGCAGTATTGATCAGGAGTCAGAGATACAGACATGCAACGATTTTTCGGACGTCAAACAAACATTTGGGAAGTGAAAGAATAAAGTGTTTGGATCACACACAGGTGAGTGTGTGTGTGTGTGTGTGTGTGTGTGTGTCATGTGTGCCCTCTGTGTTTAAGCACACAGCCTGTGTTAGTCTGACTCCTCATCACACTCGTGTCCATCGCCTCCATCTGCTCCTCTCAGCCCTCGGTCCCTCCCACTGCATGATGGGAACTCTCGCTGGCTGATGGAGCAGCTACAGCTCGTTTGACTGTTTCTGTGATGTTTGCTCCACATTATCTGCTCCCTGCTCCACACAGTGACTGAAGGGCATCTCACAATACAGACAGTAAAGGTGCGACTGTGGGGGGGGCCATCTGTCCGCTCCGCTCCTCAGAGACGAGAGAGGAGATCCACCAATCAGAGGTTAGAATATCACCTGAGAGGGAGAAGGCCTGAGTCTGCAGGAGCTCATCCCAAACATGCCGCACAGTCTCAGCTCCTGTTCACGGTGAATAATGGGCGGAGCCTCGGTGATGTCATCCTGTGGTTGGTCACATTTTGGTTCTTTGGAGGGATCATCACTCACTGAGCGCACAGCCAGACAGAGACGGCTCCCACCTGTCACTCAAAGAGGCCACGCCCCTAACGACGCATCACTTTAATCCTGAATATAAGGTAAACAGGTGAGTCGACAGCTGACGTGATCAGTGCTTTAAACAGCCCTGAGCCGAGCAGAGGGGGGGCTCCTGAAGATGACGGATGTGGAGCAGCTTCCTCCTCACCGCTCCTTGTTCCAGCGTGTCGTCCTCCTGATGGAGCAGAGTGGGAGCAGACAGCTCCTCCTGTTCTCTGTCTCCTTCAGCTCCCTGTGGATGCTCTCACGTCGCCACGATCTCACTAAGCTTTCACGTTGTCGCGTCTGTAACTCCGCTCCTCATGTTCGTGCTCGTGGGCCCGTCTGCAGGCTGCAGCAGCAGGAAGTGATGTCATATTAACAACATGTACAAATAAGGTAGAGCCACACCTCCTTCCACTGTGCTCCTCAGCATCCAGACACACCTGAGCGCAGGTGTGTGTAGGACTGCAGCTTGGTCGAGCAGGGAGGAGGAAGGAGCAGTGAGGAGCAGTGAGGAGGAAGGAGCAGTGAGGAGCGAGGAGCAGGGAGGAGGGAGGAGGAAGGAGCAGTGAGGAGCAGTGAGGAAGAAGGAGCAAGGAGGAAGAAGGAGCAGTGAGGAGCAGGGAGGAGGAAGGAGCAGTGAGGAGCGAGGAGCAGGGAGGAGGGAGGAGGAAGGAGCAGTGAGGAGCAGTGAGGAAGAAGGAGCAGGGAGGAGCGAGGAGCAGGGAGGAGGAAGGAGGAAGGAGCAGTGAGGAGCAAGGAGCAGGGAGGAGGGAGGAGGAAGGAGCAGTGAGGAGCAGGGAGCAGTGAGGAGCAGGGAGCAGGGAGGAGCAGTGAGGAGCAGTGAGGAGCAGTGAGGAGCAGGGAGCAGTGAGGAGCAGTGAGGAGCAGGGAGCAGGAGCTCAGCAGCTCCTCGGAGCTGTATCAGGAGGGAAATCATCGTGTAAACGTTTCTCTCACCTCGGTCGAGCACAAATCACTTCTCCGAGCGGTCAGAGGAGCAAATAAATGATGGAGCGACACGCAGGCGGAGTCCCCTGCTCCGTGTGATCTCCTGCATAAACACAGAGCACCTCCTCTCTGAGTAATGTCTCCTCACAGTCAGGAGGAGCGGACACAGCGAGCAGCAGCCAATAGCTCACAGAGAGTGATTGTGAAAAGCTGCGAGGTGACTCCTCTGACTGTCGAACAGCTCCTGTCTGTGCTCCTGCAGAGACGTGCACGTGTACCCGAGCGGGCTCCGGCTCGGGGGTCCCTGTGAGGCTGGGGGGGCGATCACCGGGGGATTACAGGCTGAGGGCCCCCGACGCTCACAGAGAGGCAGTCAGTTAAAGCATGAAGCAGAGGAGGCTCTGCAGAAGCTGAGATTCTCTCCTTCCTGGGGGGCTTTGAACCCCCCAGCAGCAGAACTACACGCCTCATTTACAGACAGAGGCACAATGGATGCCATCAAACACTCTCAGGTGTGTGTGTGTGTGTGTGACCGTCTGTCGGGTCCTCTCCACCTGTGTTGAGACAAAGTTTGACAGGTGCAGTCAGGTGTGGGTCGTCCTGGAGCTCAGGTCTGAATTCTGAACTTGTCATTAGTTTATGTCCAAACATCAGAAGCTGCAACGCTTTCTTATTTTATTTTGGGGGGACAGGAAGTCCACATCAGGGTGTAATCTATAAAGCTGACCTTTTTCCTTCAGCCCCGCCCTCCCAGTGATCCCCCCAGATCAGTGCTGTCGCTCTCTCCTTGTATCATGTGCCTGACGGGAGCCAACAGGTGAGGAGTGACAGTCTGCAGCCGCCTGGATGAAGTGATTAGCCATCTTAATTAGCTGTCGTCTTTTCGCCCGCCGCTCTGCATGATGGAAAGTTCTGCTCCCTGATCAATAAGGAGGAAAACACCAGCCTCCTCCTCATCACCTCCTCCTCATCACCCCCCCCCCCCCCGCCCCCTGTTGGTGTCTGTCTGTCAGAGGCCCAACGGGAGGAGAAGCTCAGGTGTTTGTAGCAGCATTAATGATAGCTGCTTCAGTTTCATGGTCCTGGTTGTGTGCATGTTGCCTGCCTGTCAGACACCTGAATAGAACAGAACCATTGGTCTTATTCACACCTGAACTTTTTCTCCTGTTGGATGTGAAAATGTGTGAAATAAGGTTATTGAACTGTAACCTTTGACCTCCTCTATCATTCGATATCAAAGGAAACAGAACGCTACGTTTGAATGATAACAGAGGAAGAAAACTTGGTCCAGGACTGCTGCTGAATCATTTTGTGCACAGGAAGCAGCACGTTAGTGACGTAGTGTCGGGAGGGAACATTTATACATTCCACACATGAAGGAGGTCTCATCACGTCGAGCTTCGTGTTGTCTGAAGCGCCATGACGTCACCTCTTTACTGTGAGCACACTCCTGCAGAGGGATCAGTCCACAGTCACCTCCAGCGTGTTTCAAACGTGAATAATTACATAATTATACCACCTGATGCTCCATATTCACACATTCACACATTCTGAAGATGCCATGAGGGTGTGAGCAGGTTATATACGGGCTTGATTGAAGATGAGGAGCAGCTGTGTGCACAGGTGAGCTGAGTGAGCCGATGTGGGCGTGGCAGACAGGCAGAGTGAAATCATAATGTTTCCTGTCTAAAACATGTTCTTGCTCATTCTGTTGGTAACAAAAGACAAAGTTCGTTCACAGTCCGGCGTCGGTTCAGCTCAGCGGTTAAATCGACCGCAGAGGCTCCAGTCCTCGACGCGGCCGCCCCGGGTTCATCTCCTGCCCTAGGCCCTTTGCCGCGCGTCGTCCCCACTCTGTTCCCCTGTTTCCAACACTGTCCACGGTCCTCTCTCAGTAACGCCATGAAAGGCCAAAACGAGTTTAACTTGATTGAAACGAGTGTACTAGCAGTTCTTACAGACAGGAAACATCGCTGCTCCTCACTGAGAGAATCCAGCACGTGTTCAGCTCCGTCCCTGCGTCAGCGTCAGTTGTGGGCCCTCGGTCTGATCCGTCTCCGTCTCCCTCCGTCTTCTCCTTCATGCTGGTGTTGTATGTGTCGTGTCTCAGCTGTGGCTCCTTCCAGGGGGCTGATTTGCCCCCCCGTGCTCCTCTAAAGCAGACCTCCTTGCTCACACGTGGCCCTCTGTTAGTTTGGTTTCTGCGGGGCTCAGAGTTTAAAGGAGACGGAGTGAGTGTTGTAAGAGAATAAGGATATATGTTCACATGTCAGTGTTTTTACTGCCTTTTGTTTTTCTGTTCGTCTGCAGTAAAACACAGAATCTGTTGGTCGTCAAGAAAAACATTTCAATTAATTTTATTGTTTTAAGTGTTTTAATGTTCAGCTCTTTGGCCCGTTGTTTTTAAACGTGCTCTATGAATACATTTGGGATTTCAGAATGAAACTTGGTGTGCAGGTGAAACAAGGAGCCTTTAAATATTCACTAACAAGTGAAAAGTTTGTTTTTCAGAGATGACCTTATCAGATTTTGGGTGCCAGAGGTCAAAGGTCAAGGTAGCTGGTTCTGTCATTTCCCCTCTCATGTTTACTCACATTAACCAGCTGTGTTCAGTCGGGGTCTCCTGTCACATCCACAGGAGCAGATGCATTATAAAGACTGTCACTGAGAGCATCTCTCTCCCAGGTGTGAGACCAGCATAAACATCCCACTCTGACTGTCAACTGCTGCTCGCACCGCAATCAGGGATTGTCGGGGAGAGATTAAAAGATATTTTCCTCTTCAGGCAGTAAATTGGTTTTGGATTAAGGCTGATTGATTGGTGCTGAGGAGCCGCGTGTGCCTGAACACACCATCATCCAGCCACAGCCACTGACGGAGCCACAGGATCGATGGATGGAGACGTTGGCTGCTAGCTGCTAGCTGCTAGCTGCTAGTTGCTAGCTGCACCGAAGGCCTGCAGCAATGTTATTCATAGACTCATCAGGGTGTATGTGTGTGTGTGTGTGTGTGTGTGTGTGTGTGTGTGTGTGTGTTGATCAGCTGATATTAGCATGTTGCTTCATCCAGTTAGCATTTCTTTTCTTGTTAGCTCTGATATGTAATCTTTGTTCTCTCTGAGGTTCACTTCCTGGATGAGGACGGTGCTCACATGAACACGTGCACATGAATGCACCGTGCTCCAGCAGGTGTTGGCGGTCTGGACCAAGTTAGTCTTTGGGGGGGGGCTGTAGTGAGGTTACCTCCAACATGACGAGTGTGACGTAGAGTTATTGTACATTTTAAAGCCTCCATGTAACGACTGATGTTCATGTAACATATTGATCAGCTGTCACAGTCTGTTTAGTTTACCCTGTCTGCTGACAATGTGGTTTAACCAGGAAGTATTTAAAGGTGTTGTTGTCCCCGCGCGGCCTCTGCCTGGAGTCCCATCTAAAGGTGAGTTAACATCATTCTGTGGATGCGTGTTCATGCTGACACACCGTGACGCAGACCTCTGATCGGACTGCTGTCAGAGCTGCTGGTCCACATCCCGAGTAAGAACAGGGTCTGACAGTTTGACCTCTTTCATGTCTCATATTCAGACACATAACCTGATATTCTAACGTCCCTTTATTGTCTGTTTTAGATTCTGTTTAAGGTTCCCTTCAGCATGTGTTTGAGACGCCCTCTATCGTCTGTTAACTGTGTGCATCCTGTTTGACGCACCTGTTTGTTACCTTCAGCCTCTGTTTAACTCTCAGTGTTTTAAGGTAGGCCTACCTTCAGCAGCGATGGTGATGTTTGTTATGAACTACCCTTAAATATGTTTCAGGCACTGGAGCGTGTTTAAAGTTACCCTGTGTGTTGAAGGGGAAGTTTGACAGCACCTTTTAGAGTCACATAAAGGAGGTTACTTCACAGGTCATCGTCATCTGTCCCGTTCTGTACTCACATACACCTGTCCAGTGAACAAACAGGTGACCTGTGACCCTCTGATGAGACTGTAGAGCTGCAGACATAATGTTATTTATTAAGCACACATTAAAACATATGACTGTTTTACTCTCCTCCAGCTGTTTCTCTGTCGGACCTTCAGACTCACCTGTGGTTATTTTCCAGGTACAGACTGAAGTCCGCTCTCACAGTCGTACGTACATCACAGCAGAGGCTGAAGGGAGAGCTGCTGATCAATAACTGAACGGAGTTTACACCTGAGACGCAGCAGAATGAGGGTTTAACTCATCGTTCACCTCCATGTGTCGGAGACAGTCTCTCTGAAGGATTAAATCATAAATATAAGAAGAGATTAGTCTGACCTTTGACCCCTGAGGAAACACCTTGCTTTTGAACTGATTTCGGCCAGTTAACTGAAAATGGAACTAATGTGTGTTATAATAACAGTTTATGTCATTAAATCACTCGTGAGTTTACATGTTAGTGTGCATCCACGCTGCCTCACCTTCCCTCTCTCAGGTCAGCGTTAGATCAAAGCAGCAAACAGACGTGTTCACATGCACATGTATGTTATCAGACTGGTCTGTGTGACACTCATCACATGGTGCTTTATGACATGCATCATGTCTCTGTGTCTGTCCTCTCAGAGTCCTGCCTGTTACTTCCTGCTCAGAGTCACAGAGCGGGGCGTCCTCGTACCTCGGCCGCTCTGCCTGCCGCTCCCCTTTGCATCGCTGGAAATGAGCGGCCGCTTGGATTAAGTAATCTCCATGAAGTCTCAGCGGAGTAATAAGAAGGGTCAATACTCTGTGGCCCAGCTATTCTTCAGAGTGGGAGGGCTCCCTTCTGACCCATTACTGAGCTGATTCTCAGACTTTCAGAGGAACTTCTTCTTCTCTCTGTTAAAGACTGAGCGGCCTGCGGGGGGGGGGGGGGGGGGTTGTCATTAACATTACCGATCCCTTGACCCCACTTGAAGGTCGTATAGTGGCAGCAATTACTGAGTGTGTCTTTAAGGAGAGGCTTCGCTGGTCGTTAGTGCAGACAGTCCCCTGGCTTATTCCCCTGGGGAGTGTGTGTGTGTGTGTGTGTGTGTGTGAGAGAGAGAGAGAGAGAGAGAGAGAGAGGGAGGGACTGAAATCCAGCCCTGGACAGCCTGAGAAGACTCGACTTAAGAGGAGGATGATGGTGTTGAAGGAGTGTGCTCCAGTAAATGTCACAGCGTCACTGAGGAGACAGAGAGAGAGAGGGACAGATCACACTGATGGGACGGCACACACCTGATCATGACAGGTTCATGTTGATGATAACACCTCCTCTACATGGACACGTTCACATCAGCTGCTGTCTGTGCCGTGTTGACGCCTCTCCTGCTCCCTGAGGCTCCTCACAGGACTGCACGCAGCAAACGTGACGTCCCTCGTTGGTTTGTCGACCGTCTATTCGAATCCTCAAGTTCAGCATTTCGGCCGTCGCCATGTTGGATTTTCTGGAACAGGAAGTGACCATGTTTGGAAGAGAGGGTGGAGCTGGAGAGGAGGGAGGGGTTAGCGAACAGTCTGTGCTCGTGGCTAATTCATTAGCTGCTAATGAGCTAGTTACAGTTGTATGTGTGGTGTTAGCAGACCGGAGTTTTTCATGAATCAGGTGATCAGAGAGCTTTTGGAACGACTCACCTGAATCTGCAGAGAAAGGTGACAGAAACAGAACAGGTCCTTATCGTCACTTCAACCCGCCGTCTCCTCTGCAGGAAATCCACCGACAGTCCTCCCCGCAGGCCGCCTCACATGCTCCACCGTGTGACTGAATGAGCACTTAGCACAGGTAGCTGCTAATTAGCGCTAACATAGAAATGATCTGAATTCCTGAGTTCGCCACTTTCAGCACAGAGAAACGCTTATTGAGACAGTGTAGGAGTTTAGTGTGAGCGTCCAATCCAACCTATTTGTTATTGATATATCAGGTTTAATCAGGCCACGTCTACATGTGATCAGTGTGATCAATAAGGCTTTGGATACACATGAATACCTGTGAAACAAGCTGTGCTGACTGTCCTGCCGCCTCGTACAGGAGAGTTTACATGCTGATGTTGAGGAACACACGCACACACACACACACACACACACACACACACAGGAACATGTGTGACGATCTAAGTCGCTTCCTCTTCTTCACAAACACTTTGGAACATGAGAGCAGAAATTAGCTCGTCTCTTTAAAGAGCACATCCTGACACCAGCGCCTCCTCTGTGCTCCTGTTGCAGCTCTACAGCTAATTAGACGAGTGACAGGAGTGGCACTGATTGGCATTATAAAGCTGCACTATCACTCCTCACCGGTCCTCCCCCCTCCTCCCCCTCCTCCCCCTCTCTGCGTCTGTTGAAAGTTTCCATCAGAGGAGTTATTTAAGATAAAAGACAAAGATTCTCCCCTGACAGATATTATCATCACAGCCTTTATGGAGGAAAGTGCTAACTTACTCTCTTTTGCTCTGCTTATGTGTCTCCCCCTGTCTCCCCCTCTCCTCTCTGTCTCCCCCTCTGTGTCTCCCAGTGGAGGAGAGAGAGGAGGAGCAGAGGAGTGAGTGAGCTCTGTCACTGCTAAGTCTGGCTGCACTACAAAGGTTAGCAGATCTGACTGTCAATAGTGTCTTGTGGGTGGGAGGGGGGAGGAGGGGGAGGCAGGGAGGTGAGGTGGAGGGTGGAGGGGGCCGGTCGCTTTGAGAGAAAGAGATACTTTGATATTTCGGAATGTTAGAAGGGTGAATGTGGAGAAGTGGAGGTTGGGGATCTAATTACCGGGCCATAATTGGGGGCTGGGGAATAGGTTGCCGTCCTCTCAACTCGCTGCAGATCAATTATGTTAAGAGAACATCTGTAAGTAGAGCTTAATGAGGTCCATTAGAGCAACATGCGCTGCCTTCCCTAACGCTGCTTGTCAGCTTCTTGGATGAGCTGGAGTGTGCTGCTGACTGGGGACCTGCTGGAGGGGCTTAAATAGGAGAGGAGGCTCCACTCCGCAGCGCTTTCTCCGCCCGAGAACCACAGACACACACCGGAGCAGGGAGAGGAGAAGGTGAGGAGGAGCAGAGACACCGGAGCAGGCAGAGAGGAAGGAGGGGAAGGACAGGAAGAAGAGGGACAGAAGAAGAAGGAGGGACGTTCTGACAGCCTGGACCGGGACGCGCGTTTTAATCTAACCTCCAGAAACTTGATCCGAACTGTTCTCCAACTCCCGCCGCAGACTTTCCTCCTCTCCGCTGGAGTTTGGACACTTTCTGTGTGGACACTTTGCTTCCAGAGGACAGAGACTCATCGGTTTTTTTCTTCTGAGCACCGCTGGCTCGACTTCAAGGTACGTTTGTTCAGTGCCGCTTTAAACCGGAGCGAGAGAGGCGCGCAAAGAGCGCAGCGCACAGCCGAGCGCGCTGCGTCCGTCCGTAGCTTGAGCCGCCGCTGCTGCTGCTGTGTGTGTGTGTGTGTGTGTGTGTGTGTGTGTGTGTGTGTGTGTGTGTGTGTGTGTGTGTGTGTGTGAGAGAGAGACAGAGAGAGAGACAGAGAGAGAGACAGAGACAGAGAGAGAGAGAGAGAGAGCGTTTTGGTGCCGGTCCCTCGCATTTCTCCATCAGCAGAGTGTCTGTCAGGTTTGTGTGTTTGCGCGTGGATGGAGGCGCGTGTCTCCGCTGGAGGACCTGCTCCTCTCCGCGTGTCCTCCGCCCTCCTGCCTCCATCCTCCGCTCTCAGACAGGAGGAGGAGGAGGTGTCGGAGCGGTGAGTGAAGGCAGGGTGAGAGAGGTGGCAGCCTCACACACTCTGCAGCAAATTGCATGATTACCGAGATAGCGCGCGCTGAAATAATTCAATCCATGACAAAAGCTAATTACTGGCAGGTAATACGCTGTCAGCTTTAATGCAGCTCATCACTCAGAGCGGCGCGAGCGGCGTTTATGACCCATCTCATTATCGCCGCGGTTTAGGCTGGAGCCGCATGCCAACTATTGACTCGTGTCTCCTCCCCCCCACCACAGGAACATATAAGAGAATAACTCGTCAGGCTGAGTGTGGCGCACAGGGCGGCGCGAGGGGGGGCACCGTGCCCAGACTCACGGGCCTCATCCCGGTCTGTTCCGGTCCGAGGCGGCCCGCTGAGTGATGCAGGCTCCGCGCTCACAGGAATCATTCCAATAAAGAGAGGATAATCAGGCTGCGCGAGACCTCACAGGGCGCATTGCGTGTGCGCGTGGAGATATAAAAGAGGAATCAGTGACCTCAGAGTGATTCAATGTGTTGTTCGATACCTGTTAGTATTCTTACTGTCACACTCGCGCACACACACACACACACACACACACACACTGTCACTCACACACACACACACACACACACACACACACTGTCACTTACACACACCGTGTCTTTAATTAGCTGCTGGTTGAATCCTCAGTCATTGTCCTCAGGTGTGGAGCTGCTCTGTGTGTCAGTCTGTGGATCACACACACACTCCACCTGATCACCTGTGACACACCTGAGTATCAGCTGACACTAACATCACTGTGTGAGGCCCGTGAGATAAAACAAATGTGTTATTGGTGTAAAATCACTTCGTAACACTGCGGTGTGTGTGTGTGTGTGTGTGTGTGTGTGTGTGTGTGTGTGTGTGTGTGTGTGTGTGGTGCATTAGTGATGTATGACCTCCTGTTTGACACAGATGCTGTTACTATGTCAGAACATCAGGTGTAATTGGTGCAGGACAGACAGGTGTCAGTCATGTGTTTTCCGTGCATGAAAGTGCCCCTGAACGCAGCATGAACTAAACTCTGCTGTAAACACCCCCCCCCCCCCCCCACTTGTCTCTATAATACAATAACGAGCTCTGTGCATCCGCGCGCACCTGCGTTGGATAAAGTGGGCGTGCCGGGCGCGTGCACGTGCTGCCTGCCCTCCGTTACAGCGGGTTGGTCGGTAAGAAGTGAGTGACCTTACCGTGTGTAGAGTCTCTCCGGTGAGGGCTGGGGGGCTCCGGAGCTAATAAAGCTTCACTTCCCGCCTCTCTCTCGTTTAGTCGCTGATGCACGCGGACGGTTCGCTCCTGCACGCGGGCGGATGAACACCTGTAGCTGGGTACCACCACACACACACACACATGTGCAGCTCATTAGCTCCATCCTGAAGCTCCGCGCGGAGGCACGCGACATGTCAGTTTGGTGAAGTTTTAGTGCGCGAGGATCTGCAGCGGCTGGAGGTCACGCTTCTGTTCACCTGGATCACAAAGGTGAGTGAGCCGTGCGCGAGAAGCGCTGAGGAACTATTTGTAAATGTTAGAGGTTTTTAATTATTATTAAAACCAAATAGTCCACATGTCACGAGGACAGGAAGGGAAATATAAACACAACAGAGTGAAACTGTTTTGGTGAGGCGTTCAGGTGCAGATCTTTGCGGGGGGAACGGACTGCTCTTTGCGGGGGGGGGGGGGGGGGGGGGGTCAGTCTCTCTCTCTGGTGTCACGTCAGCTGTGTGAGTCGTGCAGCGCGTGCAGCAGAGCCGCTGTGTGTTGGCCAGTAGGATTAGATGGTCGCGGCGCGCGGAGGGGAAGCATCTCTTTGTCGTCCTGTCATTCGCTGCCTGCCTCTCTCCGCGCGCGCAGCTGCTCCGGTGCTCGGTGAGCGAGCTTCACACGGCAGCAGAGAACAGCTCTCTCTCTCTCTCTCTCTCTCTCTCTCTGCGTTTTATCGGCGGGTGTTCCCCTCCTCTTCTTCTCCGTCTTCTTCGTCGTCTTTTCCTCCCTCTTCCTCCTACGTCCTCCGTGTCCGCCGCGCTGGATCTCTCCCCCGCTAACAAAGCCTGATCCCGGCTGCAGACGGCGGCTCTCCGGTGCGGCGGCTCCGGGTTGCTCGGTGGAGCTTCGGCGGATTCAGCGGCTCAACAAATGCAGAAAAGGGAGAAAAGTTTCGGTAAGAAGCTCTGTGTGTGTGTGTGTGTGTGTGTGTGTGTGTGTGTGTGTGTGTGTGTGTGTGTGTGTCGAACGTTTCAGGTGTGTGTGCTGTGAAAACAGAGATGTGACCCGGTCTAACCTGGTCCGGGATCAGTGCGGACCCTCTGATGACCTCGTTAACACGTCAGATCTGCCGTTAGAGAGCAAACCAGAGGAGGCTCCGCTGTGTCGGTCCGTGAATGCTTCACGGCAGATCCAGTGTGTGTGTGTGTGTGTGTGTGTGTGTGTTAAATCCGTTATTGGCCTTTACAGCTCTCCGCTGCCATGGCAACAGTAATTAAACTGATCGGGTGAAATGTCAGCATCTCTGCGCCGAACAGCTGCGACTCCATCCCTCCATCATCCCTCTGCTCCGGGCTCACACCGGGCTGCATGTGGCCGGGACCGGCGGCGGCTGCCCGGAGAGGAGGGGAGGAGGAGAAGGAGGAGGAGGAGGAGGAGAGGAGAGAAGAGTCGAGAAGTGAAGAGAAGAGAAGAAGGAGAGAGGAGGATACGAGCCAGCGCGCAAACAAAACAGATGATTCGGCTCCTCGTCGCTGTGATTTCCCTCCTCTGTGGAAAATGAAGCTTTTGTTCAGCCTCCTCCTCCTCCTTCTCCTCCTCCCGAGGAGCGGGCTGGTCGGGTTCCTGCCGGGTTGGTAGCAGAGTAAAGTAAAACTCTGGTCCTTTGCTTTAATGAGCAGCGGGACTTTGTAGTGGAAACGAGCCGGACGGATCAGTGCCGCTAAGCGCGCGCAGGGAGTGCAGCCGCGCGCGCTGAATCCGGCCAATTAACAAAACAACGACCCCCCCCCCCCCATCAGGACCGGAACACACGAGCTGATCCAACCTGTTTGATAGCCTACTCTGTGATTTATCACTAAAATAGATGTGTGTGTGCGTGCGTGTGTGTGTGTGTGTGTGTGTGTGTGTCAGTCATTAAAGACAGAAGCTTCATTCAGATGTAAGAACTTCAGACTTCCTGTTTGTGAACGTGTGAATGTTAAAACAAAGCTCTCAGCTGTGACGGGATCATTTCTGTAGGTTTCTTAGAAACATTCAAACAAACAAACAAACACACAAACACACAAACAGACACGTCGGGACTCCTCGGCTTCTGTAGGTCAAATATAAAGGTGTCTCCTCCTGCTGACGTGTTCACTTTAAAAAAGAGAAACTAAATGTTAAACACTGCGCGCATATGTGTGTGTGTGTGTGTGTGTGTGTGTGTGTGTGTGTGTGTGTGTGTGTGCGCGTGTGTGTGTGTGTGTGTGTGTGTGTGTGTGTGTGTGTGTGTGTGTGTGCGTGTGTGTGTGTCGGGGACAAAGGGGGAGTGGGGGTGTGCCTCTCCTCGGGGAGCAGCAGGAGAATACTAATTCAGCCCGGTGCTGGGGCCACATCACCTCCTCCTCCTGCTCCTCCAACAAAGACTCTCCTCAGTCAGCTCAGGACAAACAATACAGAGACCACGCCCCCTCTCACACACACACACACACACACACACACACACACACAGAGGTCAAAGGAGAGAAAGTGTGTCTTTGTGTCTGTGTGGGCTCAAACAATAAGTGTTACTGGTTGTTCTGGTGGGTCTGGTCAGTGACGGCCTGCAGCCTCTTCTCGTTTCCTGTCACCTGTAATCAGAGCTCACCTGCTCCTCACTGACCTGTTTGATGTCTCACTGTTAAGAGGAGTCTCTGTAAACACTCGATCAATGAAACGTGTATTTAACTTTCATTTAAAACATATTATTTAACAGTCACAGCTGTTTGTAAGTCGATGAATCAGAGCCGCTCCTGTTTCATCAAACGTTTGAAGCTTTTATTTTTAAACTTTATGTTTATTGTGCAAAGTGAAACAAACACACAGAAGTTATTATTATATTGTTAGTAATATTATTGTATAGATTATATAGAATTGAACAGAGTAAACGTCCAGAACTTGTATCTGTAAAAATGTCCTTTACTTTTCTCTCCTCTTACGCCTCCTCGTCTGTGCCCTCGTCCCGTCCTCCCCCCCTAACCCTTTCAACACTTCCATCTATAAGACAGAGACAGTGTGTTTGTGAGACCCTCAGTAACCACTACACAAACACACAACAACAAAAACAATGAAATACTCGACAATATAACAAACACTGAGAACAAGCACACATGAAGTGACATACACGGCACATTGGAAACAGCGACTGTGATGATTGTAATGTTAGAAATGTGAAATATACTGAAGTTCGTTTTGCTGATGAGTTATATTTGTTATTTTTGAAACTATCCTTTTTTATCATGACGCTGTGTGAAAGTGTCGAAGCTCACCTCCGCTCTGCTTTGCTCAGCTTCACCACAAAATAATATCAAGTTACAACGACCGAGTGTGTGTTCAGATTCTGCAGCCGTGCAGTGTGTGTGTGTGTGTGTGTGTGTGTGTGTGTGTGTGTGAGAAAACTCTTTGTATTTAAACCTGTCCTTAGCTCAACACTTTTCTCCATCAAACACTAAAATATTATTTTTAAGTTGATTTTAGTTTAAACTTAATTTAGTCTTTTTCTTCTCTTCGAACTGAAAACCTCCTGATCGCTGTTTTTCATGTAACCGTGGCTCAGCTGTGTGTGTGTGTGTGTGTGTGTGTGTGTGTGTGTGTGTGTGTGTGTGTGTGTGTGTGTGTCTAATGTGTTATTGTATTTTAATATCATTATTTCTAACAGGACAGTGAAACTGCTCTGATACGAGAGGCTGAAGAGCTGCACAGTTCTAACTGAGTCTTTCGTTTTTCTTTCACAAACACAAGAAGGATCTCTGTGCTCCATGAATGCACCTTTTATACACCATCCATTTAACCTGACTGTTAAACACATTGATATTGTAGTTACAGAACAATGACAACACATACTATAGACTCTGTCACTGATTATATAAAGCTGTCAGACATGCTCTCTCTCTCTCTCTCTCTCTCTCCCTCTGTCTCTCTCTTGAAGACGTCCCTGCTGGATGAGTGTGTAACCTTCTCCCTGTCTGTGTCTCTGTCAGGTATCCAAATGCTCTCCGTCCAGCCGGACACCAAGCCTAAAGGCTGTGCCGGCTGCAACCGGAAGATCAAGGACCGCTACCTGCTGAAGGCGCTCGATAAGTACTGGCACGAGGACTGTCTGAAGTGTGCCTGCTGCGACTGCAGGCTGGGCGAGGTGGGCTCCACGCTCTACACCAAAGCCAACCTCATCCTGTGCCGGAGAGACTACCTACGGTAAGACCGCACACACACACACACACATACACACACACACACACACACACACACAGGGTTGAACACTCAGGCCTGCTTACACTAAAGTCTTGTTTCACATTCAGAGTTCAGGTCGGCTGTTTTCATGTGTAAAGAAACTAATCGTTTATGATGATTTATAATCATTCAGATTTGTGTGTTTTTCTTCTTTTAATTTGTAGTTTAATTTGTAGTTTATTGGGTGGTTATTTTGTAGTTTATTTTGTGGTTTATTTTGTAGTTTATTTTGTATTTATATTGTAGTTTATTGGGTGGTTATTTTGTGGTTTATTTTGTGGTTTATTTTGTAGTGTATTTTGTAGTTTATTGGGTGGTCATTTTGTAGTTTATTTTGTAGTTTATTGGGTGGTTATTTTGTAGTTTATTTTGTAGTTTATTTTGTGGTTTATTTTGTGGTTTATTTTGTAGTTTATTTTGTAGTGTATTTTGTAGTTTATTGGGTGGTCATTTTGTAGTTTATTTTGTAGTTTATTGGGTGGTTATTTTGTAGTTTATTTTGTAGTTTATTGGGTGGTCATTTTGTAGTTTATTTTGTAGTTTATTGGGTGGTTATTTTGTGGTTTATTTTGTAGTTCATTGGGTGGTCATTTTGTAGTGTATTTTGTAGTTTATTTTGTGGTTATTTTGTAATTTATTTTGTAGTTTATTGGGTGGTTATTTTGCAGTTCTTCTTGTCTTGAGCAAACATGAGAATAACACGGTTTACTGTTTCACTGTATGAGCTGTGAATTATTCTTCAGTTATAAACAACAGGAAACTTTTTCCTTTAAAACGTCAGAACAAACTATTTTTCAGTTTCATGAAACCAAACTTGATGTTTGTCTTCAGCCAATCAGGACGCTCTCTTCGCCGTGATGTGTTGATTGACAGACAGATACACCAATCAGGTCATCATTAGTCTCACTTCCTGTTGGTAACAGCAGAGTTTTATTTTATTAAATGACAAATATTGTTGAACTAATTGAACTTCAATGAATCCAGACACTCACACATCCAATAAAACGTTCACGTCATTACACCTGTGAGTAACCTTCAGGTCACACAGAGACTCAGTGAGCAGTAATAACACGTTGTTCACATCAGACATCACTCAGGTTTGTCTGATGTTTCCGTCAGCCAGAGAGGTTAATGAAAGAACATATATTTACAGAATCATTTACAGATGTTGATTGTCTCAAGTGACAACACACAGTCATCAGAGCGGGGAGCGCTGCAGGTGAACGTCCTGCTCCTGTCCACGTCTCTGACCTCCTGACCTCTGTACAGTTCTCCGATGTTCAGAGTGTCAGACTGTGTGAGCCTGCTGCAAAGAGAGAGAGAGAGACTGTGAGCTCTGAGCCTCACTGTGGCAGCATCGCTCCCATATTAATGTGAAGGTTGATGGTTTGATACCCACCTGTGTGTGTGTTTCTCTGTCTCGTAGCAATAAGGTGTGTGTTGTTGAACAGTCACAGGGTTAGACTTGGTCACAGCAGGAGGACTAACCTGTGCGGTCGTCCGTCAGTCAGCAGCTGTTTGATGAATCTCTCTGTTTGTCACGATGTCACAGTTTCATTCTGCAGACGCTTTTGTCCACAGAGACGAACATCTGAGAGTTAATACAACACAAGCAGAGTATGTGAGGTGTTTTTGTTTTAAACCTCTGCTGCTGTCAGACCCCGCCCAGCTTCCTGTTCTGTCTGAGGTGTTTTTACCGTCTGTTCTTCACCTGCAGGAGTTCAGCTCAGGTCGCTGATGATCCATTTTCAGTTGCATGTGTTGAGTCAACTGGGAGACGC
Organism: Semicossyphus pulcher; assembly: GCF_022749685.1. Taxonomy (NCBI): domain Eukaryota; kingdom Metazoa; phylum Chordata; class Actinopteri; order Labriformes; family Labridae; genus Semicossyphus; species Semicossyphus pulcher. The sequence goes on from NW_027211694.1 coordinate 23,951,108, forward strand.
CTCTGTAATAATGCAGCACGAGCTAAAGCTACAGAGCATCATCCTTTAGTGTTCATAGCTCTGAAAACACATGGGAGCATCTCAGCTAACGTAGCATGTGTATGCTAACTGCTACCTGTGATAGCAGAGGGTTCAGTATCATCATCTGACTCAACCACTCAAACAGCTGCTCTACACTGTCACATGGGCCGTGTGTGTGGGCGGAGCCAGGCAGGTGTCAATCAAAATGTGATCGGCCACGCCCACACAGTCGATTATTTAGACCTTTTCAGCCACATTTTCAGAGGCTCCTCCTCCTCCTCCTCCTCCTCCTCCTCCTCCTCCTCCTCCCTTTTCTCCTCCTCCTCTTTCTCCTCCTCCTCCTCCTCCGTGCTCAGCAGGGTGGGCTATTATTAGTCGTGACATGACGGGGTTAAAATAAATCTTCAGTGGTCTGTATGTGTGTGAGTGTGTGTGTCACTGCTCCTCACTGCTCCTCTCACTGCTCCTCACACTGCTCCTCACTGCTCCTCACTGCTTCTCACACTGCTCCACACACTGCTCCTCTCACTGCTCCTCACTGCTCCTCACTGCTCCTCTCTCTGCTCCTTACACTGCTCCTCACTGCTCCTCACACGGCTCCTCACACTGCTCCTCACTGCTCCTCTTACTGCTCCTCACTGCTCCTCACTGCTCCTCACACTGCTCCACACACTGCTCCTCTCACTGCTCCTCAGACTGCTCCTCACACTGCTCCTCACTGCTCCTCACACTGCTCCTCACTGCTCCTCACTGCTCCTCACACTGCTCCTCTCACTGCTCCTCTCACTGCTCCTCACACTGCTCCTCACTGCTCCTCTCACTGCTCCTCACACTGCTCCTCTCACTGCTCCTCAGACTGCTCCTCACTGCTCCTCACACTGCTCCTCACTGCTCCTCACTGCTCCTCACACTGCTCCTCTCACTGCTCCTCACACTGCTCCTCACTGCTCCTCACACTGCTCCTCACACTTCATAAACACACACATTAGGACGACGTGTGTAAGCTGCAGACTGTGAGTCACTCTCAGTCATGTAACATATAACGCTGGTTTATTTAAAGTTTCAGAAGTCATACGTTAGAGAGCCAGGTGAGGAGGTGCAGAAACCTGACAGGTGAGGAGGTGCAGAAACCTGAGAAAAGTGTGTCACTCAACTTGATACATTTCTAAAATAAAACTTTCACATTAAAGAGAAACTAAAAACCGTTTGTTCTCCTCGTCTGTAAAGTGAAGATGCCGTGTCAGAGCGTTACCAGAGCCGTGTCAGAGCGTGTCAGCGTTGTCAGAGCGTTATCAGAGCCGTGTCAGAGCCGTGTCAGAGCGTGTCAGCTCATGTCGGAGCGTGTCGGAGCCGTGTCGGAGCGTGTCAGACCCGCGTCAGAGAATGTCAGAGCGTGTCGGAGCCATGTCGGAGCGTGTCGGAGCCGTGTCAGAGCGTGTCAGAGCCGTGTCAGAGCGTGTCGGAGCCGTGTCGGAGCCGTGTCAGAGCGTGTCAGAGAATGTCAGAGCGTGTCGGAGCCGTGTCGGAGCGTGTCAGAGCGTGTCAGAGAATGTCAGAGCGTGTCGGAGCGTGTCAGAGCGTGTCAGAGCCGTGTCAGAGCGTGTCGGAGCCGTGTCGGAGCCGTGTCAGAGCGTGTCAGAGAATGTCAGAGCGTGTCGGAGCCGTGTCAGAGCCATGTCGGAGCGTGTCGGAGCCGTGTCGGAGCGTGTCGGAGCGTGTCAGAGCGTGTCAGAGCCGTGTCAGAGCATGTCAGAGCGTGTCAGAGCATGTCGGAGCCGTGTCAGAGCCGTGTCAGAGCCGTGTCAGAGCGTGTCAGAGCGTGTCAGAGCGTGTCGGAGCCGTGTCGGAGCCGTGTCGGAGCGTGTCGGAGCGTGTCAGAGAATGTCAGAGAATGTCAGAGCGTGTCAGAGCTGTGTCAGAGCCGTGTCGGAGCATGTCAGAGCGTGTCAGAGAATGTCGGAGCCGTGTCGGAGCCGTGTCGGAGCCATGTCGGAGCGTGTCGGAGCGTGTCAGAGAATGTCAGAGCGTGTCGGAGCCGTGTCGGAGCCGTGTCGGAGCCGTGTCGGAGCGTGTCGGAGCCGTGTCGGAGCGTGTCAGAGCGTGTTGGAGCCGTGTCGGAGCGTGTCAGAGCGTGTCAGAGCCGTGTCGGAGCCATGTCGGAGCATGTCGGAGCATCTAAATATTAAAATGTATGTCTTTATGATGTTAGAAAACATTTTTCAGTTTATGCCCCGCCTTCAAACATCTTCACTTTCAGTCTGATTGATGATTTGAGCTATCATCAGGAGCTTCTTCCTCCTGCTCGGTATATGATGCTGAGCGCTGCAGGCTGAGGAGCAGAGAGAGAGCGTGTTCCATAATCAGCACATTAAAACATCCTGAGAAGATGGACCGACAGCACCACAAAGACACAACGACAGACTCTTTCTATGCCTGCAGGAGACACTGATGCTAACGCTAGCTAACTGCAGACCGGCTAATGTGTCAGCGCAGCTCCAGACGTCACTGTAGAGACTGTTGATGAGGAGTAAAGAGAGGCAGAGGTGATGAATAGCTCTGCTCCCCGCTCAGCCTGGCTCTGTTTCTGAGACTGACTCTTTATCACAGCCTCATGATGCTAACGTCTCCTCTGAGCAGCATCCTGCTCACCTGATCATACCTGAGCTCCTCTGAGACTCACAGGGAGCACTTTGTCATCAGCGCTGCTCCTCGGTCTGAGAGATTCAGGCCAGCTGCTCCTCCTCCTCCTCCTCCTGTGTCCCTCCTCCTGCCCTGGTCCTCAGCAGGCCGGTGGTCAGAGACAGCTGACCTGCTGCAGTCTGATATACGAGCAGATCAGTGGTGAGTGTTCGTTCAGTCCTGTCACATGACCTGTGCTTAGAGCCCGCCCACTCTCTGTTTGAAGGTATATCTGATGGACAGTGAGACCGAGATCCTCTGAACTCATGATGAGTTTACAAATGATTGTTCCATGTCAGCTGTCTTTTCCCTGATTGTCTGTGTAGAGCCTGAGACATGGCCACTCCTCCTTCTTCTTCTCCTTCCTCTCTCTCTCTCCCCCTCTCTCTCTCTCCCTCTCTCTCTCTGTTTGTATCTTACCTATAACCACCTGAAGCAGCATAGAGACTGAAACTGTTTTTAAACAACTTTTCATTTGTACTTTAAAATGTGCACCGATACCTCTGAGGCTCGCAGGACTGTTTGTGTCTATGCTAGCAGGGGGCTTCCTGTTTAAAGATGTAGACTGAGAGAATACGTGTCACATGCACTCGTGGATAATGGGGAGAAAGGTGCGAATCAAAAGTCATCTTCATGATGGACTCACAGTCTTCAGTTCTTCATTCACACTTCAGAAACATGAATGAACCTGTCTCTATGTTTCTGTGTAAATCAGACTGATTCACGTCGTTAGCTTCAGCTCGCTGGTTAAACAGCCGTAGGGTCTCCTCTCTCTCTCTCTCTGTCTCTCTCTCTCTCCCATGCTGCACCTGGGTTGTTTTATTTTGGCGGGGGTTGTTTGAAGGATGTTGTTCTGTGAAAGGTCAGAGCGCCTGCTGGGCCGCTGAATGCCACCATCATCACTAACTCTGAGACTCAGTCCTCCAGGTTCTCTCAGAGCTTCTGTCCTCTGCGCTCAGCACGGCCTTAGAGTATCAGCACGCAGGATGTTTTACACTGATCAGACGACAGGTTCAGTCCTCTTCCTCTTCTCCTTCTTCTTCTTCTTCGGTGGTATTCACAGCGTCCTTCAGCTCCTTTGAACCCGTCGAGCTCTTCAGGAGAACGTTCTGGAATGTGTCTCTTCATTCAGCCTCAGATTGAATCTGTGCTCGTTATAACAAAGAAGCTCTCAGAGCACAAAGAGCCTCTCCTGACCCGCACACACACACACACACACACACACCTCTGAGGCAGCTAATCAGCCTCTCCATCACTTCCTGGATGATTACCTGATTCTAATTACGTACAAGAGGAAACTTTGTTTGATGTCTTTTGTGTGTTTCTCCCCCTGGCTCCCCTCGCTGCCCCCTCCTCCCTCCCCCCCCCCCCCCCCCCCTGCAGACTGGTAGACATGCAGCGCTACAAGGTGAACTATTCCCCGCCACGTGTTATTATTAATAACTGCCAGAGCGAGGGGTCACCCAGCACAGCTCTTTGAAAAGCACCCCGGGCAAGCCAAGTAGGCCGCAGCTGGGTGTGTTGTAAAACAATACCCCCTCTTCCTCCCCCTCTTCCTCCCCCGAGGAGCCTGCTGCTTAAAACAAGAATAATGCATGGGGGAGAGAGGGGAGCCGTGAAAAATGAAGATGTCACCACCTGGCAGTGAGAGCGTACCTTCAGCTCATGCAGGAGGAGAGAGAGTGTGAGGAGGTCGAGGCTGTAACTTTCTCTCTCTGTCATTAAACTCACAATGGCAGCCTTAAATCCAAACGGCCGGGGGAGGGGGGAGCCGGGGGGAGCCGGGGGGAGGAATGATAATCAGCAGTCAGATGATGGGACGTCTGTAGTTCGAGGGATCATGGAGCTTTTACAGCCATGTTAGTGTCGAGGCTGTGGTAAGGCCTGAAAGCATGTTACACAGCTCTGACAAACACGGCCCAGAGGTTACGTTCATTGACTGAGTTAGCTGAGGGGACACATAGCAGACAGTTAGCAGCTCCCACCTGTCACTCAAAGAGGCCACGCCCCTAATGAGCCTTAATACAATGTAAACAGGTGAGCTGTATAAAGATTCTCCCCGTACAGTTGTCATGAAGAGAGAAATGAGCTATAGAGACCCAAACTGTTTTTTGTACCAGGCTGTAAACATGTTTATTTCTGCTGTAAAGTTTAACATGGGGCTCTATGGGGACTGACTCACTGCTGGAGGCAGCCTCTAGTGGACACCAGAGGAACAGCAGTCACTTTAATGTTGGCTTCATTATTTAGACCTGGAGGAATCAACCCTCCATCTCTCTGAATGAAAGTTTAGCGCTCACTCCTACAGTTTCATGTTGTAAAGAACCTCCTCCTGACTCTCTGTGTGTTTCCTCCCACTCACTCAGTCTGACGCTCGGCCTGTAGAGAGAGTGGGACCATCTCAGAGACGGAGGAGGAGGAGGAGAGCTGCAACATCATCTATACTGTAAACTGTGAGATCACAGAATCACAGCTGATCCTCTCTAAAACACCTGTTTGGCCCGTTTCCATGTGACCAGCAGTTTCACTCATGGATTAACATCCTGTGTGAACGGAGGAGCAGCTCCTCTGGTGCTGAGGAAACTACAGTTGTTTACTGCCGGACAGAAGCTCAATATCAGACTGAGACGGCAAAGTGTCAGTCCCACTGTAGGTCCAGTCTAACAGTACAGCAGCTTCCTGTGTCCCTAAGCGTCGTCTGACAGGCAGCTTTCTATCAGTCCCACTGTAGGTCCACTCTAACAGTACAGCAGCTTCCTGTGTGTCCCTGAACGTCGTCTGACAGGCAGCCTCTCTGTGTTTCATCAGCAGCCTGATCTAATCCCGAACATATTAACCAGGGTAATGAAAAATTCATCGAGTCAGTTACTTTGTGCGATTGAACACATCCATCATCTTGTGGAGCTTTGTAGTATTGTAAATCATGTGACCCGCCCGCCTCAGACCCCCCTGACCCCCCCGACCGTGCAGACCCCTCAGTAATGAATATTGACTCGCTCTGCGTTGAATTCATCCGAGCACATCGAGCCGTTCGACGTCTGAAACTGTCGGCTGCTCAGACGTGCGGACGCTGGTGTTTTTACCTCCATCGCTGACTGTGACTCCCACACAGGCGACTCTCTCCTCCCCCTCCCTGCAGGTCTCCCTCTCCTCCAGATTAACCTGCTGGCCCTAATAAACGCTCTGATGACATCAAAGGGAGGGAGATGGCGCTATGCCTCATGGGAAGTGGACGGGCCCTCTCCTCCTCTGCAGCCGTAATGCTTCCTGTCCGCTCCCACATCAGGCTCCTCTTTGTCTTTTTAATTAAAGCTCAGTGCAGTTTGGAGGCTGTTTGACCCCTGCTGCCCCCTCTTTATGGGCACTGCTGCAGGTCATTTCCATGCATATATTACCCCCCCCCAGCAATGATCCTCCAGGCTGACAGAATAACTCAGGTTTGGGCCTGCAGCATCACACGTCTTTAATCTGCCACGCAGAGGGACGAAGCAGAATGTTAAAGTCATCATCTGCAGTTTGTTAAAATGAAAACAAAGGAACGTCCGGAGGAACGTCCGGAGGAACGTCCGGAGGAACGTCCGGAGGAACGTCCGGAGGAACGTCCGGAGGAACGTCCAGAGGAACATCCAGAGGAACGTCCAGAGGAACGTCCGAAGGAATGTCCGAAGGAACGTCCACAGGAACGTCCACAGGAACATCCAAAGGAACGTCCAGAGGAATGTCTGAAGGAACGTCCAACCATCCAACCAGAAACATAGAGACAGAGCATCAACACCGGGTGACAAGGACTCATCTCTCCCTCCCTCTCTCTTTCCCCCTCTCTCTCTCCCTCTCTCTTTCCCCCTCTCTCTCTCCCTCTCTCTCCCTCCCTCTCTCCTTCCCCCTCTCTCTCTCTCTCTCTCCCTCCCCCTCTCTCTCTCTTTCCCCCTCTCTCTCTCTCTCTCTCTCTCCCTCCCTCTCTCTTTCCCCCTCTCTCTCTCTCTCTCTCCCTCCCTCCCTCCCTCCCTCTCTCACTCTCTCTCTGTCTTCCTCCCTCTCTCTCTCCCTCCCTCTCTCTCCGTCACATATTTGGCTGCCTGCTCTGTTCTGCAGCATGTGAGGGTGTGATAAGAGCTGCTGTTTGACACACACTGATACACCCCAACACACACACACACACACACAGTCCTGAGGCTCTGGCACACATTGTTTTCTCCTTTGTTTCAGGCCTGTGTGTTTGTGAATCATCCTGTATATAACACCCCCCCCCCCCCCCCCCCCCCCCCAAACCTCTGGAAGGTTCAGGGGAGAGGGGAGAAAGACCCCCCCCAAACACACACACACACACACACAACTCTGTATTTAAGTATTGATGCTAAACCGCTCGCAGTGACAAACAGACGTGTTGGTGGTCAGATCACATGTATGATTGATGCAGCCTGCAGGAGGAGAGAGAGAGACGGCGAGAGACGGACCGAGGGGCTGGATCTGTGCCGACCACCTGAGGAGGAGAGGAGAGGAGAGGAGAGGAGAGGAGAGGAGAGGAGAGGAGGAAGGATACAGGAAGAGATGGAAAATAAAGAGACGCAGCACCTGTTAGTCAAACACTCCCCTCTGGTTTGACCTTTAACCTCTGTGTGTGTGTGTGTGTGTGTGTGAGGGGTAGCTGTGGGGCTGAGCACAGCTCAGAGACTGGACTCTGGTCTGGGATCAACTGAGGATAGTGGGGGCGGAGCCTGAGAGCTGGGGGCGGAGCCTGACAGCTGGGTGCGGAGCCTGACAGCTGAAGGCTCAAACGTCCGATCTGTTCTTTTGGCTGTGACAGTTGCTGCTGTGAGAGGATGAACCACCATGTTTAAACTCAGAGGGAGTGAAGGTCATCATGAGGAAACAACACTTTTTAATGATGCAGTTATTACAAGTGAAAATCAGAGCGCTCTGTGATGAAGGTGTTTCATAACACACTTGATAAATGATAAATTGATTAAACAAAGCATCATCGGTGGATTCATTGATTACAAAAACAACCAGTGTGGAGCTGTGTGTTAGAGGAGCTCCTCTGTGCCCCCCTGGTTAATGAGGCCTGTATGGAGATGAAGTGGGGGTGCGGGGGGGTCTACAGGCTGCAGCTGTTAGAAGGGGGGGGGTCATCACTGTGGAGAACAGGATTCTGGGTGCTGATTGGTCGGTGTTGGCTCCTCTTACAGGCGTTATTTGGACGGAGCAGGCAGAGCTGAACCCCTCACTGACTTCTCAATTAGTGGGCGGCCTAGCGGAACTGCCAGACACTATTGTGCCCCCCCCAACACACACACACACACACACACACACACCCTAAAAACCCTGATCCAGCCGGTGGCTCTGAGTCCGTCTGCAGACACATCTCTGAGTTTTTCTGCTCTGTGATGGATCAGACTGTTCTGATGCTTCTGATGCTCTCCTGCAGAACCACACACACACACACACACACACACACACACACACACACACACACACAGTCTGTAACAGAGCCCCTCCTCCTCTCTGTGTCTCTGTAAATGAGATGTAAATGCAGTGATTTTAAAGCTGATTTATTCATGAGGAGCCAACAGACAGAGAGGAATGCTAATGCTAATGCTAACACGCTGCGCCCTTGGTCGGGACACAAACAAGACGTTCAAAGGAGTTAACAGCTTCATGAAGTGAGCGGACAGGTCGGACAGATCGACGGGTCGGACGGGTCGGACAGATAGACGGGTCGGACAGATCGACGGTCGTACGGATCGACGGGTCGGATAGATTGACGGGGTGTAAAGACAGAGTGTGAATTAAGAAACAGTATAATTATTAAATATCAGACTAACAGAGGACAACATATTTATAACGTCTGTTCAGCTTCATGTGAAACAGAAGAGTCAGAGCGTCACTGACATGACGAGAGCATCAGGCCGAGCAGCTTTCATAAACACATCTTTTGATTTTCTGTTTAAAAACTGATCAGAAATATTGATTCATGTTTCTTTATTCAGAAACATTTTGATATTTAACAAAAGCTCATTTAAAAAACAATAAGATGAATGACACATTTCAACACGTTCATCGGTAACAGGCGTGTTGGCTCTGCTGCACATTTAAACTGTGATATTCGCAGAAACAAAGATATTCAGATGTTTGACACAGACTCAAACCACTCAAACAAATCCTCTGAAATAAACTCATTTTAACATGACATGGTCACCTGTGTACCTGCCAGGTCACCTGGTGACCTGCCAGGTGCCTCCTTCACAGTCCTGCTCCTCTCTCAGCCTGTGGACCTGCAGCTCTCATGAGCTCTCAGTTCATTCATTAACAGCTCTCTCCTTTATATCAGACGGTTCAGAGCCTCCACACTGCAGGAAACGGGACACGACAACACACCGCAACGCACACGTCAGAGCGCACACACGTCAGAGCACACACACGTCACAACACACACACGTCAGAGCGCACACACGTCACAACACACACACGTCACAACACACACACGTCACAACACACACGTCACAACACACACATGTCAGAGCGCACACACGTCAGAGCGCACACACGTCACAACGCACACACGTCACAACACACACATGTCAGAGCGCACACACGTCAGAGCGCACACACGTCACAACGCACACACGTCACAACACACACACGTCACAACGCACACACGTCACAACGCACACATGTCACAACACACACACGTCACAACACACACACGTCAGAACACACACACGTCACAACACACACACGTCAGAGCGCACACACGTCACAACACACACGTCACAACACACACACGTCACAACACACACACGTCACAACACACACACGTCACAACACACACACGTCAGAACACACACACGTCACAACACACACATGTCAGAACACACACACGTCACAACACACACACGTCACAACACACACACGTCACAACACACACACGTAAGAACACACACACGTCAGAACACACACACGTCAGAACACACACACGTCACAACACACACACGTCACAACACACACACGTCACAACACACACACGTAAGAACACACACACGTCAGAACACACACACGTCAGAACACACACACGTCACAACACACACACGTCAGAACACACACAGGTTCTGGTTCTGAGTATTGTATTGTATGTGCGGTTCGGTTCAGACGCTTGAACGTGGATTTCGTGCCACGTTCTGTCAGCGTGTTAGAAACGTCCTTTGTGACATTGAACTCATCGTGAGCCGCACGTCTGCCTGAGGAAGGATGTGTTAAAGAAGCAGCCATGCTAACACGTAGCTTTCACGCTGCGCTGACAGACCCAGCTGCAGCGCTCTGTGGACCTGCAGGTCGCTGCAGGTTATTGAATACAGCCTGAAACACCTGCAGGTGACAGTCTGATCTCACATATTAAACTGGTGCATTGTGGGGTTTTCTGCTGCTTTTTGTGCCTGACAGGTTAGCACCGGCTCACTGCACATAAAGCTGTGAATACATGTTCGAGTATTTTCCATCTTTGCTCCTCCCCCCTCCTCCTCCTCTACACACCTGTGTCATTAAACTAAGTATAGGTGTTTTTGTGATTAAATAAACATTAAACTTTAAATAGATTTCCAGTTGTTTTTCCTGCATTTGTTTGAGGACCTTAGAAGTCGATGGGCTGGAGAGAAGTCAGCAGGTTTATTAACACGTTGTTATTTAGTGTTTCTGTGAGGTTTAAAAAGCTACATTAAATTCATTCTAAAGGTTATTATTCATTAAAGTAAACTGCATCGTATCTGTCAGCATGCTCATCTCACTGCTCATATTATTAGATAAATGTAGGATTTGTAGTTCTTTGAAGTTACACTCAGGTGTGTGAAGACAGGAAACACATGAACACATGAGAGACTGAAGTTTCCTTAAAGGACAGAAAGATGCAGGTTTATCAGAGAGGCCGTCAGGAGGAAAGGTTCACTCTGATAATAAATAATAACAACAACAACAATATATAATAATAATAATAATATTTAGAGATATTTCTGCATCAGGCTCTGAGGCAGCGGTGAGTATTAATGATGTTCTGTGTCTTTGTCTCAGTGAGACAGACGTCACCTGAAGGCTCAGAGTAAACACAGCGTCCACAGGTGGAGGAGGCGCAGAGCTCGTCCTGCACGTGTGCTCCTCTCTGACACTGAGCTCATTAACAGATAACAGAGAGATGTTGAACATCTGAAGCTGCAGACTGAACGTCCGGACGTTTCATAAAACATGAATCAGTAGTTGTTGTTTTTCTGTTCTCTGTCCGGCTGTTGGAGGTTAAATGTCAGAGGTGCGTGCGTGTGTGTGTGTGTGCGCGCGCGTGCGTGCCTGTGTGCGTGCGTGCGTGTGTGTGTTGTGCAGCCTCACCTGTACTGATGTGACACCTGGGTGTTAAAAGCTGTGTTGAACGCAGCCTGTAAAAAAAGCTCTGCTGCCTTTAACCTGCAGCAACATCTCACTTCACACCTCCTGTCATCTCCTCTTTAATGAAACCTCTCAGAGTGTGTGTGTGTGTGTGTGTGTGTGTGTGTGTGTGTGTGTGTATGTGTGATTAAACCAAGCTCTTCTCGTGTGGTGTGAGTGCTCTGAGGTCAGTGTGTGTAGTACAGAGTCTGTAGGGCGGGGGTCTCCAGCCCTGCTCCTGCAGAGCGACCTTGCTGCATGTTCAGGTTCCTCCGCACACACCTGATTCCAATGATCTGCTCGTTATCCACCAACTGAAGCGTCTCAGGGGATTGATAACGAGCAAAACATTGGAATCAGGTGTGTTAGAGTTGGAGAGCACATGCAGGAAGGTCACAGGAGCAGGGCTGGAGACCCCTGCTGTAGGGTCTATCTCCATGGGAGGGGTCACAGCGCTTTGAGGGGTTCAGTGTTTTACAGAAGCCTTCACAGATGTCTGGTTGTTCTGATAAATGAAGCTGGAGGTGACGTACAGGCTGACTCTGACTGTGAACTTCTGGTCGTCAGATAACATTTATTATTTAACACCTGCAAACACTAACATACCTAAATACACACATTTATTTAGTGCCTGTCATCAGTCAGCAGGTGGAGCCTGTGATACACTCCAGGTAGAGCCACACCTAACCTGCTCCATGTAAACTAGAGAGAAGAGGAGGAGAGGACACCGTTGGCTTCCTGTTGCAGCTTTGTTCGACCGTTATAGACCTTCATGTGATTATTGATATATGATCAACGATTGTGATAAAAGATCTAATCACGATTATTTTGACTTCTGCTGCAGTTTCAATATGATTAGCGATGTTAAATTAAATGATCATTTTAACATCATTTTTCTCGTTTTCAGTGAAAAACATGAAAATGATGACGTGTGTTTTCTGCAGCGATCTGTGTGTGACGTGTCGGCCGGAACACCTGCAGCACAATATTTACTTTAAAGTGCTTTTTGACACACTTCACCTTTAGTCGATGTTGTGCCTCCTGCCATTTGAAAATTGCAGCAGGCCATTTTACGACTTCGATTACATTTCGATGAATGTTTCAGCCCGAGCAGGAGATGCACTGAGATGGTTTGAGCTGATATAATGCAGAGAACACTTTATATGTTTCATTTATTAAACACGTCAAACACCTGAAGAGAGATCAGCCTCAGCAACGCTTTCTGTAAGACTTCAGTGCATAAAACACACACACACACACACACACACACACACAGACACACACACACACACTGATTTGTCTTTCATAGTTCAGGCCCATGTCAGCAGGTAACTTGTTTAGACTTTTATTGAATGCTTCAGATATTTAGAGGATAAATGAACTTTAAGTTTCAGCCTCAGACGGACGCGCGGACACAGCGCTGCTTTTATTCTGTGACAAGAATTAAACTTTAAAACATCATTCAAAGGTTTTGACTCTTTCTGCAGGAAACACTGACGACCTCTCTCTCTCTCTCCCTCTCTCCCTCTCTCCCTCTCTCTCTCTCTCTCTCTCTCTCTCTCCCTCTCTCCCTCTCTCCCTCTCTCTCTCTCTCTCCCTCCCCCCCTCTCTCTCTCCCCTCTCTCCCTCTCTCCCTCTCCCTCAGTTGTGTCTGTATTTTAGCACCGTGCTGCTCTTTAGACTTTAAACAGCTTCCGTTCAGTCGGTCGGCCGCGCTGTGTTTTGGACCGTCCCCTCCAGCTGAGATTAGCTCAATTAGCTGTGAAGAGCGCTGACTCGTGGGACCAGCATGTTTGGTGCAGATAATTGCAGGGCTGAGCGTCGGCCTGGCGCTCACAGAGGGTTTGCAGGTGGCTTGGCGAGGGGAAGTGCCTATCGACTCGCACATCTGGCTGCTGAGGGCTCCAACTCTTTATTACCTCCTCAGAACAAACCTGAGCACAGACACTTCCTGCTCTGTTTGCAGGTTTCAGGGTTAAAGGACGAAGATTAGGGCAGGAGGGAAGGGGTGAGAGGTGTGAAGGACCTGCTGAAGAGGTCAAAGGTCAGAGAGGAAAATGTAAAGATGTTCTCACACACTTAATAAAGCTGCTGTGTGTTCATCTCATCTGTGTCCCCCCTCTCAGCCTCAGAGCCTCCTGGTGCATGGGTGTTTGCAGCCCGTCCTCACAGCGTCTGCAGCAGTAATTAGTTAGCTCTGTGCGGCTGACAGTCCGGCTAACGCTCCTCTGCACGCCGTGCAGCCTCACAGAGCGGCCCATAATTCATCATTAGGATATCACAGTCCAGGTGCAGATGAGAGCTGATAGAGCTGGCAGCCGGGCGAGTCGGAGCGCTCAAGGAGGAAAATCTTATCCCAGGGACAATTCCCAGGTCACGGCCGCCGTAATTGAAATAATTTAGCCTCCAGAGTGGTTTAATCAGCGACGATCACAGGAGGGACGCAGCCGCCTGTACGGCCGTCTACCTGTCTGCTGCTCGCGGTCTCTCCGAGTGTTTAACTGTGGAGAGAAAAACAGCTGATGTGATTTGTCGGACTGAAGCGTCCTCCTCTCTGCAGCCCGTTCACTCTCACTGCTCCTCAGATACAGCGGCTCGGTTCGTGTCCCTGTGCTTCACAATCTGACTGTGTAGGTTCACAGAGTTTCTCCAGGTTACTGTTCTGAAGTTCTGCAGGTGAGGATCAAACTAGCAGACCTGTGGTAGACTAAGTTATACTGACAGTCAGTTAATGATATCATGTTGGTACTGCAGGGTGTGAAACCTTTGTGTTTAATGTTTGTTACCTTGTGGAGTCACACGCCGAGCTTGTTGTTTGGGCTCGTCGGCCTTCGGCTCGGCCAGCTTTGTGTCCGTTTCTCTCCACCTGTGGACGCAGTAAGACTCTGGGTGAGAAAGATACATCACGTCTGTAACGAGCACGATCACACGGCTGTCTTCAGGGAGCAGTGTGACAAATCCAGTGAATAAGACATGTATGTTTTATTTTGAAAGTCCATCCAGGACGTCCTGACGATGGATGTAGACAGAGTCTTTGTGTTCATGGTGTTCCTCGTTTAGTCGTTTGTGTTACAAATGTTTTGTTCTTTAAATGAAAAGACAAAGAAAGAGACGCTGTCAGTGAGTCTGAGGGTTATTGTGGGACAGCAGCACGTCATCATGGGGGGGTTATCACTCGGGGGGGGGTCATCATATGGACGGAGCCCGTCCCATCACACTGGGGCTGTGACACGCAGCAGGTCTGGGCCTGTTATTAACCCTGAGCTGTAATTATGCAGATTGTCATAGATTTTGTGTGCGCGCGTGTGTGTGTGTGTGTGTGTGGGGGGGGGGGGGGGTCTCTGCTCGCTCTCTGCGTGGCGGGTGGACGAGCGGGCGGCCGTGCTTTACTGAACTCGAACACATTCATCATGTTGACTGATGGCGGGGGGGGGGTCCTGCTGGTTAATGTAGTGGGTAATTAACTGTCATTTGGCTGGTAATAGGCCTGTGATCAATGTGAGGAAACACAGTCTAATCCGCCCGCTGATGAATGCACGAGGCCACCGCCATCCAGGAGGGGGAGGGGGGGAGTGCAGAGCTGCAGACAGAATATAAAATACCCCCCCCACCCCCCCACCCCGCTCTGTGAAATGGATGAACCCACAAAGCTTCATTTGTCGCCCTCGATGGGCTGAAACAGAAGAGGTGAGAGATTCATCCTGCAGACCAAAGCGTTATTCGACAGTTACTAGTTACTACCAACATTTTACATACATGTATGTATGTATGTATAATACAATATATGTGTACAGTGTGTGTGTGTGTGTGTGTGTGTGTGTGTGTGTGTGTGTGTGACAGGATGAATCATGCATTAGTAACAGGATCTTTAGCTACAGTCCCGTCCTGACTCTCTGACTCTGTCGTCAGTCTGAGCGCAGCATCACGCACACACAGTTTATATTTATTATTCTCCAGAGCCCGCTGCCCCGGGAATCAAACTCACGGCCTCTGACCCGCTCTCCCCTCGCTGTGTGAGTCTGATCCTTTGAATTCATTACAACCAAACCTCGCTTAATTTACCCCCCGAGAGCCATTAGTGTCTGTGGCATCAAACCAGCCGCGCGGCGACAGGTTCCTCCAGCCACCTCACACACACACACACGCTCACACACTCACACACACGCCAGGCTGAGCGAGGGCTTCCTGCACGTCTGAACAGAGTTTCCTCACACACTCAAACAGCTGCATGCTGCTGCAGACAGGTGTGTGTGTGTGTGTGTGTGTGTGTGTGTGTGTGTGTGTGTGTTTGTGTGTGAGCTGGTCCTCCTGTAGATGTTTAGATGTGTGTGTGTGTTGCTCCTACAGTAAGGCTCAGGCCGGGGGGTGTTGATGCTGGAGGTGGTCTCACAGTGGGGGGTTGATGATGTAAAGCAGCAGCTCAGGAGGAACCTGCAGGAAGAACGATGCAGCTGAACGTTCTCTCTGATCACCTGGACGATTCATTGTTTCTCTTCGGTTCGTCTTTAAACTGATTTGATCTCCTCAGTAAACAACATCAGTGCATGAACACCTGAACGAGAATCATCTCTCTTACAGACCTCCTCCCACCAGGTGTCACTGCTGCAGGTGACCCTCTGACAGGTGGATTACAAGTTAGTTTGTGCTGAATGCGACACTGAACATATGAAACCAAACTGTCCCCATGCTCGTGTTAGAGTGACTTCCTGTTCGGCCTGCAGTGTCACTGACGTGCTGATTGGCAGACGTGCTCTTGAAGGTCCCGGATCAGAACTTCCTGAACGTTCCCTCTCACGCAGCCGAGTCACAGCTCCTGCTTTAATCCACGGCTCTGTAAATGTGGACACAGATACTCTGAGGGGCTGCAGGTGTAGATATTATATATTTGATTCCACATTTTTGTTTTGTTCATATTTGACGAGAACCTGAGCCACACCATCACTGAGCTCACCTTTTAGGTTTAGCTGCTGCTCTCATGCTGACTTTGTTCTTCTGCCTCTTGTTGCAGTGATCATGAGTGCTGCTCTCATGTATTGACGTGTGTAGTTTTCTGTGAGTCCTCTCCCACTGAGCAGAGCTCCTGAGACGTGCAGCAGACGAGAGCAGAGCTCCTGAGACGTGCAGCAGATGAGAGCAGAGCTCCTGAGACACAGCTGACAGAGAAGCAGGACGAGGTTCTGACTCAGTCTGACAAACAGAGAGCGTAAAACACACCTCCATCGTTCAGAGCTGAGAGTGAGTCAGGTTACAGAGAGGCTGCTCATTATCTGCCCCATCAGTCCCTCTGTTT
>NW_027211694.1:23970000-24022500 GCF_022749685.1 Semicossyphus pulcher
ATGGTCCTACCTGAGCGGGCTCCAGAGTGTCCCTCGACCAGGCGCAGGTTCTTCTGGTGAGGGGGGGTTGTTATTAAGGGTGGGGGGGTGTGGGGGGTTGTTGGGAATGAGGACGGAGATATGAGGCGAGCAGTTAGCCACAGATCAGCCCTGGAGGACAGATAATCGATGGGGCTGTCGTCCAGCCTCATCATCCAGCCACCGCTGCCCCAATTCCCCCTGATGAGCTGGAGGCCACAGTCTGAGGGGGGGTGGGGGGGGCAGGAGGAGGTCAGGCTGATAAGGAGGAGGCTCCTCTCTGACACAGATTGGGCTCAGTCAGACTCTTTCTGTGTGTCACAGTTCAGCTCGTTAGAAACACACTGACAGCCAATCAGAGGCTCAGATGTCCCTCTGTGTATGATCCAATCAGAGAGCTCAGAGTGTGTGCGGATAGCACACTACAGAACAACATCTACCTACCTGCTCCTGCTGCTGGATGAAGCTCTCCTCTAACAGCCTGTTTACACATCCTCCCTGCTGCCAGAGGTCACAGCATGTTAACCCTGAACGCATCACAGGTCGAACACCTGCACGCTTCAGTTACAGCTCAGAGCCTTCTGAGGGGCCAGGTGGGGCCACGTTTGGGACGGCAAAAAGTCGACTCCATAAGCAGCTCAAATGTCTAAGGTGTCCTGTGTCTCAGGTGGACTGTGTCTCAGGTGTCCTGTGTCTCAGGTGTCCTGTGTCTCAGGTGTCCTCTCTCTCAGGTGACCTGCAGTTTAATACATGCTTGTCGTGTTGAAGGACAGAAGCTGACATGTTGGCGCTTCAGGAGCTTTCAGAGTTCAGATACAAACACGTGGCGAGGATCTGAAGGGATGAAGGAACCTCAGGTGTGTCCTCAGAGCACTGTGAGGTCAGACACATCAGAGTGTTGGTGTTTGTATCTGTGATCACATTAGAGCTGGTTATTCCTCCCTGTGAGAGGAGGAGAGGAGGAGAGGAGGAGAGGAGGAGAGGAGAGGAGAAGGAGAAGGAGAGGAGGAGGAGAGGAGGAGGACAGGAGGAGAGGAGGAGGAGGACGAGGAGGAGGAGTGGAGAGGAGGAGGACGAGGAGGAGGAGGAGGAGGAGGAGTGGAGTGGAGAGGAGAAGGAGAGGAGGAGGAGGAGGAGGAGGAGGAACACGGGAGACACAGAACATTTCATGATAAAAAAAAGACTCAAACAGATAAATTGATGATCAATATTTTCCTTTGATGTACAAACTAATTGATTAATGGTTTCAGGTGTAATGAGGCGGCTTCATCAGACTCCTGCTGCACTCTGAGCAGGAGACGCTCACACTGAATCATTTCTCCCTCTCAGAGCGCACCTCTCTCTCTCTCTGTCTCTCTCTCTCTCTCTCTCTGTCTCTCTCTCTCTCTCTCTCTATTTTCTCTCTCTCTCTCTCTCTCTCTCTCTCTCTCTCTCTATTTTCTCTCTCTCTCTATTTTCTCTCTCTCTCTGTATCTCTCTTTATTTTCTCCCTCTCTCTCTCTCTCTCTCTATTTTCTCTCTCTGTCTCTCTCTCTCTCTCTCTCTCTCTATTTTCTCTGTCTCTCTCTCTATTTTCTCTCTCTCTCTATTTTCTCTCTCTGTCTCTCTCTCTGTATCTCTCTCTATTTTCTCTCTCTCTCTCTGTATCTCTCTCTATTTTCTCTCTCTCTCTGTATCTCTCTCTATTTTCTCTCTCTCTCTATTTTCTCTCTCTCTATTTTCTCTCTCTGTCTCTCTCTCTCTCTCTCTATTTTCTCTCTCTGTCTCTCTCTCTCTCTCTCTATTTTCTCTCTCTGTCTCTCTCTCTCTCTCTCTCTCTATTTTCTCTGTCTCTCTCTCTATTTTCTCTCTCTCTCTCTATTTTCTCTCTCTGTCTCTCTCTCTCTCTCTCTCTCTATTTTCTCTCTCTCTCTGTCTCTCTCTTTCTCCCCCCCCTCCCCCCCCTCTTTATTTCTCACACTTTTTTTCTTTTTGGTTTTCGTGTCGACACCTCGGTGGTTTGAATCCTGCTAATTGGTCCCTGATGGACGTGACGAATCACGCTCTCCCTGTGCCCCGCAGCGCTGCATAAACGCTCAGCAGCTACCTGAGCTCCTGCAGCAGCAGCGTTAGCATGCGGGGAGTCAGAGGAGGTGAGCCCCCCTCCTCCCCCCTCAGTAAACAGTGGCTCCGCTGTTTGCCGACCTTGTCCAACCTGCACGCTGAGCGAGATAAGCGGCCTCAGGACAACACGGGGAGAGTTACAGCCCCGACACGCTAAACATAATCTGCACTTGGCGCTGCGCTCAAAGGTCAAGCGTATCTGTACCCCCCCATCCCATCCCCCCTCCTGGATGGAGGACAGGTGGGGGGTGAAACAGCTGCAGGTGGAGAGGAACCCCCGCCTCAAACAGAGATCATTCAAACAACCCCGCCCCAAACCCTGCATAGTGTAGTGGATAAGTTGCACCACATTCAGGAAGCTAGCGATGCTACGTGTGTTAGCCTACAGCTGCGTGCTAATGATGGTTTCCTGCTTTGATGCTCTAACCCCCCCTCTCTGTGTGTGCTGCAGGTTCTGTGTGGGAGACAAGTTCTTCCTGAAGAACAACATGATCCTGTGTCAGACGGACTACGAGGAGGGGCTGATGAAGGAGGGCTACGCTCCCCAGGTCCGCTGACCCCCGTAGGCCCCACCGAGGAGGAGGAGGAGGAGGAGAGACACTGCAGGAGAGCTTGTAATCAAACACAAAGCACTATGGCCTCCTCTCCAGCTCCTGCCCCCCCTCACATGTACATATCCTCCCTGGGGGGGGACTCTGCTGTACAGAATAGCCATAGAGACTCTGAGGGGAGGGAGACGCCCTGAGCGACAGGTGAAGAGTAAACTCTGTACATTTCTTTGTTTCAACGTTTGGATGCTCCTGCCTCTGCAAACACCCCCCCCCCCCCCCCCCCGACTGAACAGCAGCTTCTACTTGAATCTCAGACTCAGAGGATCAAACAGTCATCCTGGATAAACGTCTTTTTATTGTTTCACAGCTAAAACACACTGAATGTAAATGAGAATGTGTGTGTGTGTGTGTGTGTGCTAACACTCTAAATTGTATCACTAAATTATCGACATGCTTTCAAACCAACACGTTCTTAGTTCTTAACTCTTCACATCCAGCAGCAGCCAGAGGCTTCACACGGTGACTCTGTGGGTCCTTTGTGTTTGAACATGCAGCAGGCAGCGATCATTCACAGATCATGGTGAGGCTGATGGTGGACTACAGG
The DNA here is from genome assembly GCF_022749685.1 of Semicossyphus pulcher. Taxonomy (NCBI): domain Eukaryota; kingdom Metazoa; phylum Chordata; class Actinopteri; order Labriformes; family Labridae; genus Semicossyphus; species Semicossyphus pulcher. The sequence continues at coordinate 23,973,277 of NW_027211694.1, forward strand.
TGAGGCTTTTTCACCTGAGTAAATCATCTTCTCGCTCTTTAGACAGCGATGGGCTGCAGGAACATTTAGGTCCTTTAAAAAGCTCCTCAGAGTAACCTGGTAGTTACCTGTAGTTACCTCTTAACTGCACTCGACACCAGAGAGGAACCTACAGAGTCATAATACGAAGAGCTGGGCCTCTGAACGAGCTGCTGTGACAGAGAATGAGTGTGTTTAAAATAGTCTGTTTCTCTCTCACACGGTGTTAAATATATCTGAGACCACACTCGGCCTCACAGAGAGCCATCAGCTCATCAGCAGTTAGCAGCTGGAAAGGAGGAGTGAGAGAGTAACTCATGGTTCTGTGTGCTGGTTGATCAGGGCTGCTGAGTTTAGACCCGTCTGTTCTGTAAGGCCGGCTTCTTTTACCTATTCCAAGGTCAGAATCTGATCCTCTGAGCTGGACTCCTGCAGAGTGAGAGTCTGTTCATGGTGCTGAGCTGCGTCCTGTCACAGCCACGTTCAGGTGTGTTTATGCAGACGGTGAATCAGGCTGTTTCTGTGTTCATGCTGGAGTCATTCTGTTCTTATTTATCCCTCCTGTAACCTGGAACATGGTGAAGGCAGGCCGCTGTACTCGTACTGGGCGTGGGGGTCTGTGGGGGTCTGTGGGGGTCAGTCGGTCGGGATGGTGGGGGTTGGTAACTTTTTGTACTCTATTTATTTGATGAGTATTCAGTGCATCACATGTTGTCCAACACTTGATACTTGAATCAATGAATCACTGTTTACGTTGAGGAGGCTGAGATTAACAGTGAACTTTACTCTGCAGCAGGTCGGCCATCTTTGAAACCTCATCCTCTTCAGACGCCTTTCCACCAAAAGTACCAGGAACGTTTAGTGCAGGGAGCTGGAGTTCTTCCAGCCTGTTGTTCGCTGTGTCCCAATCCACGGGCTGCAGCCTTGGAAGGAGGCGGTCCCCGAAGCATGCTCCATTCATAGCCTGCGTAGAAGTTAAAGCCGAACTGAAAGGAGACGGTCTGGTCTACCCTTGTCACCAAACGCTGCTCCTGATGCCTAGCAACAGGTAGCTAGTGGGCTAACTAGCTAGCATAACTCATTTCAAGTAAGTTAACCTGTTATTTTAAAGATAATTTGTTTCAAGGACCCTTTGAGTTTGGGAAACATGTGTGACTCAGCTATTCGACTGAGTTGAAACCAAAAACTTTTACATTTAAAGTGTATTCCTCGGCCACGTAAGAGTCCGCCATTTCGTTTGAATTGGCGCGCCATGCATCTACGTACGGATACGGTGGGCAACAAATGCGACCTCCGCGCTTCTGTGATGCAATCGACCTTCAAATAGGCCCCTGGATTGGGACACAGCTGTTGTCTGTGTTTCCACTGTGCTTTACACACCTGTGAAGATTAGGCTTAAATCTGCTGCAAGTGCTCAACCAATCAGAAACATTTAGCATTGCAGGTCCCTCCCTCAAAGTCCCTGTACAGTCAGAAAGTAGCTCCCCAGGACTTTCTTCAGACCCTGGTCCCTGCAGTGAAACACACTGAGCACCTCCTAAAGTGGTGGAAATGCGTCTTTAGTCATCTTTAAGCCTCTGCAGGTCACTGCTGCAGAGGAGCTACTTTAAACCTGGGAACTTTCTGTATTAAAATGTACGGTGGCCAACAAGGGCAAAAACACTGCAGTGGTCCAAAGACTTCCATCAGAAACCGGCTGCAACTTTAAAACATCCAAAACATATCTGATGACAGAAACGTGCTATGAATGAAACAATGTGCTGCAGCCAAAACAGTCAGAAAACACATGCAACAGAAAAGCATCAGAAGGCTGCAGGCCTGTAGGGGGCGCTCAGTGGTCAGTGTGACTGTTGGTCTTCTCCATGCAGGCCTGAAAACATCGTCCCCCCAGCAGATCTCCTGCCGTCTCCATAAAACACGTTTCAATATAATCCAGGTCAAAGCGGCGCCCCCTGCAGGCCTGGAGACGTTGTATTTGTTCCCCTTCTCTCCCGATGCGAGTCCTTTGTGCCGTTGCAGACAGTTTGCCCTCGTCGGCCTCTGAGCGTGTGAAACGGCTCTCAGAAACATAACACATTAAAACCTTGTTGACTGTAAATGGTGGGTGTACATAAAAGAATATTCCTTTGCCTGCTCCTGTACAATGATTTCTTTTGAGTGTCATCCAGCATGAGATGTTTATTTTTAGGACCACACCTGTAAATACTGTAATTGTAATAATTTTAAGCACAAATGTAATACAGTTTTATTGTGTAACCTCTGCCTGTGGACTCTTTATTTAAACACATCATTTATTAAAGTGTGTGTGCGTGTGTGTGTGTGTGTGTGTGTGTGTGTGTGTGTTTGCTGAGGCAGTGCAGGTGAGCGTGCAGCTGAAGGGCACAGCGTCAGTGTAAAGCAGCTGTTCTCCCTCCATTAGCCTCAGCAGCAGAGCATGCCGCACACATCATGTATGATTGATCTAAAGTGCAGTCACTTCCTGTCTCTGTTGTCTCGCTGCTGTAAAATGCCTTCTTCAGGTCTGTTTCCATGAAAGGAGCTCAGAGTTAAGAGCCTCTCGTCTGCAGGGTTCACACTTCTTAAATCCGTCTTTGTTCAGCTCCAGGAACACAAAGACTTTCATCTCGTGGAAGAGGAAGTGAGTTTCTATTTTGGTTCTGTCATGTGTCAGACATGGACGAGAACCAGCTCTTCATTTAGACTTGCCCTCAGCAGAGTCAGAGACGGAGTGCCTCGGTCTGCGCGCTCGTTGTTTCAGTTAATTACCTGGATTTCAATTTGGAGCAGCGTGGAACGTGGAGGTAAAACATTTGGATTAAAGTTATTGCTCTAATTAGCGAGGTGCTTCTAAAGTGCCCTGTGAAGTTTGTCGACAGCCGTGCTTACAGCACATTACAGGCCTAATATCCAGGCCAATTAAGCTAATTGAATTTCCTTATCCAGAGACACAAAGAGAGAGAGCAGCTCTTTGATGAGGCTCAGGCTGCTGAAGGTCTTTAGATGAAAACAGAGAGAAGATGGAGATTAAAACAAAGTGCTTCACCACAGGGAGGCTCTCATTAATGGCTGCCATGTGTCCTGTGCTATTATCAGCTGCTCTGGAGTCACATTTAACCCTGACTGCTGCTGGTGATCATCACTGCCATCATGTCTGCTGTCACCGGGAGGAGGCAGCACAATGTGGGGGTCGACTGCAGCGTGAGTGAAGGGGGTGTTGGTATGGACTCTCAGCAGCCTAAACACACATCGTAGATGCACAGAAATAACCATCAATTATAAACTTCTGAGTAATTCACACCAATACAAACAGGTAGAGTCTGTAAGGTCGGACTGCAGGGACCGGATTTAATCTGTGACACAGCGAGGCAAAGACTGCTGATCTGAGGGTGAGCATGAGGCCCATCAGCTCCAGGTGTGTCCAATACACCTGATTAACCTGCCAACAGGTGTGTAGCTTCACACACCTGTAGCAGACAGGATGTAACCCCTCCACAAGGACAAGGTCCCACCTGCTTCAAATAACAACCATGGTTATCTGAGGACTCTTTACAAACAGATCAGCTGTAGACCGACTTTGTGTTATCTACAGAGACCAACATGAGTCCACCATGAGACAGAAGCACTTCCTGTAACAGGCAGAGACCTGGAGCAGAACCAGACCCATGGAGAACACACATCTAAAGAGAGAGAGAGGGAGAGGAGCTCAGTGTGTCAGGTCCCCCGGCAGTCTGAGCCTGTAGCAGCATAACTATGTGCTGATCCAAGCCTGAGCCCCACTGAAGACTCCTGACGTGAGAAAGGACCAGCCTCCTCGCCCTCCTGTCCGTCTGATATTTGTAGAAGTCCTTCACATAAACTCTCAGCCTCTCCAGAGGGAGGGAAATACAGCAGGACTATTTTATCTTCTTTAAAATATGATCATCCACAGCAGCAGCTTCATGCTAACAGAGGCTAAAACAGATACACCCTGATTAAAGTAAAGACACTGAGAGCTGACGGAGAGCTGACGGAGCACAGAGACACACAGAGGTCCAGATCTCTCTGCAGTCATTAGGAGCATTTGCAGGAAGCATTAGCTGCCAGGCTGCGTATCGTTAGCGTCTTCATCCCTGTGCTAGCTGACCCTGGAGTTAGCACGGTTAGCCCCGCTCTGCTCTTCCAAACAGCTTCAGGGCCAAAAATAATGATCTGCACAGACATGCCAATGCTATCTGCAGCAGATAAGGCAGCTCTAATGATTCTCATCCTTCGGCCTTTCAAGGAGACCAACCCCGCAAAATACATCCCTGCTGCCGGCTCGTTAGCTCTGAGAGCAGGATCATGGATCTCTGTCCTGATTCAGAGTACGACCCTCTAATAAATCAGAGCCCTCACAAACACTGGACAGGTCACATCGTTCACCGTTCACACCACGATTCACCATGATTCGCCGTGTTCACCACGTTCACCACGATCACCAATATTCACCATGTTCACCATGATTCACTATGATTCGCCGTGTTCACCATGATTCGCTGTGTTCACCATGATTCGCCGTGTTCGCCACGATTCACCATGTTCGCCACGATTCACCATGTTCGCCATGATTCGTCGTGTTCACCACGATTCACCACGATCACCACGATTCACCAATATTCACCATGTTCTTCATGATTCACCGTGTTCACCATGATTTGCCGTGTTCACCATGATTCACCAATATTCACCATGATCACCACGATTCACCGCGTTCACCATGATTCACCGTGTTCACCATGATTCACCATGTTCACAACGATCAACACAATTCACCATGATTCACCACGTTCACCACATTTCACCATGTTCACCACGATTCACCATGTTCACCATGATTCGCCGTGTTCACCATGATTCACCATGATTCACCAAGTTCACCATGTTCGCCATGATTCACCATGTTCACCGTGATTCACCACGTTCACCGTGATTCACCACGTTCACCATGATTCACCACGTTCACCATGATTCACCACGATTCACCATGTTCTCCATGATTCACCATGTTCGCCATGATTTGCCGTGTTCACCATGTTCACCACGATTCACCACGTTCACCATGATTCACCAATATTCACCGTGTTCTCTATGATTCACCATGTTCACTATGATTTGCCATGTTAACCACAATCCACCATGTTCACCATGATTCGCCGTGTTCACCATGATTCTCCACGATTCACCGCGTTCACCATGATTCACCGCGTTCTCCACGATTCACCGTGTTCACCATGATTCACCACGATTCACCACGATTCACCAATATTCACCATGTTCACCATGATTCACCGTGTTCACCATGATTCACCACGTTCACCACGATTCACCGCGTTCTCCACGATTCACCGCGTTCACTATGATTCACCGTGTTCACCATGATTCACCATGTTCACAACGATCACCACAATTCACCATGATTCACCACGTTCACCACATTTCACCATGTTCACCACGATTCACCATGTTCACCATGATTCGCCGTGTTCACCATGATTCACCATGTTCACCGTGATTCACCACGTTCACCGTGATTCACCACGTTCACCATGATTCACCATGTTCACCATGATTCACCACGATTCACCATGTTCGCCATGATTCGCAGTGTTCAACATGTTCACCATGATTCACCAATATTCACCATGTTCTCCATGATTCACCATGTTCACTATGATTTGCCATGTTAACCACAATCCACCATGTTCACCATGATTCGCCGTGTTCACCATGATTCTCCACGATTCACCGCGTTCACCATGATTCACCGCGTTCTCCACGATTCACCGTGTTCACCATGATTCACCGTGTTCACCATGATTCACCATGTTCACAACGATCACCACAATTCACCATGATTCACCACATTTCACCATGATTCACCATGTTCACCACGTTCACCATGATTCACCATGTTCACCACGATTCACCATGTTCTCCATGATTCACCATGTTCGCCATGATTTGCCGTGTTCACCATGTTCACCACGATTCACCACGTTCACCATGATTCACCATGATTCGCAGTGTTCAACATGTTCACCATGATTCACCAATATTCACCATGTTCTCCATGATTCACCATGTTCACTATGATTTGCCATGTTAACCACAATCCACCATGTTCACCACGATTCACCATGTTCACCATGTTCACCTTGATTCACCATGTTCACCAATCATCAGCTTGCGCAGAACTAACACTGTCATTTAATCAAATTTAAGAAAAGACAACAAATCAGAATGTAACTGTCTTTAATGATTGTTTGTTCATGTCATGCTTCTGGTGAAGAATCTGCTCCTGCTCTCTTTAACAGTCAGACGTTTCACTCACTGAGTCTGTCTCTGCAGCGTGCTTATAACCTGCTCGTCTGACAACATTAAACATACATATAGAAATAATCAATCTTCTTCTGATGGTCTGTCTGTAGCTCAGAGACATCAGGATTAATGTCAGTCACACAGCTCTGTTACTGAGGAGTTTTGGTGACTAAACTTAACTGCTTCTCTTCCCGACGCTAACTCGCTTATGAATATTGTTGCACCTCTAAAACTCAGAAAACATAAAGTGTAGTTTGTCGAGCTTTATTTTGAAAGTCTAACCCTATTAACTCTTGCTAACTTTACCACATGTGCAAATGTGAAGCTAAAGTCAAGTTCTGCAGCAGAATGACTGTAGGTCCAGGTATCAGGCTCACCTCGTTGTTAAGCTTTATAGTTTAATTTAGTCTCCTCAGCAAAGGAAAGGCCTTTAATGCAGAGTCACACGCTAACAGCTGTGACGTTCTGCACAAGAGAAATATCCTCAAACACACGATTAGCCTCCCATTGATCCTGCAGTCGAATCTGAAACACATGTTCTGCTCTAATCTGACCCAGCCCTCCTCTGTTCCAAGAACACATTAGACCTGTTATCATCTGTGAGAAGTCTGTCGTTAGCTCCACATTAGCTCCAGATTAGCTTTAAACGGACAGATGCTAATGGTCTCAGAGACGCAGGATCCTGCATCTCACAGATCTGAAGCTGAGTAACCTCTACCACATGTTCACCTCAGTGCACCAGGTCAGCCATGGAGGGGAAATTACTGCAGTCACATACATGCACACACACACACACGCACACACACACACACACACACACACACACACACACACACACACACACAACAAAGAGAGGGTATGAAATGTTACTGAAGAAGTCAGGGTGAGTTTTCTGATCCGACCACAAAAACATCCAATCACCTCCTGCTTCTTCAGGAGGGGGAGGAGGAGGAGGAGGAGGAGGAGGAGATGGGGGTTAAAAACAGAGCTCTGAGGTTTATGTGTGTTTGATGCCCTGCTTACTGCCCCAGCCAACGTCAACGCAATCAGAGCAGGAGGAACATACCATCCTCCTCCTCTTCTTCCTCCTCCTTTTCCTCTTCCTTCTCCTCCTCCTTCTCATCCTCCTCCTTCTCCTTCTCCTTCTCATCCTCCTCCTCCTCAGTAGAGACATGTGGTGTTCCTGCACTGAGACGTCCTGATGTGCCCTGAATGCAGCATGAGCCTGCTCTCATTAGAACCTGTGACATGTCTGCTCAGGTTCAGCTGGAGGTCGGCCTCTCTCCTCCAATCAGAGCTCCTGTTTCATCACACACACTTTGTACCTGCATCATTACCTCCACCTGCACGTCTCACCTGCAGCCTGAGCTCTCTGACTGTGTGATTACTGAGGCTGAGGTGACACTCACACACACAACGCTGCACACACAGTAGCCCGCTCTAATTGTGCACAGGAAGTGCACCGGGTTGTCCTGATCAGGACGCCGGGCCCTGTCCTAATGGGTCCTCCTGAGACCCCGGGGCCGCTGCTCCTCCTGCCAATCCAGCACCTCCTCCTGAAACGTGACGGGGCTCCTGAAAGGGTCTCACTGTAATTACTGCTCACCTCCCGTCAAAGAGCCTGACACCTTTAATACCCCGACAAACCCCCTCGCCTGAGAGGATGAAGGGGCCTGCAGAGGCCGTCAGAGGTCTGCAGAGGCTGAGGGAGAATCCTCCCTGATCTGTCAGAATGTGTGTGACTGTGAGGCTGTCACACAGAGAAGCTGCACTGTTAGCTCGTGTTAGCTCATGTTAGCTTCAGATTTAAAGTCACCTGGGACTTTAGATCTGTTCAGGTTCAGTCCCTCAGGAAGACATCTTTCAACCAAACTGTGTTCAGATCTGTGACTCCCTGAGAACACAGTATCTCACCTGGACAGGTGTGTTTGCATGTTCACAGGACGTAACAGCTCCGTTCACCATATTCACACAGAAGACATCTTCCTCTGACGTCACACTCAGGGTGTGATGTTTGGTACTGATGTGTTTGAGGTCGTAGGAAATCTGAGGATTGTTTTCATTTACCGCTAACAGTCTGATCAGCATCGTGAAGGACCACAGTGAAACTCTGAAGAGACATGCAGCCATTTTTAAAGGTAAGATCATATTAGTCACCTGTCTGCTGAAATAATAAATACAATAGCTAACATTAACATTCTACCACTTCCTTGCTAACATTACTGTAGCTAGGGATTTACACCTTTCCTCTTGTAACTGTTAAATTGGTCAAAAAGCAATGTTAGCACTCGGTGCCTCGGAGGTCACTGAATGCTAACATGAGCTGTTGTCTGATGGTTGATTATGAGTTTTAAAATATGTTGTTTAAAGTTTAAATAAATGTCTCCAGATCTTCACCGTCCATCGTCTTCAGTCTGATTTTACAGATTCCCTGCAGCTCTGCTTAGTCGTCCACATGTTCCAGCGTAACGTTCTGATGCTCAGTGTGGGAATCGATCAGTCACGTAACTTTACTTTGAAAATCTGCAGGAGGTCTGGTGGCAGTTGCAGCCGTGCAGCAGTGAAGTTCAGAGTGTCTTCATGAATGGATGGTGAATGATGTGTGTGTGAAGTTACAGTCAGGCTGAGCTCTGCTGGAGCTTTGACCTGCAGGTTCACACACAGGTGAGCTTCAGGAAACACTTTAGATCACAGCTTAGAGAGTGTTTAAGAGAGAGACGAGACATCACACAACACTCAGCAGGACGTGAGGTACCACGCCCAGGTGAAGCACTTGTAGGCCAGAGCTTAGTGAGTCTATAAGAGAGAGACGAGGCACACTGCCCTGGATTGAACTGTTGTGTTTTTAAGAGTCTCATTTACCCCCTCTCCATACGTCAGTGAGACGAGTTTGTGAGACGTCTTTTGGCCGCCTCCACACTGACCCCTCGACCCCCCCCCCCCCCCCCCCCCCAGCATGTGTCCCCGCCCACATGCAGCAGAGGATTGGAGTGAATCACTGTGTGTTCACTATGTGGGAGAGACACAGCAGAAAGGATACACTTTATTTATATATTACATTTAAAAGACAACAATGTTTACTGAAGAGCTGCACAGAGAAGACGAAAATAAACACTGTCAAACATAAAAACACATCAAACACAGGCTGGCTACATTCAGATCATTACGACACTATGATACTGCTTCTGTCCACACAGTGCCTCTTATGTAACATAATATAATATAACATAACGTAACATAATATAACATAACATAATATAATATAACATAATATATTATAATATAATATAATATAACATAATATAATATGATATAATATAATATAACATAATATAACACAACATAACATAATATAATATAACATAACATAACATAATATAATATAATATAACATAATATAACATAATATAATATAACAACATAATATAATATAACATAACATAATATAATATAATATAACAACATAACATAACATAATATAATATAATATAATATAACATAATATAATATAACATAACATAATATAATATAACATAATATAATATAACAACATAATATAATATAACACAACATAACATAATATCATATAACATAACATAACATAATATAATATAATATAACATAATATAACAACATAATATAATATAACATAACATAACATAATATAATATAATATAACAACATAATATAATATAACACAACATAACATAATGTAATATACCATAATATAATATAACATAACATAATATAATATAATATAATATCACATCACATCACATCACATCATATAACATAACATAACATAACATAACATAACATAACATAATATAATATAATATAACATAATGTAACATAATATAATATAATATAATATGATATAATATAATATAACATAATATAATATAATATAATTTAACATAATATAATATAACATAATATAATATCATATCACATAACATAATATACCATAATATAATATAACATAACATAATATAATATAATATAATATAATATAATATCACATCACATCACATCATATAATATAATATGATATAATATAATGTAATATAACATAATATAATATAATATAACATAATATAACAACATAACATAACATAATATAATATAATATAACATAACATAACATAATATAATATGATATAATATAATATAATATAACATAATATAATATAATATAATATAACATAATATAACAACATAACATAATATAATATAATATGATATAACATAACATAATATAATATGATATAATATAATATAACATAATATAATATAACATAATATAACACAACATAACATAATATAATATAACATAACGTAACATAATATAACATAACATAATATAATATAACATAATATATTATAATATAATATAATATAACATAATATAATATGATATAATATAATATAACATAATATAACACAACATAACATAATATAATATAACATAACATAACATAATATAATATAATATAACATAATATAACATAATATAATATAACAACATAATATAATATAACATAACATAATATAATATAATATAACAACATAACATAACATAATATAATATAATATAATATAACATAATATAATATAATATAATATAACATAACATAATATAATATAACATAATATAATATAACAACATAATATAATATAACACAACATAACATAATATCATATAACATAACATAACATAATATAATATAATATAACATAATATAACAACATAATATAATATAACATAACATAACATAATATAATATAATATAACAACATAATATAATATAACACAACATAACATAATGTAATATACCATAATATAATATAACATAACATAATATAATATAATATAATATAATATCACATCACATCACATCACATCATATAACATAACATAACATAACATAACATAATATAATATAATATAACATAATGTAACATAATATAATATAATATAATATGATATAATATAATATAACATAATATAATATAATATAATTTAACATAATATAATATCATATCACATCACATCACATCACATAATATAATATAATATAACATAACATAATATACCATAATATAATATAACATAACATAATATAATATAATATAATATAATATAATATAATATAATATAATATAATATCACATCACATCACATCATATAATATAATATGATATAATATAATGTAATATAACATAATATAACAACATAACATAACATAATATAATATAATATAACATAACATAACATAACATAATATAATATGATATAATATAATATAATATAATATAATATAATATAATATCACATCACATCACATCATATAATATAATATGATATAATATAATGTAATATAACATAATATAATATAATATAACATAATATAATATAATATAACATAACATAACATAATATAATATGATATAATATAATATAATATAACATAATATAATATAATATAATATAACATAATATAACAACATAACATAATATAATATAATATGATATAACATAACATAATATAATATGATATAATATAATATAACATAATATAATATAACATAATATAACACAACATAACATAATATAATATAACATAACATAATATAATTTAACATAATATAATATAATATAATATAACATAACATAATATATCATAATATAATATAACATAACATAATATAATATAACATAACATAATATAATATAATTTAACATAATATAACACAACATAACATAATATAATATAACATAACATAATATAATATAATTTAACATAATATAATATAATATAATATAATATAACATAATATGACATAACATAATATAATATAATATAATATAACATAATATAATATAACACAACATAACATAATGTAATATATTATCATATAACATAACATAATATATCATAATATAATATAACATAACATAATATAACATAATGTAATATAACAACATAACGTAACATAACATAATATAATATAATATGATATAATATAATATAACAACATAACATAACATAATATAACATAACATAATACAATATAATATAATATAATATAACATAACATAACATAACAACATAATATAATGATATAATATAATATAATATAACATAATATAATATAATATAATATAACATAATATAACAACATAACATAACATAACATAATATAACATAATATAATATAATATAATATGATATAATATAATATAATATAAAATAATATAACAACATAACATAACATAATATAATATAATATGATATAACATAACATAATATAATATAACATAACATAATATAATATGATATAATATAATATAACATAATATAACACAACATAACATAATATAATATAACATAACATAATATAATATAATTTAACATAATATAATATAATATAATATAACATAATATAACATAACATAACATAATATAATATAACAACATAACATAACATCATATAACATAACATAAGATAATATAATATAACATAATATAACATAACATAACATAATATAATATAATATAACATAATATAACAACATAATATAACATAATATAACATAACATAATATAATATAACAACATAACATAACATAATATAACATAACATAATATAATATAACAACATTACATAACATAATATAACATAACATAATATAATATAATATAACATAACATAACATAACATAAGATAATATATAACATAATATAACATAATGTAATATAACAACATAACATAACATAACATAATATAATATAATATAACATAACATAACATAACATAATATAATATAACATAATATAATATAATATAACATAACATAATATAATATAATATAATATAACATAATATAATATAACAACATAATATAATATAATAAAATATAATATAATATAACATAATATAATATAATATAATATAATATAATATAATATAATATAATATAACATAATATAATATAATATAACATAATATAATATAACAACATAATATAATATAATATAATATAACATAACATAACATAATATGATATAATATAATATAACATAATATAATATAATATAACATAACATAATATAATATAATATAATATAACATAATATAATATAATATAACATAATATAATATAACAACATAATATAATATAATAAAATATAATATAATATAACATAATATAATATAATATAATATAATATAATATAACATAATATAATATATGTGACCAAAGTTACAGAGTTTCTGTGAACATTTTTACAGCTTGTGTTTTATGTCTTTATGTGCATGTGCCCCTTCACAATAAGAGTCTGCATATTCATATTTTATTGCACTACAGGAGAGACGTGATGCTCTCTGCAGGCAGAAAACATACATGCTTTAACCAGCCACAGTGAGAGACAAATATCTGCATCACATGTCAGTGAGAACACAGCTCTGTTACCTGCCCCTCTCACCTGTCCCCTCTCATCAGAGCTTCTACTTCCTGTTTGCATGTTGAAACTCAACATATCCACTATTACAGGCTGAACTGAACATCAGCTGTGCTCTGAAACACAGCAGGGTTTAAATTTCAACATGGAGTCTCTGGAACCCTCCAACCAACTCCTCCTCCTCCTCCTCTTCCTCCTCCTGAACTTAATCAGGCTGCAGAGGAAACAAGGGGAGGAGGATAAAAGTGTTGGGATGGTAATGATGCCAAGTAATGATTTCCCTGGAGGTCATCTGATCTATTGCCACAGGGAGGAGATGGAGGGGGTGGCACACATCAACATTTCAGGCAGGAGTACCTCAGATACTCCTGCATTAACCTCAGTCAATGTGGAGAGCTAAAGGGGTGGAGCTAAATCCACTGTAACCCCGCCCCAGCTCCATCAGCTTCATCTCATGATGATTTATCTTATAATTAATCTAAGAACATTGGCATGCTAACAGCTAACTGTTCTCAGACGTCATCTCTCAGCTCCAGCTCCATCCTCACTCCTCCAGCTGTCGGACTGTAAACCTGTAACTCGGGTTGATCAGGTGCGTGAGCTCCGTAAGAACATCATGACAGAGACTGAACAAGTGACCGATCACGAGGCCGGACAGGGTCCATCTCAGACTCTTACTTGTTGGTGCGAGAGGGAATGAGACTCTGAAGGTCACAAACCTCCCTCACACTGACGTTACAGTCAGGAAAGAAATACATGTTGACATCTGGGGAACATCAGGCTGATGAACTGCTGAAAGATCTCAGTTATGGAACAAGAAAAACACAGGAGACAAACTACTTCCTGTTTTGAACTTGTGTTTGTTATAATCATGTCTTTGTCCTTTGCGATCGTGGACCTTCAGGGTACAAGGACGCTAAAATATGAGTTTGTGTTATTCTTTGGACTCATATAAACTGTATGTTCAGTAACATCACTGCAGGTGTTTCAGGTTCTGCATGTGAACCTGTGAGAACAGTTGCAGCTAAAGGTCTACAGGATCCTCAGAGATCTAAAGTCCAGCTGCAGGTCGAAAGTGATCCAGTGCCTCAGTCTCATCGTGGACAGAGCAAAGCGAAGCAGACCTCACCACAGAGAGGATTCAGGTACAAGGTTTCACCTTTAGGAGTTATAGTGACGGGCCGTGTGAGAGCAAACAGATGAGTCTCATCATGCTCACTAATGTGTGCACAGACGTGTCCTCTGTCCACCCATCAGACCGCAGACATTCATTCTGTCTTTAACCAGTTTAACCCTCCGTGTGTTCGCTGTGTGTAGGAGCTGCTCTCTCTCTCTCTGAAACACAGCTCACCACGCTCACCACATATAAATCTGTTTGCACTTATTCAGCCTCCATCCTTCCTCCCTGTAAACAGATCCTGGATCAGCTCAGACGCTCAGTGTTTCCACAGCGCTGCATCACTCCTGCAGCATCAGGGACATCAGAGGATGAAGGATGCTGCTGTCAGATCCTCATCATCCTCAGGATCAGATCAATCACAGGGCTGATGGTACAGCATCCTCCTCCTCACCTGAGAGATGAAGAGATGATGTCACTCACAGCCATCAGAGTCACTTACATCATGTAGCACCGACACTGAACAACCAACACATCGTCCATCTGTGTTCATCTGTCTGCAGACGTCCTGTCAGCGCTCATGAACACAGTGAGATATCTCTCAGTTTATGTGCAACAGCTCTGTAAATGAAATGAATGATTCTCGTGGACGTCATTAATCTTCACTGCGTCGGCGCTGTGGACAGAAAGAGCTCCGCACAGTCTTCACGTCCTCACCAACAGCCTCCAGACACGAGCACAGGTGGTTTGTTCCTGTCTGCAGAGAGTTCCTGAGTGATGGCAGGAAACACGTCCTCACATTCACACCTGACAAACACTTGGTCACAGTTTGGTTAATGCACCTAAACCACCTGTTAGAGTAAGAAGAGATCATGGGATGTGAGTGATGCCACAAACAGGAAGCTTCAGTTTGTTTCATCGTGCTGGAGGTGACGTCCTCGTTTCAGCAGCTTATCAATCACACACACACACACAGTCCCTCACATCTGTCTGCTGTAAGTGTGTGTTGTTAGTGTGAGTGACGAGTGCTTGTATGTTGTCTCTCCTCCCCCTCTGTCTCTTTCACTCTCAGCACACCTGCCCTGGATCTCCAATCAGCACACCTGCCTGCCATCAAGCACTCACCACGGTCTTCAAGAACCCTGCACCTACAGTCAGTCCCTGCAGGATCGCTGTGCCCAACACGGTTTGTAGATGTGCCTCAAGTCGAGCTTTAGTTCAGCCTTTTACCTGCCTGTGTTACCTACCTGTTTGCTGCCTGCTGCCTTCTCTTACTGTCCACCTGTTCCCCGTCTCCAGGACCTTCTCTTCGCCAGCCTGCCCAGCCACTTACCCCGCCCACCTCTGTTAGCCACCTTCCTCCAGGATCACTCCATCTCTCCCCAGCCCAGGACCCACCAGCTACCCCTTCACTACCCCTGCCAGCTTTTCTAAATAAAGCACCTTTTGACACCTCACCTGTAGTCTGCACCTGGGCGCAGCCGTAACTCAGGTTATTTCTTGTTCATCTTCATCACAGAGGGAGGAGGAGGTGTCCTGTGACTCGAGAGGGAGATGATCTGACTCAAAGGAAGCAGACAAGTTTAAAACTGAGTCCGCGCTGCAGGAGAAACGTTTTCATTGTAACCTTTGTTCAGGTGGAGACACGTTTCACAGGTAAACCCACAGGTGCAGGTTTGTGTGTTCTCTTTAAAAAAGGACTTTATTCTTCTTGTTCTTTCTGAAGACGTGTGTAAACAATGAGTGCATCATGACCAACAGAGATGATGTCCTGTCCGTGTCTGCAGTCTGCATCTGCCACTCTACAGCTGAGTTCAGACCTAAAGCTCACCTCCTTCTCCAGGACCTGTGTCTGGAGTCATTCCTGTCATTCTACCTCTGATTGTCACTCACACAGGCTGGTATATCTGTGCTGCACAGTGGAGCAGCAGATGTAGAGCTGTGACGTCCTCAGTGTCACCACAACATGTCTGATCCCTGAGTGCTGCACGACGACGCTCACACTCACAGAGCCACAGACAGGAAGCAGCAGGAGGAGTCGGCTCGGCCTGCAGAGACCTGATCAGGGTTCAGACTCCATGCATCTGATTCATGTGACAACATGATGTGTTCACTGATTCACTGTGTGTATGAGTGTGAATGTGAAGGTGGAGGTGTGTGTGTAAACTGTTAGTGTGAAACAAGTGATGAGGGCGGAGCCAGCACCAACAGCATGTTTAGTTTAACAGAACACCAGCGGCTCAGGCAGAGACGACTGAAGACATGAGGCCTTCAGGTTCTCTGAGAGCTGATGGAGAGCTGCAGATTCACCAGAGCCTACCTGAAACAGGAAGTGAGTAATGACTGAGCGCAGTGTGTCCTCACTCGTCCTCACGATGTTTCGTGTGTGTGTGTGTGAGTGTGAGTGTGTGTGTGTGTGTGTGTGTGAGTGAGACGACCACATGTTGAGTTATGAGCCTGCGTGTGTGACAGGCCTAAATGATGTTAATAGACTGTAATAAAAGCACTTTACTGCAGAGGCCTGAGAGTTTGAGCCGTCGGGATGATGGAGAGTTTTACCTGCAGCTTAAGTTAGAACACTAAAATATTAAAGATGGCTGACGAGGACGCCGCAGCGCGTGAAGGATGAACAGTCTCCAGGTGGAGTTTCTCTCTTTATTAATTGATCTGCTGCTGGATCAGCTCGTCCATTATGGCTCGTTTAATGAAGAAGATATGAAGCAGATGTGGGAATATGAGCGAGAGAGAGACGACACGTTCTGTCTGTGATGTCCAATCACACGGAGCCGTTATCTACAAACAGCAGAGTGTAATTAAAGCAGGGACGCAGCCTTTGTGTTCACGCTAATGACGTCTGTCAGAGGCGAGTTATCACACACACACACACACACACACACACACAATGGAGGAGTAATGATGGTGAGACACTGGTTGTTAATTGAACATTTCCATTGTTCGTATTGATTGGCTGCTGGTTGTTGCCCACACCCCAGAGGCCTCTGGTCCGACATGGAGGCTGAAACAGGCTGAAGAAAGAAGAAGGTGTGAACGTCTGAACGCTGTGAAGAGAGGCAGTAGACCAGGGGGGGCTCGGTGTTTAATCCCAGCGTGCAGGAGGTTAATCAATAACATTTAGATTGCTTATGGTAATCACCTGCAGACCAATCACTGACATCAGAATCACAATCTGCTGACCTGAGCCTCCGTCAGCTGCACACACGAGGGTCCTTTAGAGCAGGCGAAGCTATGATCGGGTCCTGTAAAGCTCTGGATCTCTGCCTGTAGCTCCACTCTGAGAGGAGACAGAAGCATGTCCTCATCATGTCCACCTGATAACTGCTCCTGCTGCGACTCTCAGTCTGTCTGTTCATTAATATTTCAGAGGCTGTGTGATGTGAGATATAAATACGTGTCTCACCTCAGCGCTGTGCTCTGACTCTTTGAAGTTGTGCCTAATTAAGCAGCTGTAGAGTTAACCAGCTGAACAATAGGACTCAGAGACAGAGTGTGACAGATAATGAAACACACACAGGGAGCACAGTGAGTCTTATCAGGACTCCTACAGTCAGACATCAGTACAGTCACACAGAGAGGAGACACACAGACAGACACAGAGCAGACTGAGTGTGTGCGCTCAGTCCAACCTGCTGTCCTATAAAATCATTCACCTCATGTCCCAACCTCTCTGAGCTGAGAGCAGAGGACAGACTTCACTCTGATGTCCAGGACGGTGAATCAGACGCTCACAGCCTCAGTGTCTCAGACACACAGGGTGATTGTTGTCCGACTTGCTCTGAAAACCCGACTGCGCGAGGCTATGAAGTCTCACAGGAGCGAGGCAGCCGCAGCTTTCAGGGCCAGGCGCCACAGTTGCTCTCCACTGACTGCACAACGCCGTGCATGATGGGAAACGACTTGATCTGGTTTGAGTAAAGCGCCTATTGGCTGAAAAGAGCTTTGACACCCCCCACAAGGAAGTGATGAGACTTCTGTCTTCATCATTATTCATGAAACTTGATGAACGGTTTAATCAAAGCACTCACAATGTGACGCGTCACACATTCCTCATGAACGCTGTCTGAATAAACATCTGCAATGAAATAAAATATGAGAACTTATTCAAAGACGGTCTCTGTAAACAAACTCCAGTTAGTACAACAACAACAGCTGAAGACTGCTTTCACATCAGTTCACATAGAAGCTGCACGAGGCAAGTGTCCGACTTTATGACTCCTCCCCCGACTGCAATCGGCTACTCTGGCCTGTTGTCGAGGCGACCGGCAGTCATCTCCAACGAGCCTGTTCTAATCATCCTTCTGTAGTTCTTCTGTCCCAAAGCGACCTGTGAAGTTCTGATGTTAGATTAGATATGAAGACAGCACCGGCCGAAACAGCAGTACATAAATACAACAAAAATAATATTAAAGATAAATGTGGGCATTAATTAATTTATAAAATGAGACAAGAACTGATATTCTGAAAATGTGCATCTGTATTGATTTACTGAATATGAATTATATTATTGATTTACTGAATATGAATTATATTATTGATTTACTTAATTATTCGTTTTTACATTTCTGTATTGTAGAAATGACCTTCACCTCCTCCTGGTTCGCCTCCTCCTGGTTCGCCTCCTCCTGCTTCGCCTGCTCCTGCTTCGCCTCCTCCTGCTTCGCCTCCTCCTGGTTTGCCTGCTCCTGCTTCGCCTGCTCCTGCTTCGCTTCCTCCTGCTTCGCCTCCTCCTGCTTCGCCTGCTCCTGCATCAC
The DNA here is from genome assembly GCF_022749685.1 of Semicossyphus pulcher. Taxonomy (NCBI): domain Eukaryota; kingdom Metazoa; phylum Chordata; class Actinopteri; order Labriformes; family Labridae; genus Semicossyphus; species Semicossyphus pulcher. The sequence continues at coordinate 23,992,983 of NW_027211694.1, forward strand.
CTGTTCCTGGTTCACCTCATCCTGCCTCACCTCCTCATGGTTCACCTCCTCCTGCCTCACCTCCTCATGGTTCATCTCATCCTGCCTCGCCTGCTCCTGCCTCACCTCCTCGTGGTTCACCTCATCCTGCCTCACCTCCTCATGGTTCATCTCATCCTGCCTCGCCTGCTCCTGCCTCACCTCCTCCTGCCTCACCTCCTCCTGCCTCGCCTCCTCCTGCTTCACCTCCTCACAGCAGACACACACAGAGTCTGAGGAGTGTTCTTCTGTGTGTTCCTGAATGTGCTCATGTGTTCACTGTGTGTGCGTGAACAGACACTCAGAGTGTGTGAGGGGGTGAGAGGTGCATTGTGGGAGATTCAGGGGAATGTTTTCAGCAGAGGTAATGAAGTTAATTGCTCGAGCTGCAGCGCTTCATGAGCTGCACCTGGTCCATGAACGAGTCCTAATGAGCAGAACCAGGAGGTGACTTTTAACAGGGCGCCCTCTAGTGGAGCTGCCAGAGCAGACACGGGGAGGACACACGTTTCATGCTGCTACGGCAGGAGAGAATTCAACAGAGCTAAATGAACGAAGACTAAAGTATGTCATGAATCCACCATTTAAAGTCTTCTTCTTGTCTGGGAAGGTCCTTCTGTCCTCCTCCTCCTCCTCCTCCTCTTCTTCTTCTTCTTTATTTGTTTTATCAGTTGGCAGTGTCTGATTATTTCACATTATTCATTCCGCTGCTGCAGTAATCACTCTGTGTGTATTTTATCTGTGATTCAGCCAATAAAGGAAATTAATGAGACAAAATATGTATAATAATATAAAAGTACAGATACAATAAAAACGAAACAGATTTTTATTCTGCTGTAATTAAGAAGTTTAATCGAATGTGTAGAAGGACTCTGGACACATGAAGCTGTTATACAGGATTCTTCTTCTAATTAAGGCTGCAGATGAAAGGACATTCAATCATTGATCCTGCACGTGTGCTTCATTATTTCTAATCTCGTCTAAGCTTCTGAAACCATGTCCTTCATAACAGGAAAACATACAGAGAAGAGTAGGAAGAAGCAGGAGGACAGGAGGAAACAATGGGCCTCATGCAAGAAGCCATATACCAACACATTTTCTCTCATGTCTGATCTTATTCACGATGTTTTCTGATTTCGTACAGACACTCACTGTACTCCAGCCTCTCGCTATTGACGCCGCAACCAGTCCAATACTCCTCAAGGAACTCCACCAACTCAAGTGTTTCCCTGCTGTTCATCTCAGTAAATAGATCAGGGGTTTCCTCCCTACCTGCCTGGAGATATGCAGAGCTGTGGGTAAAAGACGGACAACATGCCGCAGGTGACCCCGTCACAGGAAAGGAGAAAAAGAAGACAGAAGTCCGTCATCAGAGCAGACTGTTTTCTTAGCCTGATCAGTCGGCACACACTTCAGCCTTTTTAATTTGATGTTGACAGCACGTTGTGGTAGCCGGTTTCATTTAGATTGAATTCTATTCAATGTTGACGTTTGGGGTTGATTTAGTTTGTGCGAACAGAGAGGGTGCTACTCGATGATCTGTTATCTTTGACAGAACCTGCTGCAGATCAGGTCAGATTAGTGCAGCAGAAAGTTCCTATGGTGCTGAAAACCCAGAGTTAATCTTTATGCCTCCTCACTGACCCCAGACCTGCTTCGGCACACAGACTTCAGGGTGAGAGGAAGACGATGTGAACTGTATGTCACACCCTGAATTACAACACATGAAGGACAGAAGGAACACTTGTTATACTGCTTTGCACCTTGTTCTATTTGAGCAGTGTGAGTTGGAACATTGCCCCACCTGTTGCTGTTGTCTTGTTGTCCTGTTTTATTCGCTCCTTCTTTGCATTTGTCTTTGTGAGCGCTGAACAGGCTTTGGCTGTGTCCTTTGATATTTGGTCCACTTGGCTTCCTCTGCTCTTCCAGCTTGTTTGATTGTGTTTATCATTAATGCAGCATCAGTGTGAGTGTGCAGTTTTTTATGCAGAGTCACTGTGAACAGGAAACAGTCCAAAGATCAGATAACACGAAGGACGCTGGAATTTAACCTGAGGTTGTGTAAGACGAGGGAGGGGCTCTGACCTGAGATCACACCTCACAGGTGTTACTGTGAACAAACTTCCCCTCAGATATATTACAAACATGTATTTCCAGGTTTAAACAATTTTAAAGAGAATATAGACATAACTCCTATCAGGGCTGAGTCTGGTCATTTCTAGTTTAGGACACGTTCCAGTAAATCTCCAGAAACAGAGTTAATGTCAAATTTATTAGACATGTTTTCCATCCATCCCACAGCTCCTGCAGGTCACAGAACACAAAGCATAAATGCAAAGGACATTTAACCATCAGGCTCAGAGAGACCTGAGGAGAGCAAGTAAAACATGTTTCTGTAGGTCTCTACAGGACCAGGACTGAGCTGAGCACCCTGTAGGCCATGGACAGGGTGGTGAGCATGCCCAGCATCCAGGACAGAGCCCTGCATGGCTGAGGCAGAGGACACACGTAGGACACCGTGTGGAAGATCCGAGATCCAGCAAACAGCCTGAAGTGCAGCAGAGCGGCTGAGAGCTCGGGACCGGTCAGAGCGTAGAGCAGGCCGAGAACCACGAAGGGAACAATGTTCTCCAAGTCATTCTGATGACACCTGGAACACAACGTGAATCACATGTGAGCCATCACAGTCCAAGGGTTTCTACAGGGTCAGAAAGGGGTTCTACAGGGTCAGGAAGGGGTTCTACCGGGTCAAAAAGGGGTTCTACAGGGTCAGGAAGGGTTTCTACAGGGTCAGAAAGGGGTTCTACAGGGTCAGGAAGGGGTTCTACCGGGTCAAAAAGGGGTTCTACAGGGTCAGGAAGGGTTTCTACAGGGTCAGGAAGGGTTTCTACAGGGTCAGAAAGGGGTTCTACAGGGTCAGGAAGGGGTTCTACCGGGTCAGAAAGAGGTTCTACAGGGTCAGGGGTCCAGACATTAGAAGTCTTGTCTTAAATCATGTATAATAATTTACTATGTACCAACAATTAAGTCATTATTCATCAGCCCTCCATGTAACAGGTTCAAACACATCACAGAAGCCACTACATACAAAGTACATACACCTCTATAGAATATGTACCTGCACAGTACGGCTGATGATGGGTGACAGGTCGTGGTAATAAAACAAATGTGTAATTTTGTTGTTCTTCAGGATATTTCTGAAACTGTCTAATCATCACCATCATCCATCCATCATCCATCCATCCATCCATCCATCATCCAACATCCACCATCCATCATCCATCCATCCATCATCCATCATCCATCAGCCATCCATCCATCCAACATCCATCCATCCATCATCCATCATCCAACATCCATCATCCATCATCCATCCATCCATCCATCCATCCATCATCCATCATCCAACATCAAACATCCAACATCCATCCATCCAACATCCATTATCCATCATCCATCCAACATCCATCATCCATCAGCCATCCATCCAACATCCATCATCCATCATCCATCATCCAACATCCATCATCCAATATCCAACATCCAACATCCATCATCCATCATCCATCCATCATCCATCCATCCATCATCCATCATCCATCATCCATCATCCATCCATCCATCATCCATCATCCATCATCCAACATCAAACATCCATCCATCCAACATCCATCATCCATCATCCATCCATCATCCATCATCCATCCATCATCCATCCATCCATCATCCATCATCCAACATCCATCATCCAATATCCAACATCCAACATCCATCATCCATCATCTATCATCCAACATCCATCCATCCAACATCCATCATCCATCCATCCAACATCCAACATCCATCATCCATCAGCCATCCATCCAACATCCATCATCCATCATCCAACATCCATCATCCAATATCCAACATCCAACATCCAACATCCATCATCCATCCATCATCCATCATCCATCCATCCATCATCCATCATCCATCATCCAACATCAAACATCCAACATCCATCCATCCATCATCCATCATCCAACATCAAACATCCAACATCCATCCATCCAACATCCATCATCCATCCATCCAACATCCAACATTCATCCATCCATCATCCATCATCCATCATCCAACATCCAACATCCATCCATCCAACATCCATCATCCATCCATCATCCATCATCCATTCATCCATCCATCCATCATCCATCATCCATCATCCATCCATCCAACATTCATCCATCCATCCATCATCCATCATCCATCCATCCAACATCCAACATTCATCCATCCATCATCCATCATTCAACATCCAACATCCAACAATCCAACATCCATCATCCATCATCCATCCATCCAACATCCATCATCCATCATCCATCCATCTGAAGTCTTCAGATCATCTCACCTTCGCACTCGCTCCACATCAGGATGAGTTCTCAGCTGCTTCTTCCTCTCCTCTGCAGACTTCGTGGCCACGTCTTCCTCATTGGCAAAAGCCTGATTTAAAGAGACACATTTAACCACAGTCTGTTTTCACCTCCTCTGCCTCAGGAACATGTTAATAAGTAACATAATATGGTGAAAATTACAAGTGCAAACTGAACATAATACTTTAGTTAATTTTGAAATGATTATTTTATAAGCTGCTGCTGTTCCAAAGTCCTTTTATTATTACAGCCTGTTGTGAAAGAGAGTGAGCAGTAACAAGACGTGTGATACGAGGAAGTCAGGAGGTTTAAAACACACTCTGATGACCTTAAAGGCTTTAAAGTTTTAGGAAGCTAAGCTAAGCTAAACACATCATAAACTCCTCACATAACTCAATCTTTTCAACAGACGTAGAGCTACTTCTGTAACACACCCCTCTGCTGAAGCGGTAGAACGCAGTCAGTGGAGCCATCAGCAGCATCTTCACGATGACCACAGCAGCGTAGGTGGTGAAAGCCCTGAACACCTCATCCTCCATCAGCTTGGCCATCTCTGCTTGTTTAAAACTAAACACCAACAAAGAAGAGACGATGTTAATCCACAGGTCTGTTTCTCCAGAGAGATCACACACGAGTTAAAACTTTTCAAACTCACGTTCTAAAACCTTAAAAGAGTCAGAAAGTCTGTCCAGACCCGATGAGAGCCGGAAACAGCTCTGTTTATTAAATGTCAGTGTAAGGGGTTGAGGGGCAATGTAAATGGAGGCATCTACATTTCTGCAAGGGGGCTCCACCCACTTCTAACTGACAGTATTAGGAGCAGGTGTGGGAAGCCACACACCTGGGGCTGATCAACTTCAGGGGAGAACAAAGGGAATCAGGGAGTTCAGTGCTGGTGGCACATGCAAAGGCCGAGAGCCTCCAGCTCTCAGAAGGAGAGTAACGCTGCACTGCCATTTTTTCCCTGTCTTCCAGCCAATCCTCTTACATTTACGAATGTGTTTACAGATAAGCTGATAAATGAGACTCAGCGCAGACACACTGACTGTTCCTCTGCCTGCAGGATTTAAAACACAGGCCTTCTGAACACATCACACATGTAGACACAATCTTTAGCCACAGAAAGCAGCTGGACTTACGTGAGGTGGTGTCTCTGCAGGAGTGGAGCAGCTCTGAATCTGTTGCATAAACACTCTGACCTGTTACCCAGAGACAGAGGGGGCGGGGCTACTGCTGAACAATACACCACTTCCTCTGTGGGAGTGTGTTTCTACACTTATGAGGACAACATGCATTCAAACCAGTTTAAATGCTCTAAATACTCAGCATACTGAAAAGGTTTTATACGTTTCCTGACCTGGACCTGTGACTTTAAGACAGTGTGTGCAGCTCACACTGAGTGTGACACTGAGTGTGACACCGAGCTCCACCTGCCTGCACCTACCTGAGCTTCATGTGTCAATGAACCAGTGAACTCGTCCTGTTTAATGACAGTCTGTGTTTGGCTCCTGTCCGTGTTGCTATAGAAACAGCTGTGACAGAGTAAACTGATGACAGACTCAGCAGTCTGTCACCTTGGTCCTGATTTTCATCCTGACTCCACGTTAGAGTCACACCTGATGTTTTATTTAACTCAGACTGAGGCTTCTGAGTCGTAACCTGCAGGTAACTAGCAGGTAACTAGCCTGAAGTCCAGTCACATCATAACAGACTCTGGGTGTCCAGTCGTCCCCCACAGCTCCTCCCCGTCAGCCCAGCCTGCTGCTCGTCTGAGGCATTCTGTTCTGATGGTCACCTGCTCTCAGGTGGTTCACCGTCTGTCTGTTGCTCTTCGTGTCCCAGGCCTCTGGCCCCTGAGCTGGTTCTTGCTTTGTGCTGTTGCTGTTTAAGATTCCTTACCTTAATGTTCACCTGTTCCTGCTCACCTGGCTGCTTGTACACCTGCTGCTGTGAGCCTTCATGTATCAACAGAGCTCAGAAACCCTCCTGCTCTTCTGACTGTCTGCTTTGTATCCTCTGCTCAGAAAGTGTTTTGATTTAAAAACTATATGAATATAAGAGTTTTAAAGTTTGGGCTTTTATTGTGGAGGTCATGATAACCACTGTGCAGAGAGAAAGTTAAACATGCATCTCTCCTCCCAGAAACACGAGCGCTCGCTGTGATTCCTCTGCTCCATCTCCTCTTCTTCATCCCTCCATCAAAGCAGCGTGAGCACGGCGTCTGCAGACTGCGGCGAGACTTCAGCTGAGAACAGTCACGATCACTTTGGTCTCAAACATGGCTGTCATTTCCCTTTAATCAGACGAGTGTCAGGCTGCTGTTTGGAGAGCCAGCCGAACAAAGAGCCCAGTCTCAGCAGCATGAGGCGCTTTGAACAGTGAGCACCTGATACAGAGACGAGCTCGTTATCCCCCCCCATCACACCCAGCCAGCCCTGTGCAGGTACGCCTCAGTCAGGGAGGGGGCTCAGTCTGTTACAGACTCGAACACAGCGTTCATCATGTTTCATTTGGCCTCGGGCGAGTTTCCATCATGTGACATGTTGATACATGTGGAGGCATGACGCTGACGACCCGAGACACGAGACACACAGGATGATTGTGCTGTTGGAGGGTACTGTTTCATGTGTGTGTGCGCTTTATTGGACTAACAGACGTCCAACACAGCTGACACACTGTTTCTACACTCGTTATTTCATTTATGTTAGCACTGATTAGCAGCTATCTGTGTCTGTGCTCACCGTACCAGGGGCCGGATTCACAAAGCATTTTCTTTGTAACTTCATAATTGAGAAAAATGTATATTCTTATGTTCTAACTTTCTTCTTATGTTTCTTCATAAGAAACTTAAGAATAGTTTCTTCACACCTTTAAGATGAGCTGACAGATGTCTTAAAACTGCGACAGTGAAAAGGTCAGCCTCTACATTCATTCCTTTAAACTTTAAGCGGCTGCTTTTCCGCTCTCTGCAAGTGTTGCGAGTAAACAGTAATCTACTATGGCTGAACAAACAAAGAAAAGATGGATGACTACAGATACAACTTCAACAAGAAGTGAAAATCCAAAGAAGAAGAAACGTCTGTTATCTGGGAGGGAAGCTCCCGCAATTCCTTTTTATCGCCATTAGAGGCGCCAGATAGAACAAAACTGAGAACTTCGAGATTATGTCTTTTGAAATAACATTTTGGTCCTTTATAGTCAATAATGATACGCCTAATTTACATACATAGTTCATCTCATCCAAGAAGTTCGTAAGTAAGAAAGAAAATAATAGTGAATTGCACTTAAGGACTTCCTACATTTTTTTCCTACGAATCTTCCTCAGTTTTATCTTAAGAATATGTGTAACGCTTTATAATACGGCCCTCAGCTCTTTGGCAGTACACGGCAGCAATGGGAGCACACGTCCCTGTGTCACGGCTGTAACTCTTGATTTTCCTGCCAGTGGGTCGCTTTCCTTTTCAGACTGTTTGCTTCATCTGAGCGTACGTACACTGTAGGTACAAAGAAACAGTGGAAACTTCATAATACAGCCTGCACCCCTCATCTTAGTGGGTACTTACAGTGTAAGTAATTTCTCCGTTCCTCTAAAGTAAGCTGTGAGTACCAAGTACTTATAGAATGATGAGTATAGATCAGTTCTCATTTCCTTAAATTACACTGTAGGTACTGACAAAATACTCACAGTGCGGGCCGTATTATAGAGCGTTACCACAATATGTTTGTGAATCCGACCCCTGGACTGTTAGCTCGTTCACTGTTTGTCACACAGTGATGTATTAGTGCAGGGGCTCAGGACTGTTGGTGTCTTAGAGGACAGGGGACAGTAGTGATGAGAAGTCCGCTCTCTGAGCTGCTTCAGTCTGATAAATAAACTCTGATCAGCTACTAACACATATATAATCTCACCAACACAATCTTTAACTAGCTTATTAGCAGCTAATGAATTAGCCACATTAACAGACTGATTAGCTTTGATAAGTTAGCGTTTGTTATCCAACATGGTCACTTCCTGCTCCAAACCAACATGGCAGTGTCCCACATGCAGAAGGTGAGGCTTCTAAGGCCCTGTTCACATTTGGTATCACACATGTGTCCTGGGTGATCCGATCACAGGTGGTCCACTCTAAGCCTGCTGTTCACACCTGGCATTAACGAGCCCCTCGAATGCATCCAATGACCACTTGTGATCGGATCTCACTTTCCCGCTCTGTATGCAAATTAACACGGAGGCTCAGTGTCCTTCATTAGACTGATCATATAATAACATAAAACATCATCTGAAGGAAAGTGTGATGCAGACTCGCAGCACAGAGAGGGGGGCTGCTGCACACGAGCACAGAGGGGAGGGGGGAGGGGAGAGGGGGTGATCGCCGACCTGAGTGACGCCTTGATATAAAACTGAGTTTGATCATGAAGCCTGAGGCTCCTCCACAGCTCTGTGTTTATCAGATATATGATACACAGCAGGCAGGCAGACAGACAGGCAGACAGGCAGGCAGGCAGACAGACAGGCAGACTGACGTGGAGATCATAGGAAACCGCTTGATCCGGGTGCTAGTTGGAGTTAATCACTAGATTCATGTCGGTGTGTCGGCCAGAACACAACTTAAGGCCAAAGCTCAAGAGTGTGTACTGAAGAGGCGGGCGATGGTTGATGCTGCTTTATTTCCTCCTTAGTAGTGACAGGCTTACAGCAGCCTTTTCTACACAGACAGACAGACAGACTGACTGACTGACTGACAGAAAGACAGGCTGACTGACTGACTGACAGACAGACAGACAGACAGACACGCTGACTGACTGACTGACTGACAGAAAGACAGAAAGACTGACAGACAGACAGACAGACAGACAGACAGACAGACAGACTGACTGACTGTCAGACAGACAGACAGACAGACAGACAGGCTGACTGACTGACCGACTGACTGACTGACTGACTGTCAGACAGACAGAAAGACAGACAGACAGACAGACAGGCTGACTGACTGACTGACTGACTGACTGACTGACTGACTGACTGTCAGACAGACAGACAGACAGACAGACAGACAGACAGACAGACAGGCTGACTGACTGACTGACTGACTGACTGACTGACTGTCAGACAGACAGACAGGCAGACAGACAGACAGACAGACAGGCTGACTGACTGACTGACTGACTGACTGACAGAGTCTCCTGCTCGTGTCATGCACACCGTCTGATGTGAAGATGTACTTTATACTTTATGGTAACGATGGCGACAGATCGCAGAGCATGAGGCATCAGAGAAACCAGACGCTGACGTCACATTGGCTCTGCTCATAAGAGAGTACTTTGTTGATCCCCAGAGGGGAAACTCAGTAAAGGGATGCGTTGGCCGGGAATCGAACCCGGGTCAACTGCTTGGAAAGCAGCTTCATCATTTACAGTCTTATACTTTAAAACAGTGTTCATGCTGAAGACAGCTGCGTGTTGGTACACATCCTCTTTGGAAGCAGCATTTAATTTCTCTGCAGTTCACAGCTCAAATGGATTCTTGTCTCGTCTCTCTGCCAGAGGTCGATACGTTCTGATCACACATCACGAAGACGTCTGGCAGCTAAAGACGAGTTTTTCTTTATTCGCACAGCAGCGGGACTTTAATCTGAGCCCTGATGAGGACGAGCTGAGCGCCTCACAGATCTTAAATATGAGCACCAGAGGAATACGGTGATTTCCCAGCAGGAGGCCTGGTGGGAAACTGCTGCATTGATTGTGTGCCAGAAGTGCCACAGATTGTGATTGTGGCTGCGGCACGCTCACATCGATCTGTCCTGGTGTCCCGGCCGTGCTGCTGCTGTCCCACAACAACGACTGAATAAGAGCAGGTGATCTTAATGTGGGCGGCCCAGCTCACATATTGATTTAATCACAGAGAGGCTGTGCACATACACTTCCTATTGATTGTCCACATTACTCTCAGCACTGACACATGCAGACAATCACCGACCTGCAGGTATGACAGGGAACAGTAAACGTGTCAGCACGTCATCATGGTGACCTACGTGTGAGCGCTCACCTGTGGATACAAACATATACGACCTGTTCAGGTGCGTGTGGCCCGATGCCAGCAGGAGGAGCCGCTGTGATGATGGAGTCACTGATACAGGAAGGACGGACAGAACGATGTCTACGTCACAGTAAGAGGAGGATCAGTGTTGGAGCAGGACGACCAACAGAACCCTGATAGATCAAAAGTCAGAGTCAACAGATCAATGTATTTGCGGTTCCCGTCACGTCCACGCTCACACTGTTCACATTTATTATCATGTTTTGATCAAACTTTATTGAATACTACTTCAATGAACGAACATTGTACACATTGAACATGTACAGCATTAGGCACTCCCACTTACCGGAAACGCGCCTCAAAGTCCGTGAGTGTGGAGATTGGGATTATGCCACACTCAGCCACTGATCAGCAGGTTAACACAACTGGATCTGATTAACACCTGTCACTGGATGTTAAAGGTGAAACCAGGTTAAAGGTCAAACAGGCTGAAAGCCCCCTGGAGGCTGAAACGTGCACTGCAGCTCTTCATACAGAAGTTCAACATGTGAAAATCAGCAGATACGTGTTGAGAGGAGCTGCAGAGAGGCTCCTTTGTTCTTTTTTAAAAACAGATTTTTTTACTATGAGTCCTGAACTTTGACCTCCCACCTTTTACCCTGACCACCTCCACAACATGTGTGAAACAAGAACACAGCAGGTCACAGTATGTTTCCTTCAGAGCCAGTGTGATCTTGACTGGGACACCCTCAGATTACAGAGAGGGATCATTACAAACCTCAGAGCTCTGAGTCAGTCTTTCCTCCTTTAGCTTCAGATAATCATCACGTCCTCAAACATGAACCAGAACACGTTGACTGAAAACGAGTCCTCAAAACAATATATGACTGCTGGAGAACCAGTGAGAGGACTGTGGCAGGTAAAGCCTTCAGGTGACCGGACATTGTTCCCTGTGCACACAGAGGACATCATGCAGTGATGTTTGATTATTTAAGTTTAAATTAAAGGTTTTGTGTTTTACGTTCTAAAGACAGCATCCATCCATCCATCCATCCATTATCTTCCACTTATCCGGGGCCGGGTCGCGGTGGTAGCCTACTCAGTAGGTGACCCAGGCGTCCCTCTCCCCAGCAACATTTTCCAGTTCCTCCTGGGGGATTCCGAGGCGTTCCCAGGCCAGACGGGATATATAATCCCGAAAGACAGCAGCACAGATCTGAATTATCAGCAATGTTTTCATATTCAGCAAAGACAATCTTACTGTAGTGGTTATTCCTGTCCCCATTGTTCTTATAACCACTGTGGTGGCTGAGCAAAAATGTCTGACTCAACACATCCAAGAAAAACAATGTCCTTTACTATGAACAAAAACTCAGAAGGCAAAAATGTATGTCAAAATAAGGACTGTTAACATACTCTTAAGATTTCCCTGCTGCAGGCCGTGGATGTGAGGTCAAAAGATCATCTCTCTCTGCTTGGCCACACCTTCTTGGCAGCCTCCCTTGGCCTTTAACCCCATCCTCCGGCCACCAGATGGGGTCAACTCAGACAACAGAAATTACTAAACAATGATTCTGGCTGATGTAAGATACAGTGTAAAATACAAAGAGATGTGTAACAGCTGGTCATGTCAAACAACTCCATTAAACTGAACTGTTAGAGATGATTACAAATACGAGTTTTGAGCTTTTAAAAATAAATACCTGGATTGTTCACGACGTCTGTGATGCATAATCTGAAATCGTGTGTGTGTGTGTGTGTGTATGCGTGTGTGTGTATGCGTGTGTGTGTGTGTGTGCGTGTGTGTGTCTGTGTGTGTGTGTGTGTGTATGCGTGTGTGTGTGTGTGTGTGTATGTGCGTGTGTGTGTCTGTGTGTGTGTGTGTGTGTGTGTGTGTGTGTGTGTGTATGCGTGTGTGTGTGTGTGTGTGTGTGTGTGTGTCTGTGTGTGTGTGTGTGTGTGTGTGTGTGTATGCGTGTGTGTGTATGTGTGTGTGTGTGTGTGTGTCTGTGTGTGTGTGTGTGTGTGTGTGTGTGTGTGTGTGTGTGTGTATGCGTGTGTGTGTGTGTGTGTGTGTGCGTGTGCGTGTGTGTGTCTGTGTGTGTGTGTGTGTGTGTATGCGTGTGTGTGTGTGTGTGTGTGTGTGTGTGTGTGTGTATGCGTGTGTGTGTATGTGTGTGTGTGTGTGTGTGTGTGTGTGTCTGTGTGTGTGTGTGTGTGTGTTCATTTATGTTCATATGATGATTGATCTGATGATACCTTATGAGCGACCTCAGACGATCCTCCACCATCAGCACTGAATAAAGGAAATCTAAATCATCTGAGAGAGCCACAGACGTCCGGCTGTCTGAGCGGTCAGGGTGTGTCCGCTCAGGCTCCTCGCCTGAACAGAAGCAATGCACTCTGAGAGATCAGAAGGGGGGCTCATTAGGGCTCTGTTCTAACAAAGTGCTTTCTGTGCACGCTGCAGCTCCATGCTCTGCTCTCACTGAGGAGATCAATCTCCTCTGGGCAGCATAATTAGCAGATAATTTTATCCGTAACGATGCTTGTCAGTCAGAGCTGATGAAACCAAAGACGTTCTTCTGTGTGAAACCTCAGACTCTCCACAGACTCACGTGTCAGAGGAGGAACGTCTGAGAAAGTTTTCATCTATAAACAGCCCACGCCATAAATCCTCCCAGAGAGAATAGAATGAGAACAGAGTGAGAACACAGAGAGAACACAGATTGAACAGAGAGAGAACAGAGTAAGAACAGAGTGACAACAGAGAGAGAACAGAGAGAGAACAGAGTGACAACAAAGTGAGAACAGAGTGAGAACAGAGTGAGAACAGAGAGAGAACACAGAGAGAACAGAGCGAAAATAAAGAGAGAACACAGAGAACAGAGTGAGAACAGAGTGAGAACAGAGAGAGAACAGAATGATAACAGAGAGAGAACAGAGAGAGAACAGAGTGAGAAAAGAGTAAAAACAGAAATAGAACAGAGAGAGAACATAGTGAGAACAGAGTGAGAACAGAGAGAGAACAGAGTGAGAACAGAGTGAGAACAGAGATAGAACAGAGTGAGAACAGAGTGAGAACAGAATGATAACAGAGTGAGAACATAGAGAGAACATAGTGAGAACAGAGTGAGAACAGAGAGAGAACAGACAGAACAGAATGATTACAGAGAGAGAACAGAGAGAGAACAGACAAAACAGAATGATAACAGTGTGAGAACAGAGAGAGAACAGAGAGAACAGAGAGAGAACAGACAGAACAAAGTGAGAACAGAGAGAGACCAGAGTGAGAACAGATTGAGAACAGAAAGAGAACAGAGAGAGAACAGAGTGAGAACAGAGTGAGAACAGAGAGAGAACAGAAAGAACAGAGTGAGAAAGAGAGAGAACAGACAGAACAGGGTGAGAACAGAGAGAGAACAGACAGAAAAGAATGATAACAGAGAGAGAACAGACAGAACAAAGTGAGAACAGAAAGAGAACAGAGAGAGAACAGAAAGAGAACAGGGATAGAACAGACAGAACAGAGTGAGAACAAAGTGAGAACAGAGAGAGAACAGACACAACAGAGTGAGAACAGACAGAGAACAGACAGAACAAAGTGAGAACAGAGTGAAAACAGAGAGAACAGGCAGAACAGAGAGAGAACATAGTGAGAACAGAGTGAGAACAGAGAGAGAACATAGTGAGAACAGAGTGAGAACAGAGAGAGAACAGAGAGAGAACAGAGAGAACAGAGTGAGAAAAGAGTGAGAACAGAGAGAGAACAGACAGAACAAAGTGAAAACATAGAGAGAACAGAGAGAGAACAGACAGAACAAAGTGAAAACAGAGAGAGAACAGAGAGAGAACACAGAGAGAACAGACAGAACAGAATGATAACAGAGAGAGAACAGAGAGAGAACAGGCAGAACAAAGTGAGAACAGAGTGAGAACAGAAAGAGAACAGAGTGAGAACAGAAAGAGAACAGAATGATAACAGAGAGAGAACAGAGTGAGAACAGAGAGAGAACAAAGTGAGAACAGAGAGAGAACAGACAGAACAGAGTGAGAAAAGAGTGAGAACAGAGAGAGAACAGACAGAACAAAGTGAAAACAGAAAGAGAACAGAGAGAGAACACAGAGAGAACAGACAGAACAGAATGATAACAGAGAGAGAACAGAGAGAGAACAGACAAAACAGAATGATAACAGAGTGAGAACGGAGAGAGAACAGAGAGAGAACAGACAGAACAAAGTGAGAACAGAGAGAGAACAGACAGAACAAAGTGAGAACAGAGAGAGAACAGACAGAACAAAGTGAGAACAGAGAGAGAACAGAGTGAGAACAGAAAGAGAACAGGGAGAGAACAGAGTGAGAACAGAGTGAGAACAGAGTGAGAACAGAAAGAAAATAGAGAGAGAACAGAGTGAGAACAGAGAGAGAATAGACAGAACAAAGTAAAAACAGAAAGAGAACAGAGAGAGAACAGACAGAACAGAATGATAACAGAGAAAGAACAGAGTGAGAACAGAGAGAGAACAGACAGAACAAAGTGAAAACAGAAAGAGAACAGAAAGAGAACAGAGTGAGAACAGAGTGAGAACAGACAGAACAAAGTGAGAACAGAGAGAGAACAGAATGATAACAGAGAGAGAACAGAGTGAGAACAGAGTGAGAACAGAGTGAGAACAGAAAGAGAACAGAGAGAGAACAGAGTGAGAACAGAGAGAGAACAGAGTGAGAACATAGTGAGAACAGAGAGAGAACAGAGAGAGAACAGAAAGAGAACAGAGAGAGAACAGAGAGAACAGAATGATAACAGAGTGAGAACAGAGAGAGAACAGAGTGAGAACAGAGAGAGAACAGAGAGAGAACAGAGTGAGAACAGAAAGAGAACAGAATGATAACAGAGAGAGAACAGAGTGAGAACAGAGTGAGAACAGAGTGAGAACAGAAAGAAAACAGAGAGAGAACAGAGAGAGAATAGACAGAACAAAGTGAGAACAGAGAGAGAACAGACAGAACAAAGTGAGAACAGAGAGAGAACAGACAGAACAAAGTGAGAACAGAGAGAGAACAGAGTGAGAACAGAAAGAGAACAGGGAGAGAACAGAGTGAGAACAGAGTGAGAACAGAAAGAAAATAGAGAGAGAACAGAGTGAGAACAGAGAGAGAATAGACAGAACAAAGTAAAAACAGAAAGAGAACAGAGAGAGAACAGACAGAACAGAATGATAACAGAGAAAGAACAGAGTGAGAACAGAGAGAGAACAGACAGAACAAAGTGAAAACAGAAAGAGAACAGAAAGAGAACAGAGTGAGAACAGAGTGAGAACAGACAGAACAAAGTGAGAACAGAGAGAGAACAGAATGATAACAGAGAGAGAACAGAGTGAGAACAGAGTGAGAACAGAGTGAGAACAGAAAGAGAACAGAGAGAGAACAGAGTGAGAACAGAGAGAGAACAGAGTGAGAACAGAGTGAGAACAGAGAGAGAACATAGTGAGAACAGAGAGAGAACAGAGAGAGAACAGAAAGAGAACAGAGAGAGAACAGAGAGAACAGAATGATAACAGAGTGAGAACAGAGAGAGAACAGAGTGAGAACAGAGAGAGAACAGAGAGAGAACAGAGTGAGAACAGAAAGAGAACAGAATGATAACAGAGAGAGAACAGAGTGAGAACAGAGTGAGAACAGAGTGAGAACAGAAAGAAAACAGAGAGAGAACAGAGAGAGAATAGACAGAACAAAGTGAAAACAGAAAGAGAACAGAGAGAGAACAGACAGAACAGAATGATAACAGAGAAAGAACAGAGTGAGAACAGAGAGAGAACAGACAGAACAAAGTGAAAACAGAAAGAGAACAGAAAGAGAACAGAGTGAGAACAGAGTGAGAACAAAGTGAGAACAGAGAGAGAACAGACAGAACAGAGTGAGAACAAAGTGAGAACAGACAGAGAACAGACAGAACAAAGTGAGAACAGAGAGAGAACAGAGTGAGAACAGAAAGAGAACAGGGAGAGAACAGACAGAACAGAGTGAGAACAAAGTGAGAACAGACA
Source organism: Semicossyphus pulcher (assembly GCF_022749685.1). Taxonomy (NCBI): domain Eukaryota; kingdom Metazoa; phylum Chordata; class Actinopteri; order Labriformes; family Labridae; genus Semicossyphus; species Semicossyphus pulcher. Next base: position 24,009,504 of record NW_027211694.1, read on the forward strand.
GAGAACAGAAAGAGAACAGGGAGAGAACAGACAGAACAGAGTGAGAACAAAGTGAGAACAGAGAGACAACAGAATGATAACAGAGAGAGAAAAGAGTGAGAACAGATTGAGAACAGAGTGAGAACAGAGAGCGAACAGAGTGAGAACAGAGTGAGAACAGAGAGAGAACAGGCAGAAAAGAGAGAGAACATAGTGAGAACAGAGTGAGAACAGAGAGAGAACAGAGTGAGAACAGAGAGAGAACAGAGAGAGAACAGAGAGAACAGAGTGAGAAAAGAGTGAGAAAAGAGTGAGAACAGAGAGAGAACAGACAGAACAAAGTGAAAACAGAGAGAGAACACAGAGAGAACAGACAGAACAGAATGATAACAGAGAGAGAAGAGAGAGAGAACAGACAAAACAGAATGATAACAGAGTGAGAACGGAGAGAGAACAGAGAGAGAACAGACAGAACAAAGTGAGAACAGAGTGAGAACAGAAAGAGAACAGAATGATAACAGAGAGAGAACAGAGTGAGAACAGAGAGAGAACAGAGTGAGAACAGAGTGAGAACAAAGTGAGAACAGAGAGAGAACAGACAGAACAGAGAGAGAAAAGAGTGAGAAAAGAGTGAGAACAGACAGAGAACAGACAGAACAGAATGATAACAGAGAGAGAACAGACAGAACAAAGTGAGAACAGAGAGAGAACAGAGTGAGAATAGAAAGAGAACAGGGAGAGAACAGACAGAACAGAGTGAGAAAGAGAGAGAACAGACAGAACAGGGTGAGAACAGAGAGAGAACATAGTGAGAACAGACAGAGAACAGACAGAACAGAATGATAACAGAGAGAGAACAGACAGAACAAAGTGAGAACAGAGAGAGAACAGAGTGAGAACAGAAAGAGAACAGGGAGAGAACAGACAGAACAGAGTGAGAACAAAGTGAGAACAGAGAGAGAACAGACAGAACAGAGAGAGAAAATAGTGAGAACAGACAGAGAACAGACAGAACACAATGATAACAGGGTGAGAACACAGAGAGAACCGACAGAACAAAGTGAGAACAGAGTGAAAACAGAGAGAGAACAGAGAGAGAACAGGCAGAACAGAGAGAGAACAGAGAGAGAACAGGCAGAACAGAGAGAGAACATAGTGAGAACAGAGTGAGAACAGAGAGAGAACATAGTGAGAACAGAGTGAGAACACAGAGAGAACAGAGAGAGAACAGAGAGAACAGAGTGAGAAAAGAGTGAGAACAGAGAGAGAACAAACAGAACAAAGTGAAAACAGAGAGAGAACAGAGAGAAAACAGACAGAACAAAGTGAAAACAGAGAGAGAACAGAGAGAGAACACAGAGAGAACAGACAGAACAAAGTGAGAACAGAGAGAGAACAGACAGAACAAAGTGAGAACAGAGTGAGAACAGAAAGAGAACAGAGTGAGAACAGAAAGAGAACAGAATGATAACAGAGAGAGAACAGAGTGAGAACAGAGAGAGAACAGAGTGAGAACAAAGTGAGAACAGAGAGAGAACAGACAGAACAGAGTGAGAAAAGAGTGAGAACAGAGAGAGAACAGACAGAACAAAGTGAAAACAGAAAGAGAACAGAGAGAGAACACAGAGAGAACAGACAGAACAGAATGATAACAGAGAGAGAACAGACAAAACAGAATGATAACAGAGTGAGAACGGAGAGAGAACAGAGAGAGAACAGACAGAACAAAGTGAGAACAGAGGGAGAACAGAGAGAGAACAGACAGAACAAAGTGAGAACAGAGAGAGAACAGACAGAACAAAGTGAGAACAGAGAGAGAACATAGTGAGAACAGAAAGAGAACAGGGAGAGAACAGAGTGAGAACAGAGTGAGAACAGAAAGAAAATAGAGAGAGAACAGAGTGAGAACAGAGAGAGAATAGACAGAACAAAGTAAAAACAGAAAGAGAACAGAGAGAGAACAGACAGAACAGAATGATAACAGAGAAAGAACAGAGTGAGAACAGAGAGAGAACAGACAGAACAAAGTGAAAACAGAAAGAGAACAGAGAGAGAACAGACAGAACAGAATGATAACAGAGAAAGAACAGAGTGAGAACAGAGAGAGAACAGACAGAACAAAGTGAAAACAGAAAGAGAACAGAAAGAGAACAGAGTGAGAACAGAGTGAGAACAGACAGAACAAAGTGAGAACAGAGAGAGAACAGAATGATAACAGAGAGAGAACAGAGTGAGAACAGAGTGAGAACAGAGTGAGAACAGAAAGAGAACAGAGAGAGAACATAGTGAGAACAGAGAGAGAACAGAGTGAGAACAGAGTGAGAACAGAGAGAGAACATAGTGAGAACAGAGAGAGAACAGAGAGAGAACAGAAAGAGAACAGAGAGAGAACAGAGAGAACAGAATGATAACAGAGTGAGAACAGAGAGAGAACAGAGTGAGAACAGAGAGAGAACAGAGTGAGAACAGAGAGAGAACAGAGAGAGAACAGAGTGAGAACAGAAAGAGAACAGAATGATAACAGAGAGAGAACAGAGTGAGAACAGAGTGAGAACAGAGAGAGAACAGACAGAACAGAATGATAACAGAGAAAGAACAGAGTGAGAACAGAGAGAGAACAGACAGAACAAAGTGAAAACAGAAAGAGAACAGAAAGAGAACAGAGTGAGAACAGAGTGAGAACAAAGTGAGAACAGAGAGAGAACAGACAGAACAGAGTGAGAACAAAGTGAGAACAGACAGAGAACAGACAGAACAAAGTGAGAACAGAGAGAGAACAGAGTGAGAACAGAAAGAGAACAGGGAGAGAACAGACAGAACAGAGTGAGAACAAAGTGAGAACAGACAGAGAACAGACAGAACAGAATGATAACAGAGAGAGAACTGACAGAACAAAGTGAGAACAGAGAGAGAACAGAGTGAGAACAGAAAGAGAACAGGGAGAGAACAGACAGAACAGAGTGAGAACAAAGTGAGAACAGAGAGACAACAGAATGATAACAGAGAGAGAACAGAGTGAGAACAGATTGAGAACAGAGTGAGAACAGAGAGAGAACAGAGAGAGAACAGACAGAACAGAGTGAGAAAGAGAGAGAACAGACAGGACAGGGTGAGAACAGAGAGAGAACATAGTGAGAACAGACAGAGAACAGACAGAACAGAATGATAACAGAGAGAGAACAGACAGAACAAAGTGAGAACAGAGAGAGAACAGAGTGAGAACAGAAAGAGAACAGGGAGAGAACAGACAGAACAGAGTGAGAACAAAGTGAGAACGGAGAGAGAACAGAATGATAACAGAGAGAGAACAGAGTGAGAACAGATTGAGAACTGTGTGTGTGTCTGTGTGTGTGTGTGTGTGTGTGTGTGTGGAGCTGTGTGTGTGTGAGGGGAGCTGTGTGTGTGTGTGTGTGTGTGTGTGTGTGTGTGTGTGTGTGTGTGAGCAGAGCTGTGTGTGTGTGTGCGCGGAGCTGTGTGTGTATGTGTGTGTGTGTGTGTGTGAACGGAGCTGTGTGTGTGTGTGTGTGTGTGTGTGTGTGTGGAGCCGCGTGGCCTCCTGTGGATCGAGCAGATGACAGAGGAAACAGAAGCATGTTTGAAACGTTCTGTGAGGACTTCACGTCTTTCTTTAAAACATTAACGTAAGAAATCGAATTGTGTAACCCGCCGCCACGCTCACAGAGACACAGAGAGGAGCAACAACCGCTGATGTCAAAGTCTGACAGTGACAGAATGAGACCACACACACAGAAAACACACAGAACACATACACAGAGCACACACACAGAGCACACTCTCTGTGTTTACTGTTGTTACATTGTAACTTTGGTTCTCTGAGTGAAGAGACTATCTCTCCACTCCATTACATATTCCATATGTACGGGGAATGACGCCCCTGCTGTCAGGGTGCATACATACTTCTTTATGTCACACCAGCTTGCCCGGCCACGACTCACGGTTAATCTACAAAGCACTTGTGCTGGCGTGGAATCAGTGATAGTTTGATCGGAATCATCTCCAAACGGCCTAAAAGCTGAAGAGATAGTCTCTTCATTCAGAAAGCCAAGGTTACAAAGCAACCAAGCATACTCTATCATACTGAGACTATCACTCCACTCCATATGTACGGGGAACTCTTTAAGACACTCCGTGACAGTGCTGCACACAAGCCCAATTCATGGAACAATTGCTGCAAACAAACTATTTACGAATGTACACTATTTACATACCATACATACCACGCAAATGCCAAGCCTGATAGGCAGAAGGGCTGCTGAGGTCATACAGGCTGACCCTGGGAACACAATTAAAGGACAGGGCCAACCTTAGGAATGGAGTGGCCACTCCGGCCAGCCCACAAGTCGCTAAGCTGACAAAGGAGACAACCAACCAGTGAAAAACACATAGCCCGGAAGGCCTAACCGTTCATTGGTGGGTCATGGCCGGCACTCAGGAGGGAGGGAGTGGCTGCTACATTCAGACAGTAGAACCTTGCAAATGGGGACTGATATGACCATGTGGGCCCCGCCACAAGGCCCATGATAATAATGTTACAAAGTCACAATGTTACAATTTCATTAAACAGACACTTTTGTCCAAAGCGACGTACATCTGAGAGTTAATACAACACAAGCAACGATCGAGACAGGAGGGAACGAAGTCAGTAAGAGCCAACACACAGCTTCAAGTGTGATCGGACACTGGTGCTGACAGGATGTGTATGGGGCGTTCTTTTTTTTTTATATATAATAATAATCATCATCAGCAACATCAAGGTGGTGTTCATGAAATCATGACTTAGGGCCCTGTTGTGATGGGAGTACCAGGCACCTTTCATTGGCAGAGCGTAGTGGGCGGGACGGAGTGTAGACCTGGATGAGGGCGTTCAGGTAGGCAGGAGACGTTTTTGTTGCTGTTTTGTAAGCGAGTGACAGGGTTTGAATTTGATGCGAGCGGCGACTGGGAGCCAGTGGAGGGATATGAACAGTGGAGGGATATGAACAGTGGAGTGACGTGCTGTTTTGGGTTGATTGAAGACCAGTCACTCTGCTGCGTTCTGGATCATCTACAGAGGTTCGAATGTGCATGCAGGAAGGCCTGCCAGGAGGGAGTTGCAGTAATCAATGCGTGATATCACGAGAGCCAGTACCAGCAGCTATGTTGCATACTTTGAAAGGTGGTGTCTGATCTTCCTGATGTTACAGGGCAAATCGAGAGGCAGACATGCTAAGACCTCATTAGAAAACTGGGTTGGTGTAAGGGATCGGAGGTTTCGGCAGTATGAGACCATTTGTGTTGTGAGTTTGGAGGAGTTCCGGTGTAGAGACGGTGAATTGGATGAAGAAGTGATCTGACAGATGTAGGGGGGTGACGGTCAGATTTGCTGTGGGGCGGTTCTGAGTAAAAATGAGATCCTGAGTATTACCTGCCTTATGTGTGAGAGGGGTAGGGACCTGTGTGAGGTCGAAAGAGGACAGAAGAGATAGGAAGTCTGTTGCCTTGGATGTGTCCATGTAAATGTTTATGTCTCCCATGACAATAAGTGGTGTGCCATCATCAGGTATTTCTGGGAGTAACACGACCAGTTCCTCAACAAAGTTGTCCAGGTGGTATCCTGGTGGGCGGTATATGACAATAGCATTTATTTTGATGGGAGCAATTATCATGATTGCATGTTAATAATGATAATGGCCTGCGCACACAGTTAGACTGGAAGCAGATAAAGAGCTGATCAGTCTCTCTGAAGGCCTGTGTGCATTTGATGTATTCCGCCAAGGCTCTGACAGGGCATAACATGGACCGGAGCTGCTCGACCTCCTGCTCTTCTTCAGGAGAGGAAAGTGAACGTAGCTCCACTGGCTGGGACAGGTGGAGCGTCGATGGAACTTAGGGCAGGAATGCCGGGTTGGGGTGAAGGCCGCCTGGTCGAGCATGAACCTGCAGCAGTCACTGTTAACAGACAGTGCCTGGACCTCACCTATCCTTCAGGCGGAGGTTTTGATTAACAGGAAGAGAGAACCATTTCAATTCAGCAACCCCAAGGGGCTAAAGGAGGGACACTGAAGTGCTCTGAGGACCACGTCTAAGTCTCAGAAAGGACTGACGGTCTGGTCCTTTGAACCATTAGTCTCTGGGCATCTCTGAGAAACTGGGAGATCAGGGAACAGTCATTCTCATTCAGCCTGTATTCACCCTGACGAGCTGCTTTGACTGCTGCCACCATCCCTCATAGGGTTATGACTTCCCGCCTCCAGCTGGGTCTGCAGAAGTGCCAGGATATTCTGCTCTGTTGCTGAGTAGGGTTCCACCTCAGACAGCGGGTCCCTCTGTAGAACCATACCATGTGGGGCCAAAGAGGAGCCACCAGAATGAGTCTCAATAGCGAAGGCGCGCATGCGTGTGTGTGTGTGTGTGTGTGTTTTCTGATGAGCAAGTGGGAGATACTGCTGCAGGTATGTGAGAGACAGAACGCGAGGAGCGTGTGTCCAGCAAGTGAATCGGTCGTGGATGACGATCTTTTAGACAGATAAAAAAACACACGACAGAATTAATCGGCAAACATACTTCCCCCCTGCCCCCCCTCCTCAGTGGAGAGATAGCAATAACACATTATGCAGTGCATTGTGGGAATTTTTAAGACGAGTGGAAGAAGAAGAGTGATGTGAATGACAAGGTACAGAATTAGTTCAGTCTCAGTAACTCAGCTCGTTTAATGATCTGCACATAACCCCCCCCCCCAGTTTATTCTCACTAACTTGACGGCGTCTTTAATGCACTGCTTATAATGTCTGAACCCCCCCACACACCCCGCCCTTGACTTCCTCCAATGTCAGCACTCACTTCAAAGCCTCCATCAGCTCTCCTCAGAGACCCCCCCACTATTATTCTGTCCACACACAGCCTGCTGCAGTTATACTGATCAGATGTGTGTGTGTGTGTGTGTGTGTGTGTGTGTGTGAGGACGATGATTCTCAGAGCAGATTCACAGAAAAGCTTCAGATGTCAGAAAGTTTTCGTCTCTGCGTCCTCTCTCAGAGAACTCGTCTCCCCCGTCCCCCTCCCCCCCTCAAGCCTGAGTACCTGGACCTCCACCTGGGCTGGAGGGTCTTTCATGGTGTGCAGCTGCTTCATCTAAAATACATAAAGAGCCGCTTTCTGTAGCCACAGGAAGGAGTGAAGGAGCAGCAGAGGTCCATCAGAACAGAGATGCTGTTTTAAAGAAGCCTCTCACACACACACACACACACACACACACACACACACAGCGTGTCCTGCAGGAAACCGTCTGAGTAAACATGTGTGAATAAATAAAACATCCTCTCTGACTGTCAGATCAGCGCTGGAGGACTCAGGTGAAGTCTGACCCACCTGAGAACAAGAACCTGTTAGAACAGTTTGTGCTGCTCAACAGTTTCCAAAGGTTTTATTCTAATGTACCTGGGTGTTGTTTTCACTACCTCCATGACTCTTACTACACAGTGTCACTGTTATTGTTTAATGTGTTTTTCTTCCACCTCATTATTAATGCACCTTATTTGTAGTTTAATGTTCCTTCTGTCTAATGTGATGAGTCGCACTTCTTCTATGAAAGATAAGATGAAGAATGAAAGCAACAGAAGGTGAAACATTTAAACCTCTTTGATGAAGATGAAAATAAAATACATGGAACCAATTCAGTCAATAAAACTAACAACGCTAACTAACCAACCCAGACAATCAGAAAGGATTTCACTTATATTCATTCAGGTGAAAACTAGAAGAGGTATTAAAGTGTGTATAAAGAGACGTTCAGAGCAAACCTGATGATCATCAGTGTAAACATTCATTCAACACTCACCTGTGTACAGTGTGTATCAGTGTGTGTGCAGACAGGTGAGTGTGTGTACCTGTGTACAGTGTGTATCTGCTGTGAATGGATCCTGATCACCTTCTATAATAAACTCTGAGATCAGCGAGGCCTGTGTGTGTGTGTGTGTGTGTGTGTGTGTGTGTGTGTGTGCGTGTGTGTGCGTGTGTGTGTGTGGGTTTGATCTTTCAAACATGAATTCCTTCTCTTCTCTCCACAGGGAGCCTCAGTCCAAGGTCAGCCTCAAAGGCAGGGTGCATCATGGGAAATGAGGCCGAGCGGCATCAGAAGGACGAGCCTGAAGTCCCTTGACAGCAGCCGCCACTTCCTGTTTGTGCTGCGCAGGAAACAAAGGACCGTTAACCCCTTCAGTAATATCTGTAATATTAAAATTATTATTGTTATCAATAATAACAATCACAATATTACACAGGCTGCACAGGCTGAGGGCTGAGAACTCTGTTTAAATCTTAACTTTTTTCAGCTGCACACACACACCCTGCACACACACGCTGCACACACACACCCTGCACACACACACGCTGCACACACAAACCCTGCACACACACACGCTGCACACACACACGCTGCACACACAAACCCTGCACACACACACTCTGCACACACACACCCTGCACACACACACGCTGCACACACACACCCTGCACACACACACGCTGCACACACACACCCTGCACACACACACTCTGCACACACACACCCTGCACACACACACCCTGCACACACACCCTGCACACACACTCTGCACACACACATTCTGCTAGTGATGAACAGAGACGCACACCAACACAAAGTTAATAAAGATTCAGAGTGATGAACGCGTGCTGACCTGTTTACCTTGTTATATTTCATTTCTGAGCTTTGTTTCATATTGAAATAATACATTTAAAATCCTCCAATAAAAACTGTTGAACAACATTTTGTATGAACTCAGAGGACGGAGGAGAACATACGAACAGAACACCTTACAAGGTGTTTCATTAGTTTCACACTGAATGTGACTTCTTCTCTGATTGCTTTAATGTTACATTTAACCCTTTAAACATCATGTTTATCTAAAGTGACACATTTTAAACTCTGACATTTAATCTGATATTAAGGAGTTTAAACCTTTATACATATTTTAATGCATGTTTGCTGCATTGACAGTAAATCTGCTTCATTACCGGAGCAGACGTGTTTCTGTGGAGATCTGAACAGAGCATCATCTTACTCATTCATCAAGGTCTTTATGACGTCTGTAACCTCCGTAAGTCTCCACTGATCTCAGCCTCATTCTCAGCTCCTCCTCATGTGAAGACAAACTCCTCCTCCCCCCAGGAGTTTACTTTAATTCCACATCCCCCCCACCCCCTTGTGCTGCGTTCAAGGTCAAGACACGTTCATTAGAGAACAAAGTTTCAGATGAAGACAGCTGTTAAACTCACTTCACCCTCGTTAATCTGCGGAGCGCTCACGTTCACTCCTCAGATCATCTCAGAGGGAACCTTCAGGAACTCATTCAGGGCACGTCTGAGACACACCTGAGGAACACCTGAAGAACACTTGAGACACACCTCAGGGACACGTCTGAGGGACACACCTGAAGAACACCTGAGACACCTGAAAAACACCTGAGGGACACCAGAAGAACACATCTGTGAGACACACCTGAAGAACACATCTGTGAGACACACCTGAAGGACATCTGAGGGACACACCTGATGTTCTGACACCTCCTCTCTCGGGACTCGTGCTGCGTTCAGGTACTCCTCACATGGTCCCAGTTCCTGAGTCGTTGTCCTCCTGACTTTGGGGCGTTCGCGAGCTTTAAGGTGTGAAGTGGAAACAACATGGACGCTGATAAAGACGACAGGTTTGTTTTATTGCTCTGAAATGATCGAGATCACAACCGAACACCGCGTCACACTTTACTTTCAAATTCCCCATCGACACGTTTACTGTAGTGCGCCATGTTTCTGTGTTATATGACGTCAGGTCTGTGAGCTCAGCAGTCAGCTGACTGTTGGTATAGTTTCTGTTCAGGGTGTTCACATCTTTTTTCCCAGTTAGAAACGTTCCGATGATTTCACCTCATGATGCAGTTTGTGCTTTAATGATCCACACAGTTTGAAACAGGATGAAAGAACACAGAGTCAGAAATACCTGTTTTATTCTGTTAAAGATCAGAAGCTAAAGTCACTCTGAGGAAGAACCAACAAACTTTTTATTCTTTAATCACATAAAATCTGATTGTGTAGTTTTTACATGGAGCAGGTTTTAGCTCCGCCCTCTCCTTGACATCATCACTCCGCCTGTGTCACACATCAGTGTGTGACTGTAACCTGACCCTGAGTGAGTTTACAGAGCAGAGCAGCCAGTGAGGTCATCCTGAGGTCACCAAACAGGAAGTCACATGATCAGGCCATGGGCAGCTCGTGATAGGCAGCGTACTGTCCGGTCACATGATGGTAGATCTGAAAGAGAACAACAGAAACATATGTACAGGTACAGGTACTGTGTGTGTGTGTATGTGTGTGTGCGTGCGTGCGTGCGTGTGCGTGTGTGCATGTGTGCATGTGTGCGTGCGTGTGTGCGTGTGTGTGTGTGTGTGTGTGTGTGTGTGTGTGTGTGTGTGTGTGTGTGTGTGTGTGTGCATGTGTATGCGTGTGTGTGTGTGTGTGCGCGTATGTGTGTATTACCCCACCTGCCTCTCGATGTCGGCCAGCAGGCTGCTCGCTCCGAGGCGGAACAGGTGTGGGCGGAGCCAGTCGTCTCCCAGCTCCTCTTTGATCAGAGCGAGCCACACCAGAGACTCCTGAGCCGTCCGGATCCCCCCCGCTGGTTTGAAGCCCACCTAAACACACACGCACACACACGCGCACACACACACGTAGACGCGCACACACACACACACACACACACACGCACCAACACACAGTACACTTACTTTAATTATAATATTATATTGCAGTTTTATATTGAACATTATTCATTAGAGTTACATTCATGCACACAACAGAAACAAACGTCCCTGCGTGCTGCTCACAGATCACCTTCTTTCAGAACAGGACAGAAGCTTGTTCATATATCGAAGAATAAAATGTAATATTCTTAATAATAATGAAAAGGCCTTACACACAGCATTCACACGCTGGCTGACATACAGCCAGTCACAGTGTGTTTCATCAGGTGTCACACCTGAACTTTAACACGTTAGCAACTGGTGGTTTGATTTAAGATCCATTTATTTACTGTTCCTGTTCCTTCACTTGTCTTTAGGATCATTTTATACATTTAATTTCTTATGACTGAACGTTCTGAAGGATGAAGCGTCCGCTGTTCTTTGAGAGGATGAACTTATATTATTTTGTTCCATTATGTCTGCACATCAAATAGTCTTAAAGTAAAATATTATTTGTCTCTAGTAATTCTGTAGTAGATACTGTGTTATTATATTCTGTTAGATTACCTCCATGCACATATGCACACCTGCAGCACCTCATACCTGGTGTCCTGTAGACAGGAAGTACTCCCTGATGGCTCTCACCATCACTATGGCAACGGGGTAGGTGGCGTTGACGGTTTCCTTTCCTGTGGACGTTTTTATGAAGTCCGAACCTGTCGAGTTAAAACATGTGAACACAGAGACACGAGAGAGACACAGGGGAGACACCGAGGAGACACGGGAGAGACACAGGAGAGACACAGGGGAGACACGGGAGAGACACAGGGGAGACACGGGAGAGACACAGGGGAGACACAGGGGAGACACAGGGGAGACACGGGAGAGACACAGGGGAGACACAGGAGAGACACAGGGGAGACACAGGGGAGACACAGGAGAGACACAGGGGAGACACAGGGGAGACACAGGGGAGACACAGGAGAGACACAGGAGAGACACAGGGGAGACACAGGAGAGACACAGGGGAGACACAGGGGAGACACAGGAGAGACACAGGGGAGACACAGGGAGACACGAGAGACACGAGAGACACGAGAGAGACACAGGGGAGACACAGGGGAGAGACACAGGGGAGACACGAGAGAGACACAGGGAGGGGAGACACGGGAGAGACACAGGGAGGGGAGACACGGGAGAGACACAGGGGAGACACGAGAGAGACACAGGAGAGACACAGGGGAGACACAGGGGAGACACGAGAGAGACACAGGGAGGGGAGACACGGGAGAGACACAGGAGAGACACGAGAGAGACACAGGGAGGGGAGACACGGGAGAGACACAGGAGAGACACGAGAGAGACACAGGAGAGACACAGGAGAGACACAGGGGAGACACGAAAGAGACACAGGGGAGACACAGGAGAGACACAGGGGAGACACGAAAGAGACACAGGGAGGGGAGACACGGGAGAGACACAGGGAGGGGAGACACGGGAGAGACACAGGGAGGGGAGACATGGGAGAGACACAGGAGAGACACGAGAGAGACACAGGAGAGACACAGGAGAGACACGGGGGAGACACGAAAGAGACACAGGGGAGACACAGGGGAGACACAGGGGAGAAAAATAACTTGGACACCTTCTAAACAAATTGCAACTTAGCCCACAATTTTCACTCCACATACATAAATCTGGTACCAAATCGTAGGTATTGTTGTGCTGCTTCTGTTAGACGGGTACTCGAAACCAAAAGACGACACTTTTGCCTGTAGATGCCCAACTGTCACAGAAACTTGACCAACTGCCCCATCTGCTCTAATGTTAAATGTTTCTGGAGAACTCCAAACGGATGCCCTTTTGTATTTCACTGTTCCGGCAACATTAGAGACATAAAACTTAAATGACGGCTTCATCAGAACTTTGTGATGGTTACATTTAATTTTTATGTTGATAGCATTTACTGTCTTGATACAAGCACAGAAGTGTGAGAGGATGTTTTCACCTTAAATCTCATTAAAATCAACTGCCAAACTAAGAAGTCACACAGCTGCTACTCATGAACCATTGCCACGGCAACAGCTGAGTTCAGCAGGAGGTCGCTTGAGGTCAGTTGGAGCTCAATTGACACACACACACACACACACACACACACACACACACACACACAGGACAGACATTTGAACACTCTCTCAAGCATGTTTCAAGGCTGCTCTTCCATTTTAAACTCCTCCATCGTCCTCACCTCCAGACTCACTCTCATC
>NW_027211694.1:24030000-24172500 GCF_022749685.1 Semicossyphus pulcher
GTTCAGTGTCCTGCTCAGTGTCCTGTTCAGTGTCCTGCTCAGTGTGCTGCTCAGTGTCCTGTTCAGTGTGCTGCTCAGTTTGCGGCTCAGTGTCCTGTTCAGTGTGCTGTTCAGTGTGCTATTCAGTGTCCTGTTCAGTGTGCTGCTCAGTGTGCTATTCAGTGTCCTGCTCAGTGTGCTGCTCAGTGTCCTGTTCAGTGTGCTGCTCAGTGTGCTGCTCAGTGTGCTGCTCAGTGTGCTGCTCAGTGTCCTGTTCAGTGTGCTGCTCAGTGTGCTGCTCAGTGTCCTGTTCAGTGTGCTGCTCAGTGTGCTATTCAGTGTCCTGCTCAGTGTGCTGCTCAGTGTCCTGTTCAGTGTGCTGCTCAGTGTGCTGCTCAGTGTGCTGCTCAGTGTGCTGCTCAGTGTCCTGTTCAGTGTGCTGTTCAGTGTGTTGCTCAGTGTCCTGTTCAGTGTGCTGTTCAGTGTGCTATTCAGTGTCCTGCTCAGTGTCCTGCTCAGTGTCCTGCTCAGTGTGCTGCTCAGTGTCCTGCTCAGTGTCCTGCTCAGTGTGCTGCTCAGTGTCCTGTTCAGTGTCCTGCTCAGTGTCCTGCTCAGTGTCCTGTTCAGTGTAGTGCTCAGTGTGCGGCTCAGTGTCCTGTTCAGTGTCCTGCTCAGTGTGCTGCTCAGTGTGCTGCTCAGTGTGCGGCTCAGTGTCCTGTTCAGTGTGCTGTTCAGTGTGCTGTTCAGTGTGCTATTCAGTGTCCTACTCAGTGTGCTGCTCAGTGTGCGGCTCAGTGTACTGTTCAGTGTCCTGCTCAGTGTCCTGTTCAGTGTCCTGCTCAGTGTCCTGCTCAGTGTGCTGCTCAGTGTCCTGCTCAGTGTGCTGCTCAGTGTGCTGTTCAGTGTCCTGCTCAGTGTGCTGCTCAGTGTGCGGCTCAGTGTCCTGTTCAGTGTGCGGCTCAGTGTGCTGTTCAGTGTGCTGTTCAGTGTCCTGCTCAGTGTGCTGTTCAGTGTCCTGCTCAGTGTGCGGCTCAGTGTGCTGTTCAGTGTGCTGCTCAGTGTGCTGCTCAGTGTGCTGTTCAGTGTCCTGCTCAGTGTGCGGCTCAGTGTGCTGCTCAGTGTCCTGCTCAGTGTGCGGCTCAGTGTGCTGCTCAGTGTGCTGCTCAGTGTGCTGCTCAGTGTCCTGCTCAGTGTGCGGCTCAGTGTGCTGCTCAGTGTCCTACTCAGTGTCCTGCTCAGTGTGCTATTCAGTGTCCTGTTCAGTGTGCTGCTCAGTGTCCTGCTCAGTGTGCTGTTCAGTGTGCGGCTCTCTGTCTGTCGGCTATCAGACTAAAATTATGAGTAAAACACAACAAAGTCTTCATACATGATACATTAAACAACACTGAACTACTGTCTGTTAGGAACATGTGGACATGAGGAAGAGAGGGATGAAGCTGTGTGCATGTCTCTGACAGATGTCACTGAGGTCTGTAAATGTAGGTGATACAGGTGATACACACATACAGGTATATCTGTTTCATTTGATTCATCTACACTGTAAAATACAGAAAAAGGCACAGACGTGTGTTTGCTATAGTTTTTATTGTGCTCAATTAAACGCAGTAAATATCTATAAAGATGTTTGTTTTAAATGAAGGACATATATAAAAGTAGAAGACATCACAGAGGAGGAGTCCTCACAGATATAAACATAAAGTTAGAGGTCACATGTCAGAGGTCACATGTCTGAGGTCACATGACCGAGGCACAGAAACAGCCTCATTAAATCATCAACACAAAATAACAGAGATGTTCTGTGTTCGCTCTGTTTGCTTTACAATGAGGTAAAAGGCCTGTGTGTGTGTGTGTGTGTGTGTGTGTGTGTGTGTGTGTGTGTGTGTGTGTGTGTGTGTGTGTGTGTGTGTGTGTGCGTGCGTGTGTGTGTGTGTTTGTGTGTGTGTATGGAGGTAGAGGTGTGAGTTTGATTGCTGTATAAAACATGGTATCATGAAGAGACAGAGATCAGCTACATCACAGCGTGTTGAGGAGTCAGACCCAGTTCAGACGTGATGTCATCACACCACGTGTCTGTGTCAGACAGGTACCCCCCCCAGGTACCATAACAGTGACACGAACAAGCACTGACACTGCAGTCCAAACACTGTGCACTGTTACTGGTATCAGGCAGACTGGATCTCTGTAGCTCACCTGAGGCTCGACCTCTTAACCTGTTCAAAACACCATGTTTATATGTGAGGAACACAAACAGCTATGCTAACAGCTAACAGCTAGCTGATATCTACTAAATAAAAACATGAATATGATGAATAAAATATAAAAACATGTTTAAACCTGAACTCTGAGCTGACACTGTGATACAAAGAGTCCTGATTTAACATCACACGTTCATCTGCAGTCACCTTCACTGGAGGTAGTTCTGTGTCCATCAGTCTGCATGTTTGAGGTACTTTACATATAAAGGTAGTACACGAAACACCTGTAGATACTCAAAAAGTACATATGTAGATAGAACATGTAGTGTCGTACAAACACTCTGAACCAGTAAATCAGTATAAAATAATTCAAGTTTGTCAAACACACGTCCCCGTCTGCAGAATTACGTTTCATTACAACATGGAGGTCAATGATAAAAACACAGTAATAAAGTATATAAAACTGAACAAACCTGCAGAGTCCACGAAGAAGCAAACACACTGAGTGTGTGACAGAGCTGAGAGGACTGAAGCATCACAACAACTTCACTGTGAATGTACTGACCAGACTCACTGAAGAGTCACACATGGGCTGAGATCTGTCTCACTACAGCGCTATGAAGCCAAAACAAACATGTTACTGAGATTTAATGACAATAAACAGGCTGACAGGATGCTGAGAGAACTACATCAGGATGCAGGTTTGTAAAGAGGCTGAGTTCATGCTCTGTCAGGTCTGTCTGCCTTAAAATGACTGTTTTTTGAATGGAGTTTGGTTTGACCATTGGTGATGCAACGTCAGGACATAGGAGAAGTTTACCGCTGATGGACGTTCACAGCTTTAAACTCATTGACTTTCTTTAGCTGAAATACAATAAAGGTTCATCTGCAGAGGGTTTATCAAACATTTACACTTCATGTGTTCAGTCCTTTTTCTTCACGTCTGTCCATCATAAAGTAAAGCTACTGATCACACGCTCTGTGATACCTGATGTTTGCTTCTTTATGGATGCTGCCGGTTTTACCTGACTGAAGAGACAAATTCACCTGTGACAAGACAACAATCCACAGACCTTGTTTAGAGTTGAGAAGTTATAAAGACATCATCAGATGTATGAGCGATCACTGCCTCCTGTGTCCGGAGCAGCAGAGTCTATAAGCTGGTGGAGTCAGAGGAAGTTTGAGGTCATGAGGACAAATCAGAGCAGGAAACAGGTGTGATCAGGTCTGACATCACGCTGACTGATCACAGCAGGTATCAGTGTGTCTGAGGTAAACTGTGTTCTTGAGGTTCTTGTGTCTTTGTTTTTCTCTGCTGTAATGACTGAGTCCAGGTTTAAAGCTGTGAAGATCAAACAGAGTGAAGCAGCTCTGAGGTTGTTACAGTAAACGTGAGGCACACAGCGGTCTGATGTTTGGAGGAGAACTGACAGCATGTACGAGGTTCTGTTACTGTGCTTCAGTCCACCAAGGACAGGGAGAGCGGAGAGCATATCACAATCAAAGCTTTAAATACAAATGTTGGCTCTGCTGGACAACACCATCTATTCTTTATCACTTCTGTGTCAATGCAACGACCTCAGAGGCTTTTTCCTTTAAACATCTTGAAGTCAACGTGATGGATGAAGCTCTGAGTCTGCCCGTCTGTGGTGGACCAACATAGACCCACAGTCTGGGTGTTAATCTAACACTGACATATTAAACAGCAGCAGTGTTAGAGCACTGAGAGGATCTAATGCTTCTGTCTGCTTTGATTCAGTCCTCTTAGAGGAGCGGTGGTGTGTCGTACAGGACTGACGACACGTCCGTCTGATCTTAGTTTAACAGGGAGAGTTTAGATCTGTCAGCTGATCGAGAGCTGCAGGAAGAGCCCTGACATGAGTGGGCATGAAGCCAGTTGAGTTAGCATGTTTGCATGAAGACATTGTCTTTTTGATTCACTGTCTGAAATAAGGTCAAAGGTCAAACACAAGCAGATATTTCCATGTTGTCATGTGTCTGTGCTTTTAGAAGCTCTGACATGTCTTTAAAGATGGCTGCTGACAGGTAAGTGACACAGCAGAGGTAGTTAGGACTTTACACACAGTCAGGTTGAGGCTCAGTGGTGGTGATGCTGAACGTAGACTGTTATAGTTTGTTGCAGCCATATTAGCTTTCACTTTTGCTGATTCCACTAAAGCTTCAAAAATCATAACAGAGGTGTTGTTGGTCATGTTGTAAATAATGGTTAGCAGCTCCATGTTAGCAGCTCCCAGTTAGCAGCTCACCGTTAGCAGCTCCCTGTTAGCAGCTCACCGTTAGCAGCTCACCGTTAGCAGCTCCCTGTTAGCAGCTCCCTGTTAGCAGCTCCCAGTTAGGAGCTCCCTGTTAGCAGCTCCCAGTTAGCAGCTCCCTGTTAGCAGCTCCCAGTTAGCAGCTCCCAGTTAGGAGCTCCCTGTTAGCAGCTCCCTGTTAGCAGCTCCCAGTTAGCAGCTCACTGTTAGCAGCTCCCTGTTAGCAGCTCCCAGTTAGCAGCTCCCAGTTAGCAGCTCCCTGTTAGCAGCTCCCAGTTAGCAGCTCACTGTTAGCAGCTCACCGTTAGCAGCTCCCAGTTAGCAGCTCCCTGTTAGCAGCTCCCAGTTAGCAGCTCCCAGTTAGGAGCTCCCTGTTAGCAGCTCCCAGTTAGCAGCTCACTGTTAGCAGCTCCCAGTTAGGAGCTCCCTGTTAGCAGCTCCCTGTTAATAGCTCCCTGTTAGCAGCTCCCAGTTAGCAGCTCCCTGTTAGCAGCTCCCAGTTAGCAGCTCCCCGTTAGCAGCTCCCCGTTAATAGCTCCCTGTTAGCAGCTCCCAGTTAGCAGCTCCCTGTTAATAGCTCCCTGTTAGCAGCTTCCAGTTAGCAGCTCCCTGTTAGCAGCTTCCAGTTAGCAGCTCCCTGTTAGCAGCTTCCTGTTAGCAGCTCCCAGTTAGCAGCTCCCTGTTAGCAGCTAGCAGCAGTTGAATATTCTATGTTCTCTGCGATGTCCCGTGTAGCTGCACTGTGTTTGCTCCATGTGAAATGAACCAGAGGGACTTGGAGATGCAAAGAGACTGAACGTTAGTGTAACAGCGTGTGTGAACAGTAAGTGGTCGATTCAGTCTTTCCCTTTAGAGACCTGACAGCTGATGAGGTAGAGGTGGTTAGAGGAGGTTCAATCTTCCTCTGGAGACTCTACAGCCTCCTCCTCTTCTTCTTTTTCTTCTTCCTGTTGATGAAAAACAAGATGTCAGTTGAACCCTTTCTTCCTATTAAACAGAGCTTATTTCACACCTGAGCGGCTCAGTTAGAGATGCAGAGATCAGTCACTGGTTCACACAGTTAATGAAGAAACTCAACATGGTCACACAGTTAACCTCTGACAAGAAGTGCTCATGTGCATGATGGGACAAAGTTATCATCGATGCACAACCATCATACTGTGAGACCTGGTTGAGTCCAGGTCACAGTGCAGTCACTTAATGCTAACGGTGTTCTTAACTCAGATCAGATATCAAAAATATCAGCGGCCCCCTGTTTCAGAGAGCCCTCTCCTTCCTTTTTTTTACTTGCGTTATATTTGACTTAACAGATTTAATTTCAAACACAGACTCTGTTCACAAACTTAGACTTGGACTTAGATAAACTTTATTAAATTCTCTGATCTCTTCATCTAAACCATCAACCTGTCTTTTAGACCCGATTCCAACCAAGCTGCTTCAGGAAGTCTTTCCCTCAATTAGCACTTCTTAACTAGATATGATCAATATGTCTTTATCGACGGGCTATGTACCCCAGTCTTTTAAACTAGCTGTAATTAAGCCACTTCTTAAAAAGCCTACCCTAGATTCAGGCACCTTAGCTAACTGTAGACCTATATCTAACCTTCCTTTTATCTCAAAGATCCTTGAGAAAGCAGTCGCTAATCAATTATGTGACTTTCTTCATAACAACAGTTTATTTGAGAGTTTAGATTTATTTAGAGTCCACCACAGCACTGAGACAGCACTGAGAGTTTCAAATGATCTACTTCCTGCTTCAGACAGAGGACTTCTTTCTGTACTCGTCCTGTTAGATCTTAGTGCCGCTTTCGACACGATAGACCATCACATCCTGTTACAGAGACTAGAACAGTTAATGTTCATTACAGGATCTGCATTAAGTTGGTTTAAATCTTATCTATCAGATCGATCTCAGTTTGTTAATGTTCATGATGTGTCCTCTATGCACACCAAAGTTAGTCATGGAGTTCCACAAGGTTCTGTGCTCGGACCGATTCTTTTCACTTTACATATGCTCTATAATTACTGCTCACACACTTCAGCCCTTAAAGACCCCCTGAATGACACCATGTGTGACAGAAGACAATGAGAACATCTATTTAATCACAAGCCCATAAAGTAAACAGTGTGCACTGCAGATAAGTGAAACATTCAGCCAGCTCTGAACGCATCATTTAGATCAGAGACATCACCGTCTCCACACACTCCACACACACTCTACTCACACTCCACACACGCCCTGAGGTTTCATATAGAAACTGTTCAGAATCAGTCTGCTGATGTTTGCACAGGAACACCTGTCTACACTAAACTACACCTGACATATAAAGTTAAGACGTTGAGACGAGCAATGTTGAAATACACACTGTGTGATGAGAAGGTCACATGTCCTGCAGGTGTATCAGTTAACCTGTGTTTTAGCCTGTGTGTTAGCCTGTGTGTCATGAGTTACCTGAGCAGAGGTCCTCTGGGCGACTTGTTGAGGCTGCAGGAGAGAAGAGCACAGTCTCATGTTAAAACTGTTTAAATGAGAAAAGTTGTGAATTACTAATAAAGTTAAAAAGCTGGGTCATTTTCCACCAAAGTCCATGTAAGATTTGACCTGTTTAAGCATCTTTTATTACAGAGACAATGAGAGTTTTAACAGCTCGTCCACACGATCAGGAAGGACGGAATGATGTAGAAACCCCGAGATGAAGGATAAAGATACACTTCTAACACTGAGAGTCTGTTAGAGACACACAGGAAATGAGACCAGAGCACACATCCACAGACAGACAGACAGAGAGACAGACAGACAGACAGACAGACAGACAGACGGACAGACGAAGAGACAGACAGACAGACAGACAGAGAGACAGATGGACAGACAGACAGACGGAGAGACAGACAGAGAGACAGACAGACAGACGGACAGATGTCTCTTACAGTCTCTACCTGTCTCTAACAGTCTCTAACAGTCTCTACCTGTCTCTACCAATCTTTAACAGTCTCTAACTGTCTCTACCGGTCTCTACCTGTCTCTTACAGTCTCTACCTGTCTCTACCTGTCTCTTACTCAGTATGTGACCAACAGCTGATCCAGGAACAGACAGACTGCAGCTTATCTGCAGGAAGAGATGTTTAAAGATCTTTGAAGGAAGGAAGTTTTCCTTTCCCACCTCATCTGAGCAACACCTCCTCCCTCCCCTAACAACACACACACACACACACACACAGACACACACACACACACACACACAGAGAGAGAGACACACACAAGCACACACACACACACACACACACATACAGACACACACACACACACACGCATGCATGCACGCACACACGCACGCACGCACACAAACACACACACCTATCAGGTCCATTTAGAGCCTGTGATTAGGGGGAATTTGCTGGCGGCTCTTTGTAGAGAGAAATGTGGTGTCTGTAGGAATGTGGAGCATTCCTGCACACAAGCAGCCTTTTGTTGGGGGGGGGGGGGGGGGGGGGGGTCCAAAAGTGGAGGGGGGGGTCAAAGAGGGGAGGTCTGGAAGGAGAGAAAGCAGACAAACTAGATCGTCTCCATTCAGGAGTCTGAAGTGAAATCAGTTCCGAGAGGAAGAAGACTCTACCTGTGCGTGTGTGTGTGTGTGTGTGTGTGTGTGTGTGTGTGTCTGTGTGTGTGTGTGTGTGTGTGTGTGTGTGTGAGTCTGTGTGTGTGTGTGTGTGTGTGTGTGTGTGTGTGTGTGTGTGTGTGTCTGTGTGTGTCTGTGTGTGTGTGTGTGTGTCTGTGTGTGTGTGTGTGTGTGTGTGTGTGTGTGTGTGTGTGTGTGTGTGAGTCTGTGTGTTCGTGTGTGTGTGTGTGAGTCTGTGTGTGTGTGTGTGTGTGTGTGTGTGTGTGTGTGTGTGAGTCTGTGTGTGTGTGTGTATGTGTGTGTGTGTGTGTGTGTCTGTGTGTGTGTGTGTGTGTGAGAAACAGGAAGCTCTCAGTGCTCTAACACAGAGCTGCACATGTTGTGAATTAACCTGTTGGCTCTGGATCAGCTCACTTCCTGCCTCCTTACAGAACAGAACAAACACAGACACCAGTTTTTATTCCTTTTCATAAATATTTCATTAAATATTGGATATTGAAGAAATAGAAACATGCATTATGAAAAATAGAGAGCAGCTGAGGGACTTCCTGATTCAGACAGTGAATGAAGAGTTAACGCTCCTGTTACTGTCAGAGTCAAACGGAGCTGCAGAGTCATGTTAAATTATTACAACAAGGGTTTATTACATCATTTAACCCTCTGACCCTCTGAGTGTGTGTGTGTGTGTGTACGATGGGGGAGGGGTCCTGTGTAAATCCTCTGAGATGTTTGTATGAATGAAACCTCTAGTGGCAGGAATCTGTCCTGCAGGGTGGAGGTGGGGGAGAGGAGGTTGGGTGGGTGGGGGGTGGGGGGGGTGGGGGTGGAGAATGCAGAGAATGAAGATACCCCCCCATCTCCTCCTCCTCCTCCTCCTCCTCCTCCTCCTCTAAACTCTCTCTGTGGTCTCTGTTTCTGTTGCAAACAGCCTGAGAGAGGAGGAGCAGGCAGGAAAGAGCTGCAGTCACTGAATGAATCAGTGACAGTGAGCCGTGCTCCTCTGAACCTGCTGAGCTCACATCGTCTCTACTAACAGGTCACACGTTAAACAGCATCTGTAGGACACGGACCAGATCTATGGTGTCAGAAAAGTTCTGCTTCTGTTTGTAGTCGAAGTTTTGACCCATCACGTATCAGATTAGAGTCTGTGTGGAGAGCAGAGGAGCCTGAACACACCATCAGCTGTAACCTACACATTTATATATTAATAAATACCTGTATCTCCTCAGAGTGACGTCGAGAGTCATCTACCTGTACATCCTCAGAGTGACGTCGAGAGGCATCTACCTGTACATCCTCAGAGTGACGTCGAGAGTCATCTACCTGTACATCCTCAGAGTGACGTCGAGAGGCATCTACCTGTACATCCTCAGATAGAGTCATCTATCTATCTGTACCATCATGTGACGGTGTTAACTTTGTTTTACTGCAACTGTTCTTGTCCTGAGCTCACACTGAACAACTGAATCACCTGATCACCACAGAAATGTGAAGACTGACTCAACTACATCTGTCACTTGTTCTAAGGTAAGTCATGAAATTAAACATCCACCAATCAAAGAGCAGAGAGAGTCATCAAAGAAGTGAAAAGATCATCAGTCATTGGCTGGAAGGACACAGACTCACCCACTTCCGGGGTCGTCCTCTGGGTCTCTTCTCCCCGCTGCCCTCAGCTTTCTGTGGAGACAGAACCACCTGATCAGACCAAGCATCACTTTATTACCTGAACACTGTAATTAAAACAATAGTGAATAATAAATAATCATGAATAATAATCCTTAATAATAATCATGCCTGATCTGTGCACAGACAGACGGACTCTCTGTATTCTAGTTTGTGAAACTCTGATCTGATTGAAAGCAGCTGTGATATGAAGGTTCTGGGTTTGATACCTGTGTTCAGGTGAAGGTCTTTTCTGGTGGGTGTCCAGGGGTGGCCCCTCTTGAAATCAGATTGGCCAACCCAGGTGCCACCTAACCCTAACCCTCACCTGCTGAACCCAAAGTCAAAACAACACAGGAACCAGGTCCACACTACAGACTGTCCTCTCTGTGCTAACACACACTGAGGTCCTTTAGATCATCCTGTTAATGACAGCTATCAATCAATGTTTAACACAAACAGTGATCAGAAACATCAAATCACTGAAGTCTCTCTGTAGCTTAAAGGACTGAGTGTGTCCCTGCAGAGTGATTTGAGTGTGTCCCTGCAGAGTGACCAGAGTGTGTCCCTGCAGAGTGATCAGAGTGTGTCCCTGCACAGTGATTTGAGTGTGTCCCTGCAGAGTGACCAGAGTGTGTCCCTGCAGAGTGATCAGAGTGTGTCCCTGCAGAGTGACCAGAGTGTGTCCCTGCACAGTGATCAGAGTGTGTCCCTGCAGAGTGACCAGAGTGTGTCCCTGCAGAGTGATCAGAGTGTGTCCCTGCAGAGTGATCAGAGTGTGTCCCTGCAGAGTGATTTGAGTGTGTCCCTGCAGAGTGACCAGAGTGTGTCCCTGCAGAGTGATCAGAGTGTGTCCCTGCACAGTGACCAGAGTGTGTCCCTGCAGAGTGACCAGAGTGTGTCCCTGCAGAGTGACCAGAGTGTGTCCCTGCACAGTGATCAGAGTGTGTCCCTGCAGAGTGACCAGAGTGTGTCCCTGCAGAGTGATCAGAGTGTGTCCCTGCACAGTGATTTGAGTGTGTCCCTGCAGAGTGACCAGAGTGTGTCCCTGCAGAGTGATCAGAGTGTGTCCCTGCACAGTGATTTGAGTGTGTCCCTGCAGAGTGACCAGAGTGTGTCCCTGCAGAGTGACCAGAGTGTGTCCCTGCAGAGTGATCAGAGTGTGTCCCTGCACAGTGATTTGAGTGTGTCCCTGCAGAGTGACCAGAGTGTGTCCCTGCAGAGTGACCAGAGTGTGTCCCTGCACAGTGATCAGAGTGTGTCCCTGCAGAGTGACCAGAGTGTGACACCTCCATCACAGCACAGCTCCCTGTGAGACATAAAGAGTTTGTCCTTAATGAAATAAGTTTGTTCATTGTCAAGTGTTCTCCCTCTGACACCAGTGACCTCTGTCATCAGATACCTGTTCTATTAGATAATACACTTGCTCTAATAGATAATACACCCTCACATTAGTTAATGATGAAGTCTGTTTGATGACTCATCACGTCTCCAATCAGCCAATCAGAGCTCAGTTCTCAGCCTTCTCTGTTTTATTAATGTGTGTTTGACTGAAAGATGAGACTTGATGAATAAATCATCAGACAGTTTTATGTGTCTGAGAGTGTGCAGCAGCTCTGACACTCCTGAACCCACCTGTCAGATCACCTTTAGATCCATGACTGAGGTGTATACAGAGATCACTGAGATCTGTCTGATCTGCTGCTGTGTCTCAGTCAGTCAGAGAAAAGATCTGTCTGAGTTTACATAGTTTGAAAAAGACTAGTAAAACTAGTTACCTGGTTGAAGATAGAATAGAATAGAACTTTATTGACCACCGTGGTGGAAATTTTTCTTTGGCTCACCCCAAAAAAAGGACAATTAATAGGACAAACAGAAATGGTCATATTGTACAAAAAAAAGGATGAGAAGAGAGGATGAGATCCGTCACCCACAATGCTCCTCGCTTTCTTCCTCGTCCTTTCAGTAAAAAGTTGCTTCAAAGACATCTGAGGTACACCAACGATTTTACTGGCCATGACTATGATCTTAGAGAGTTTGTTTTTAGATCAGCAGTTCAAGTGGCCGTACCAGGCTGGAAGATGAAGAGTTAAAACATTCTCTACAAGGCTCTTGTACACAACTTCTAATATTGTCTGACTGACACCGAGGCTGCGGAGCCTTCACGGAAGATAAAGTCATAAACACTTTTTAAATGTGGACTCTGGATTCACAAAGCTCATCTGGGAGTCCAGAACTGTACCAAGATACTTAAACATTTCCACAGTTTCAACAGACTGGCCAATAAGTGAAACTGGTGTAATGTTCACATCCTGTTTTGTTGAGAGTATCAGTTAGGCAGTTAGGCTTAAACACACTAGCTCAGTTTAAATGAAGCTCTAGCGTAAGTTCAGTCAAGAAGACTATATTGTGCATGCTGGTTCTATGGTTCATATCTCATACCATTCTGCTCACACTCCCCTCACACATGCTCTCTCTTATTTTCCTGCACTCATCAGCTGCTCTCATCACCTGGACACATTTGTCCAATAGCACTGCAGCACAGCCTCACTGTTAGCCTATTATATTGTTGCTGTCTTTTTAAATATGGCTTTTCTGTGCCCCCAGTTCATTCATGGCGTCCTTATGTGCGACCCTCCACCTCCTCATCACCGCCCAGTCTTCATCATCAGCTCATCATCTAATTAGCCTCAGATGAAATCATCAGTCAACACCTCCACGACCAGTGTCTGGACTCCATGGGGGTAAATATCTTGTGGCCGCTCAGGACCGACACCCTTCAATCACCATATCTCCCCGTTGAGTCCAAGCGCCAAAGACTTCTGACCATGATTCATTATCACATCGTCACTGTAAAATAAATGTTCTTCCTTACTTCATTTACTGGTCTCTCCTGATTGAACTATTTGTTATTAAACCTGTCTACCTGTCAGGTGTGTCAGGACTGACAGTGTCATGGCACCCATGATGGTTTAATGATGTCATCTTCAGCAGCGTGTCAGAGCACGAACACACACGTGCTGACAGGACAAACAGTCTATGGGCAGGCAAACAGCTGCTTTACAGTATTTGTAGCATGTTAGCATGCTAACATTAGATTACAGTTAACATAAACTACAGCAGAGCATGATGGGAGATTTTTCATAAACCAAGGAGTCAATTTCATCAGATCACAAAAATTAAGCTCAGAGAAACATGAGACCCCAGAGAGCACGCTTCCTGTGCAACACACACTTTATATACAGGTGTGTGTGTGTGTGTGTGTGTGTGTGTGTGGTGAGGTGTGTTCAGTAACATGTGTGTCATACAAAGATTATATTAAAGAGGCACTGCAGAGGATTGGTGTCCTTCTGGTGCTTCCTCACCTTGGTTGCTGCCTTAGATGGTCCCTTGTTCTTGCTTCCTTTGGGGCGGCCCCTTGGCCTCTTGGGGACGGGCTCTCCACTAGGCTCCTGTGTGTGTGTGGGGTGGGGGGGTGGGGGGGTAAGTACAGTCTCATTCTAAAATGTTTCATTCAGACATGTGAAAGCGCATTATCTACAGTTTAAAGTGTTTATTGTCTGTGAATCAGCTGAGCTAACGCTAACCCTATAACAACCTAAACTACCCTATAACAACTTACACTACCTATAACAACTTAAAGTACCCTATAACAACTTAAACTACCTATAACAACCCAAACTACCCTATAACAACTTAAACTACCTATAACAACCCAAACTACCCTAACAACTTACACTACCTATAACAACTTAAACTACCCTATAACAACCTAAACTACCCTGTAACAACTTCAACTACCTATTACAACCTAAACTACCCTATAACAACTTACACTACCTATAACAACCTAAACTACCCTATAACAACTTACACTACCTATAACAACTTAAAGTACCCTATAACAACCTAAACTACCCTATAACAACTTAAACTACCTATTGCAATCTAAACTACCCTATAACAACTTAAAGTACCCTATAACAACTTAAACTACCTATAACAACCTAAACTAACCTGTAACAACCTAAACTACCCTGTAACAACCTAAACTACCCTAACAACTTACACTACCCTATAACAACCTAAACTACCCTATAACAACTTACACTACCCTATAACAACCTAAACTACCCTGTAACAACTTACACTACCTATAACAACTTACACTACACTATAACAACCCAAACTACCCTGTAACAACTTAAACTACCTATTACAACCTAAACTACCCTATAACAACTTACACTACCTATAACAACCTAAACTACCCTATAACAACTTACACTACCTATAACAACTTAAAGTACCCTATAACAACTTAAACTACCTATAACAACCTAAACTACCCTGTAACAACCTAAACTACCCTAACAACTTACACTACCTATAACAACTTAAAGTACCCTACAACAACCTAAACTACCCTATAACAACTTAAACTACCCTATAACAACCTAAACTACCCTATAACAACTTAAACTACCTATTACAACCTAAACTACCCTATAACAACTTACACTACCTATAACAACTTAAAGTACCCTATAACAACTTAAACTACCCTGTAACAACTTAAACTACCCTATAACAACCTAAACTACCCTATAACAACTTACACTACCCTATAACAACTTAAACTACCCTAACAACTTACACTACCTATAACAACTTAAAGTACCCTATAACAACTTAAACTACCCTGTAACAACTTAAAGTACCCTATAACAACCTAAACTACCCTGTAACAAACTAAACTACCCTAACAACTTACACTACCCTATAACAACTTAAAGTACCCTATAACAACTTAAACTACCCTATAACAACTCACACTACCTGTAACAACTTAAACTACCTATTACAACCTAAACTACCCTATAACAACTTACACTACCTATAACAACTTAAAGTACCCTATAACAACTTAAACTACCTACAAAAACCTAAACTACCCTGTAACAACCTAAACTACCCTAACAACTTACACTACCTATAACAACTTAAAGTACCCTATAACAACCTAAACTACCCTATGACAACTTAAACTACCCTATAACAACCTAAACTACCCTGTAACAACTTACACTACCTATAACAACTTACACTACCCTATAACAACCTAAACTACCCTATAACAACTTACACTACCCTATAACAACCTAAACTACCCTATAACAACTTACACTACCCTATAACAACCTAAACTACCCTATAACAACTTAAACTACCTATTACAACCTAAACTACCCTATAACAACTTAAAGTACCCTATAACAACTTAAACTACCTATAACAACCTAAACTACCCTAACAACTTACACTACCTATAACAACTTAAAGTACCCTATAACAACCTAAACTACCCTAACAACTTACACTACCTATAACAACTTAAACTGCCCTGTAACAACTTAAACTACCCTGTAACAACTTAAACTACCTATTACAACCTAAACTACCCTATAACAACTTAAACTACCTATAACAACTTAAAGTACCCTATAACAACCTAAACTACCCTGTAACAACTTAAACTACCTATAACAACTTACACTACCCTATAACAACCTAAACTACCCTATAACAACTTACACTACCCTATAACAACCTAAACTACCCTATAACAACTTAAACTACCTATTACAACCTAAACTACCCTATAACAACTTAAACTACCTATTACAACCTAAACTACCCTATAACAACTTACACTACCTATAACAACTTAAAGTACCCTATAACAACTTAAACTACCCTATAACAACCTAAACTACCCTTTAACAACTTAAACTACCTATAACAACTTACACTACCCTATAACAACCCAAACTACCCTGTAACAACCTAAACTACCCTAACAACTTAAACTACCCTGTAACAACCTAAACTACCTCCATCTTTATCTAACAGCACTCTGAATGACACCATGCTGCAGAGTCTCTGAATCACACCCTCTCCTCTGTGTGAACGGACCCTGTCTCTCATTCACACACACCGCTCTCAGCTGTCATGGCGGCTCGGACTCACGTTCAGCACATTCACATCATACTTCACTTCTGACTTCTGAAATATCAGAGAGCAGAGCTGGACGCATGCGCATTCTTTATCACCTGTGCAGAAACATGTTCACAATAACTAATGAGCGTAAAAGAGGCTGAAAAACAGAGATTAAAAACAGAAGCCGGAGGGGAGGAGGAGAGGAGGAGGAGGAGAGTCACTGCCGACAGAAGCTCACTTATACTGGATCCTTCAGGACCGAGACCAGGCTATCTGTCCCCCAGTGGCCCGCAGGGACTCGGACTCGGACTGACCTTCTGGGGCTTCCTCGGTCTCCCGGGCCTCCTCTTCTGCGGCTCCGCGGCCCCTGAGGGCTCCTGGGAGCCAGAGCTTTCCCCCGGCTCGTCCCCGCGTGCGCTCATGTTTCCCGGTGCAGCGGCTCCGGTGTCCGGTGATAGAAAAAACACGGAAACAGAAAAACCGGAGGTTCAACGGGTCTAATTTAACACGGGATGATCCGGATCAACGCGCATCAGAGGACCGACAGATCCGGATCTGACTATAGCGCAGAGGCTCCGGGAGGGACCGGGTCAGCTCGGCACGGCTCGGCTCAGGAGAGAGGGCATACTAATCTACACAGCCCGCTGCAGGACCGGACTGTGTTAGCACACCAATCCCACGGAGGTGTGTGTGTGTGTGTGTGTGTGTGTGTGTGTGTGTGTGTGTGCGTGTGCGTGCGTGCGTGCGTGTGCGTGTGTGTGTGTGTTTTATTTAATTTAACCAGCTTCATCTTTAAAACATGAAAAATAAAGCAAAGAACATTTTCAAACATTAAATATAAAATTAGATATAAAATAAAGTGAATTTAAAGTGTTTCATGTTTCTGTTCTGATCCTTTTAAACTTCATGAACAAACACTAACAATTCACGACATGAATCTTTTATATGAATGTGTCTGTAAATCAGTGTGCTGTGAATGTGTGCTGAGATCAGTTACACAAGCACAACACACACACAAACACAGAGGAAAGACTGTGTCCTACGTGTGTGTAGGTGGTTTCCCACGCTGCTGCAGCTCTCACTGCACAGCTCTGTTTAATGCTTAGAGAGAAATCTCATCAGTGTTGTATTAAACTTACTGATCTACACTGTGCAGCCTAATACACACACACACACACACACACACACACACACACACACACACAGTCTTTTATTCAGTGTGTTTAGCTGCATTCAGTTCATTCATAAAAAACACTCTCAGAGCTCACAGGAGGTGTGTGTGTGTGTGTGTGTGTGTGTGTGTGTGTGTGTGTGTGTGTGTGTGTTTAGGCTCCGCCCCCTCAGACAGAGCGGCGTCAGCATCAAACCAATACAATCAATGTCTGCACAGATCCATTACCTCAGGTTGTGTGTGTGTGTGTGTGTGTGTGTGTGTGTGCGAGTGCGCGCGCGTGTGTGTGGCAGAATGTGACCTTTCACCTTGTTCAGCTGCAGAGCCTTTGAGGACCAAATAAAGACCTCAGTTATTGAAACATTTTACTATAAGACGACTGTTAAAAACCGTTCATAATTAATGTGATAATTAACCTGTTTATTAATCATTAATAAACAATTATAAACACATTGTTAAACATGGAACGAGGCTCACTGTGTTCCTGCTCATTCACCTGACTACAGTGAGCCTCTATGTAAAGCGTGTTGTTCGTGCTGCAGGAACTACCCCTTTTTGGGGGGGTTTACAAACATGCTACTATTAACAGTTGAGCTACTCGGGGTGGGATCACTAAACTCAAGGTTCGGATTGCTTCACGGTTTTGAGTCACGGATCGGATCATTTTTCAGATCAGCAAAAAGAAAAAGATTCAAGATGCATCTCCGTATAACTAAACAATATATTGGATCCTCAGTTGTCTTTATTACTTGACATTGCCAGTATTTCAATAATTAATTCAGGAGTTGAACTCCATATTATTTAAGTGCTTTTTATAAAAACTCAAGAGTACATAATAATGATAACCTTTTAGTGCACTTTTCAAAATCCAAGCTACAAAATGCTTCATGAAGGCAGCAACATAAAACATGCAGTGAGTCACAACGAAACAACAAACGGTGAGCCTTCATTTTGGGATAAGGACTTCAGCTTTTGGACCCCACACTGTGCTACGAAACAGTGTTTGTCTAATACCGGTGGGTTAACAAATACATCAGTCACTAACGTTAAGCGACCGGTTGTAATCACAAGCATCCACCAGCTGGTACTTTTATAATAAACGCTAACACGGTCAGAGTGAAAGTAGAAAAGTGGAAGCCCTGTTTGATACAAAGCAGCCAGTGTGGAGAATTACGCACACCTCGTGTAGAAATATTAAAACATGCCTCGCGTGTTTTACAGTCATAGAGCGGATCTCCGTGATCTGATACGCTCCTATTTGCAGCACTATGTGAAGCATCGCGGTGAAGCTCGCGCTGCAGCAGCTGCTAATATCCCCTCACTTCACGTTCTGTCACTGCATCGTTGCATGATCGTCAGCTTCTGTATCTCGCACTGTAACTCTGCACAGAGATTTAATAGAAGTAAATCTTCACTTCACATCATGATGTTAAACTTTACGTTGGACTGCGGATCACCTGCCTCTCCTTGCGTAGCGCCCATATCATCTGCATATTTTGCATATCCCCTTTTTGCGCTATTGCTGCAGATGACTCCGAGCTCACGTTCAACATGTCTGATGATGTACAGACTGCTAACCCTAGCATTAGAGCAGCTCCTATATGAGCTTATTAGCATGAGCTACAAATGTACATCCCTCCTCTCGTATCATGTGACACTGTCAAACAGTGACGTTAGCGAGGAGGTGGTTGAATGCTAACATTAGCTGTTGTCTAATGGTTAATAAAATGTGTTGTGTTAACCTCCAGGTGTTCACTATTCATCTCTTACAGCTGCTCGTCGATCAGGAGGCAGTGAAGTGATGTGGATTAGTCAGACTGTTTAAATTTTCTTGAGACCTTGAACACATCAGTATGACATCATAACAGTGTCAGAGTGTGACATCAGAGGAAAATGGCTGCCTTGTGAACATGGTAAATGGGTTGTACTTTACTTTTCACAAAGCATTGTGGGATAGTTAAGAGTCCACAGTGATTTCAGTATGTGTTTACTGTCAACGCGTGGTGTGTTTACTTCCTGTGGGAGATTCAGAGGAAGTCGACACACTGACCTTTAAAGAGGAGTTGTTACACTCTGCAGAGAAGCAGCCACCATGCCCAGGTCAAAGGTTACATAGCAACACACACACACACACACACACACACACCGTTGAAGCCTCTGCAGAGATCTTGAGATGTTAAAGTGACTCCTTATTAAACATGTTGTTGTGTCACTTGATGAATGTGTGATGAGCTCAGACAGGATCACCTCTGATTCTACGACCACAGCTTTTGAACAGCCTGTTGCTTTCTCCTGTGTGTTCAGTGGTACTCTGTGCAGCAGAGTGTCGGACTGTGGACAGTGAGGAGGCTCCACCTGCTGTCTGCACACCTCCATCACTGTCAATACAAACACTACATTTCAAGCATTACTGTAAGTTTGTATCTGTTGTTGTGAGAACATGTTCTTATCTCTCTGTGTGTAGTTTTAATGTTGCTTTGTGAAGCGCTCAGACCTGCATGTTTGTATTAAGGGTCTTATAAAGTTAATGTAACCTGCTGTACTTTTCTTCCTTTGCTAGCGTTGTCTCTTCCTGTGTGTTATATATTCCTCTCTGCATTTTTTTTTGTTGTAAGAAGCACACTTTGACCTTTCACTGGTTACTTGTTAAAATATATTCATCTTGCCTGAGATTATTACACATATATTATAATTATTATTATATTATAACATTATAAATATTGAAAACAGTTCAGGACAGGTTAATCTGGGGCTAAAGCCTCTCTCACAGTGAGCAGCCTCAGAGGACAGAATGGACTCATCATGGACATTGAATGGCACATGGAACATGTACTGAACATGTATACTGAATATTCTGCACCACATGTTCAGATGGAATATTTCAACAATCAGACTCTTTCAAGACACTCGGTACAGTTCATTATGAATCATGTATGACTTCATACTACTGTCAATTCTTCACATACAGTAAAATAACACATTTAACTCAAAAGTACTTTTTATAGTAATAAGATTAATTTCACCACTGTGTACTACCTGATGTTACCTGAGCCAGCTGCGATAACTGATGAAGACCATAAAGGGAAAGCTTCAGTCCTGAAGTTGAGTGATTTTTTGCAAAGAATATCAAAAATAATATAGTTTGTCTCTCACACCGGATAACCCACACCCCAGCACAGCAGGGGGCGGTAATGTCCCTTATAAACTGGTTATCATCCCCCATTAAAGCAGCAGAAGAAGCCGTGAACACCGAACCCAGCCTCTGTGACACCAGCCGTCCCTTTCTTCTCCCTGATCTGTACTAACGTGAATTATTCATTTTTTTATCTGACGTAGGAAACGAGACAGAAACAAGATGAGCAGTGAAAAATATCCCCGCTCTTCTGTAGAAGATGACTTTAACTACGGAACCAATGTCGCTACGGCCAGCGTGCAGATCCGGATGGGTGAGTGGAGCTAATGTTTGTTAGCAGCTGGACACGTCAGCTGACTGCTGTGCAAATAGATTATAGCTAACGTCAAGCTAACAGCGGCTAACTTCTGTGCAAATACATTATAGCTAACGCCAAGCTAACAGCGGCTAACTGCTATGCAATTACATTATAGCTAACGTCAAGCTAACAGCGGCTAACTATGACACAAATACGTTATAGCTAACGTCATGCTAACAGCGGCTAACTGCTGTGCAAATACATTATAGCTTACAGTGGCAAATTACTATACAAATACATTATAGCTAACGTCAAGCTAACAGTGGCAAATTACTATACAAATACATTATAGCTAACGTCAAGCTAACAGCGGCAAACACACATTCCTGTACTGTTGTTATTATTATAGCTAATATATAGCTAGCATCGGCTAACTAGCGGTAAAACACGCGTATTGTTGATATAGCTAACAAACGTCTCCTGTGATCCAGCTGTTGTAATCCACCTGTACCTGTCTTTTGTGCAGACTTCCTGAGGAAGGTGTACACCCTCCTGAGCCTGCAGATCATCCTGACCACAGCCACCTCCGCCCTCTTCATGTTCTCTGACACCATCAAAGAGTTTGTCCACGACAGGTGAGTATGCTCTCATCACCAGCTCCCAATCATAAAAAAACCAAGACATCCCTTCAGTGTCACACCACTTTTACTCAGTTAACAGTTTCTTACCTGACATCTGAACCTGTTTACATATAGAGGGTGTTCAGACCTGGTAGCAGCAAGTGGTTTTTGTGATCGGATCACAAGTGGACAGACTTAACTACAGGTGTGAACACACCCAGGATGGAGGGCGAACACATACGGATCCGATCACTCAGGCCACATACAGAGGTGGTTTACGACGCGTTTTTCACATGAGTGTAATAGTGTGTGTGCACATGTGTCCTGAGCCACATTAAGGACTGCCCACACTCCCCATATCCATGGCAACAATCAGGTGGATCCGGAGAGATCACTTGCCTTTTATTTCTGTCTGATTTAACATTCTAACTTTCTGTCTGTCTGTCACTGTTAACAGAGACTCCAGTCTGAACTGCAGTATATATTTCACTGATAAACACAGAGCTGTGGAGGAGCATCAGGCTTTACGATCAAACAAAGTTTCAAGTCAAGTCATGTCGTCAGCCTAGTCCGTGATCACCCGCTCGCTCCCTCCCTCCCCTCTGTGCTTGTGCGCTGCAGCTCTCCCCCTCTCTGTGCTGCAAGTCTGCATCACGCTTTCTTTCATTATATGATGTTTTATATTAATACATGATAAGTCAATTAAAGGAGACTGAGCCTCCGTGTTAAATTGTATACCGAGCGGGAAAGTGAGATCCGATCACAAGTGGTCACTGAGGACGCATTGGAGAAGCCTGTTAATGCTAGGTGTGAACACGTGCTTAGAGCTGACCACCTGGGATCTGATCACCCAGGACACATTTGTAATACCAAATGTGAACAGGGCAATAAAAGAAGAACACAGTGTTTTCACCTCTGTATAGTATAGTGTTACCTGAGATCTGATGCTGGAGCTGTAGGATGTGAGTAATATCCACACAGCTCATGCAGGCTGTGTTCTCTGACTGTGTCCTGGTTTCCTCCTCAGTCCTGCTGTGGTTCTGGTTTCTGCTCTGGGCTCTCTGGTCGTTCTCGTGGCCCTGGCCGTGTACAGACACCAGCATCCAGTCAACCTGTACCTGCTGCTCGTGTTTGTAAGTCTATGTTGTTTCATCTCACATATCAGCTGCTCAGTCTTTGCACTGGTTATTTAATATTAGCCTGTAGTTGGTTAGCGTGTGTGTCACTAACTAACTCCATGTTTTCTTTTTAGACACTGCTGGAGGCGGTCTCTGTGGCCACAGCCTGTAAGTACTGTTTGAACCAGTCTGTCATATCTGATCCTGTCAGACTGTTGGCTGCCTGTTAACAGACTGTTGGCTGCCTGTCGCCTAACACTGAACTCGTCCCTCCACAGTGACCTTCTATGAGTACTCCACGGTGCTCCAGGCTCTGTTCCTGACCTGTGCAGTGTTTGCTGGACTCACAGTGTTCACCTTCCAGTCAAAGAGAGACTTCAGTAGGATGGGAGCAGGGTGAGTGTGTCTGCTGAGCTGCTCATAGTCCTTTTTATAGAGAGAGCTGCCATGTTACTAACAGTCTCTGATGTGTGTTTACAGACTGTTCGCCTGCCTGTGGATCCTGATCATCGCAGGATTCATGAGGGTATGTGGATATGACCCAGGGCTGTGTGGTACACCCATTAATCTATCAGGATTAATTGATACGTTTACCTCCATGTAATTTACTGAAACAAAGTCTTTTTACACACACCTGTGATCTGATCTTTAAGGTGTCTGTTTCATACTCACCCCTTTTGTTCTGATCAGGCCTGATGTAGATAACTCTCTGACTGGATTATTAGTTCAGCCTGTCACTGTAAACTTCCCTCATGTGACGACTCTGATCTCTCTGCAGTTCTTTTTCGACAGCGACAGCACTGAGCTGGTCCTCAGTGGGTTCGGGGCTCTGGTGTTCTGTGGGTTTATCATCTATGACACCCACCTGCTGATGAAGCAGCTGTCCCCTGAGGAGCACGTCCTGGCCTCCATCAACCTGTACCTGGACATAGTCAACCTGTTCCTGCACATCCTGCGAGTGCTCGACTCCATGAAGAAGCACTAAGAGTCACTGAAACACACAGATAGCACTGCTCATTGGAGAGACACGGCTCTGACCTGAAATCACATCCGAGACAGGCAAATGGTAATCTTGAATATAATAGTGATCTCTGTCATTACGTTAAAACTAGCCCAGCGACCTGAATCTACAATACATGGTTTAAACAGAGCCCTGTAGCTCCCCCTGCTGGTCTGACTACAACTCAGCCTGTGTTTACTTTGTGTGTGTCTCTCTCTCTGTGTGTTGGTGTCAGACTCAGATGAACACACTCTCTTGTCCTTCAAACATTAATATCTAATGTTCTGTTTGTTATTTTATATAAATAGCAGGAGGTGAAACCTGTTTGGGATAGGGCGCTGGTTTAGCACAGTTGGTAGAGCAGGCAGCCCATGTATAGAGGCTGTAGTCCTCGACGCACTGAGCACAGGTTCGACTCCTGGTCTGCCGATCCATTTGGTGTCATTCCCCACTCTCTTCTCCCCACATCTCCTGTCTCTCTTCAGCTGTCCTATACAATGAAGGCAAAAATCCCAAAAAATTCACACATAAACATAATGATATTTCTCTGACTGTCTCTACCTGGTTTCAGATCGATCATTCCTCTTATTGATAGTCAAACAGGATTAATTATTGAATGTTATATTCCACATGTGTATATATGTGTGATATATGCATATACATATATATACAATGGAGTTAAAGTGTCTGTTATTGTACATATTGTTATGGTGTAAATGTAACTGTATAGTTTTTGGGATGAATCAGTTAAGATCTGGAGATTTTATGTGACTGTGATTATAATGAGTAATAATATAGAGATTTTATCTGTCTTAATTATTTGTAAAAATCACACATGCAGTAATGTTCCTTTGTTGTGTGTGATGATGTGACAGTGGCGCTTGGTTTTGTTTTGCACTAACAGAAACTGATGACCCTTTGAAACACAGATGTTAAACTGTCTATCACATGAGAATAAAGATTTATTATAAAGTATCAGAGGTTTTGTGTTTTAGTCTGTGTCTGTACATATATTGCCCCCTACTACACAACAGCACACACTGATGACTTTATTACAACTTGTTTCTGAGTCCCGAGACCTCAGGTTTATTTTACTATATTCCTCCACATAATGCTGGGTTACATAGTAAACATTGTATTTAATACATCAATGGACTACAAAGATTATTTTAATAGCTGGAGGAAAAATCTTGAGGGGCCACACTATAATAATAGTTATTTTAATAATGAAATCAGTTTTGACAATGTGATCTGACACGCCCAGTTTGACTGCATGAAGATCAGGACTGTCAACATAGCTGCACTGATCTGTGTGAGGTTCAGGTTCATGGCTGTCCTCTGAAGAGACTCTGCAGTGTTACTGTCTGCAGTGTCTGTAAAGCCTGCAGACTAAACAGGAAGCAGATGTTATGGAGTGTTTTTACTGGTCACCATCACATGTCAATAGTTACTCCTAAACACTGTTGCAGGAAAGCAGCATTAATGTAATTCATTAAATGTTTACCTATGAACCAGGTGGTAGACCAACTTAAATCAGGTATTATTCCTGAAGATGATGAAGTTATGATTAGCTTTGGAGCATTAATGTAGATCCACACAGGCGTGCAGGAGGAGAGATCCAAGCTGTCCAATCAGAACAGCTGCATCATGTCCTCATGTTCCTATCATCAGTTATTCAGTCTGCATTTCACCAGGACACATTCTTCTGACTTATTTCTTTATTTCAGTTTA
The DNA here is from genome assembly GCF_022749685.1 of Semicossyphus pulcher. Classification (NCBI taxonomy): domain Eukaryota; kingdom Metazoa; phylum Chordata; class Actinopteri; order Labriformes; family Labridae; genus Semicossyphus; species Semicossyphus pulcher. Next base: position 24,054,798 of record NW_027211694.1, read on the forward strand.
TTGAAATTGCTCAGTATAAATTAAGATTTTGAATATTGAATGGATCATAGTGAAAAAAAATGAATGGACTTTAATACCTCTAAGGAGCTCTTGAAGCAGTCTGATTTTGAGTACGTTGCTTTTATTATTATTATTGTGAAGTTAAACACAACTTAATTTTCAGGGACCACGCTTAAAGCTAATTTTCCATTCCGTGTTTATTCCATTTAGAAACAACGTAAACTGTAGTCTACATGTTCACAATGAAAAAAGAATTTGTTTTATTTTATATTCTTTCTTTTTAGCAGGAAAAGTAGAAGAACGTGAACATTATAATCATTGATAAACACTAACTGTTTATTTTGAACGCAGCCCAGTTGGTCTGCTGCCACTTCACGCCTACGTCACTTCCGTCACACAACCTTCTCCGAGACTTTACCCAAGATGGCGTCTACGCAGTTAACGGATGAGGAGCTTTTCTCCGAATTAAAGCGCTTAGGATTCACTCCGGGCCCGGTAACCGAGAACACTCGGCCTGTGTACCTAAAGAAGCTAAAGAAGCTTCGAGAGGAGCAGCAGCAGCGGGGCTCCAGGCCCAGTAAGACCCGCAGCGGGGCCGCCATCAGCAGCTCCTCTGGCGGCGGCGGCACGGCGGGATCCAGGCCAGCCAGTCGTGACGTCACGCACCTGATCTCCAACAGGAGACCGGGCCGGAAGTCCTCCGTCCTCGGCTTCAGCTCCGACGAGTCTGACGCTGAAACTCCTCTGAAGAGAAAAGGCCTGAACCACAGCGGCGGCTCCGGGGCTCAAACACCACCGAGGACCCGGCCCGCTACCGCCCCGGGTCCGGCTAACCCGAGCCAGCACGGCGCCGCCAGTCCGCTTAACAGCAGCAAGTCCTCCCCAGGTCCCGACCGACACGGGAGCGGCTCTTTGGGCTGGGGGGTCCGCGCCAGATCCAGCCTCGAGGCAGGAGGGAGGGATGAAGAGTCCGGAGACGAGGAAGAAGATGAGGCAGAGCCGGAAAAGAACTGTCGGTCTGTAAACGGCTGCGGGGCTCACGTGAACCAGCTCACGTTAGCCGGGGAGTACTCAGACTCTGACGAGGAGGTCTCAGGCCTGGCAGCCGGAGACCGACACAGGGACCGACTGGAGACCAGACGGAGCTACTCTAAAGCGGCCTACCCCTCACACAAAGCCGGCCGAGCGTCTCAGACAGGAGGAGCGTCCAGAGAGGAGAACCGGCCGGAGGCTCTGAACATGGTGGGGAGCCGGGGGGAGGAGGGGGAAGGAAAGAGAAGGGACTCGGACTCTTCGGGGTCCTTTAGGAGCCACATCTTTCCCCGGAAGTCCATCTACGTGTCCCTGACCGAGAACCACGGAGGGGAGACCGGGAAGAACCACCACGTGTCCGCGGAGCCCGGAGCCTCCAGCAGGTTCAGCATCGGGCTCAGACCCCGTTTCTCCTCCTACAGCAGCCTGTCCCACACCTACCGGAGCAACCACTCCAACCACACCGTTCCCTCCCGCCCCCACAGCCCGGCCCTAAAACACCCCCAGCCCGGGCCCGAGGACGAGCTGCTGCAGCAGTTCAAGCGGGAGGAGGCGGCCTCCTCCGGCAGCTTCAGCGCCCACTACCTGTCCATGATCCTGCTCACCGCGGCCTGCCTCTTCTTCCTCCTGCTGGGGCTCATGTACCTGAGGATGAGGGGCTCCGGGGCCCCCGAGGACTCAGCTAGTGAGTATCTGAACACAGGGGACATTACAGGGTCTTTATCTGTGTTATTGTTGTTTATCTGTCAGTCACAGAGGAACAGTTATCATACAACATAAGAACATCAAGAGTAAAAAGAAGATTTATATTAGATCAAAAATATGTTCTTTAACACTGTGATAGGTGTGTGAACAGTAATAATAAAGTGTAGTATGATCTGCTCATAGATAAATACTCCTAAACAGGTAGTAGCATTATACAGCAGAAACATCCTGAGTGTCACATTCAGCCTGCAGGTCTGTCAGTGTCTGCACACATACTGTAGTAATAAAAACATCTCTCATAAGCTCCTTTCCCACTGGTCAAAAAACCCACTAACATCCATCTTTTTTGGTTAGTGGGAAAGGTTCCAATCGGCATTCAGACCCGGGTAATTATCGCCTCAGCTTCGGCATTGATGGGAACACAAAACGCTAATCTCTGCCCCCTTTCCGGCACGATGCTATGCTGCGTGGGTAACTTCTGCGACTCCTTGTCGTCTCAGCTACAAATTCCGCCCGTCCAAGCAGCGCTCGAAAATCGTTCCAAATTTGTTGCTGCAGAGTTTGATAAACAGACTGAATGAGTAATAGATACAATAAAGACCTAACCACTGTAACATCTTCACTGTTTACTAACCCTGTTTCCGGCACATTTGCGACGTCAGACATACGAGACGCAGCATAAAAGAGACCTAAAGGAGTATACTTCACTGGCAATGGGAAAAGAGACAATTGCCATCTATAAGCGGGTCTTCCCAGGTCTGAAAAACCTACGTCAACGCGCAAATTAGGAAAGTATATTTGAAGCTGTTAACTACAGCTAGCGTTAGCTACTGACTGAACACGTTGGTCACCTGCCTTTGATCACCTCACCTATTACCTGATTGTCTGTGGTCATTACACCTGAGCTCAGGTCAGTGTGTTCAGGCCTGTCTACGTCTGTTTCTCACTACACCTGATTTACATCATCAGCAGACAGGTAGTCCTCTGACAGGAGCTCAGGTGTGATCTCAACTAAGAAACACTCTACATCACTACAGTCAGGTGTCACTCCCATCTTTCCTACCTGATGTATGGATCAGTACAGATAATAGACCTCCCTGTACCTGCAGAGATCCATACATGATAGATAATTGATCCAAAAGGTGAAGTTGTGGCCGCAGATACAAATTTACTGTACAAATGCACTGTACGCGTGAACTACAGCCCGAGTGTACGCGTGAACTACAGCCCGACTGTACGCATGGACTACAGCCCGAGTGTACGCGTGGACTACAGCCCGAGTGTACGCGTGAACTACAGCCCGAGTGTACGCGTGAACTACAGCCCGAGTGTACGCGTGGACTACAGCCCGAGTGTACGCGTGAACTACAGCCCGAGTGTACGCGTGGACTACAGCCCGAGTGTACGCGTGGACTACAGCGCGACTGTACGCGTGGACTACAGCCCGACTGTTCAGTGTTTAATAGTCTGTGTTCATGCTGTGTCTGATGGTCTCTACCTGTGTTCATGCTGTATCTGATGGTCTCTACCTGTGTTCATGCTGTATCTGATGGTGTCTACCTGTGTTCATGCTGTATCTGATGGTGTCTACCTGTGTTCATGCTGTATCTGATGGTCTCCACCTGTGTATCTGATGTTCATGTTAAGTATCTGACTCTGTCTGTCTGTCTCTCTCTCTCTGTGTTTCAGTAAAGAGTCACCCCTTTGGCAGCGACTTTGACTCTTCATATGTAAGTACAGTCGTCCTGTAAAAAAAACAACCCTGTGCACTGCCTGTGAGCACCTGTGTCCGGTCGCACTTGAAGCTGTTTGTTGGCTCTTCCTGACTTCGTTCCCTCCTGTCTTGATCATTGCTTGTGTTGTGTTGGGTCTCAGATGTACATCGCTTTGGACAAAAGCGTCTGCCAAATGAAATTGTAACGTCTCTGACATCAGGTCAAGCTGGTGCTCAGTTTGATCTCTGACATCAGGAGGGGTGGATTTAAGACCTGGTCCAGGCAGACTTTAATGGATCAGCACATAAACCAGACCAAACCCTGCTCCTGTCCCGTCTGAACTGTTTAGACTCTGTAGCATGTGATGCGTCAGTGGTTCTGACTCCTGTGTCAGACTTGGCAGGTTCTCTGTTAAAGGACCAGAAACATGGATCAAGAGACTCTGATATTGCGATGTCTGAACTTTAGTCCCGTCAGAGATGTCTACAGATAAACTCATAGATAATAATGTTCACTGTGTGCAGAACAAGACTGATAAAGACCTGATCCTGAAGCTGCTGCTCAGTCTACACGACCACTTGGCCCTCATCGCAGGTAAACATCAACTCTGCTCTTTGTGTTTCACCTGTGTAGTATCAGGATCCATCACATTTCATCAGATTAGATAGATAATAACACTATCACAGCAGCTTCAATCAGTCAAGATCGACCGCTGAACATAAACACATGTAGTGATGTTCTGACGTCTGACTTCAGGTCAACATGACTGTGGAGACATGCAGCATCCGAACAGGAGCCTGACCCTGGACCAGGCCTCCCACTATTTAGAGGTAAGTCTATGACTATCTACTGACCATTTACTGAGTATTTACAGGTACGTTCACACACTCTCTCTGTGTGTCTGTGTGTCTGTGTGTCTGTCTGTCTGTGTGTCTGTGTGTCTGTGTGTGTGTGTGTCTCTCTCTGTGTCTGTGTGTGTGTGTGTGTGTGTGTGTGTGTGTGTGTCTCTCTCTGTGTCTGTGCGTGTGTGTGTGTGTGTGTGTGACAGGCTCAGAACCAGCAGTTTAAAGGCCTCGTTGTTGTGTCTCTGGAGTGGATCATCAGGACCGGACAGGATGTGGGGATCAGGTAAATCACTCTTCCTCTTCATGCTGTTAACAGAGCAGTCATGTGACCTCGTTACTCACTGTGTGTGTGTCTGTTTGTGTGTGTGTGTGTGTGTGTGTATTCAGGCTGATCGGGCAGACTGCTGAAGACCCTGTCACTGACGTCTCTGAGATCTCTCGCCTCGAGTCGACACACCCCAAGATGCCGTTCAGCTGTCGCTTCCGCAGAGCCTTCCTCACAGTCATCAGTAGAGTCCTTCTCCTGGCAGCAGGTGAGATTAAACACACGACATACCTGAACGACACAACATACACGACATCAATGACACAACATACACAACACGACATACGTGAACGACACGCAAACACCACATACACGACTCAACATACACAACATCAATGACATGACATACATGAACGACGGCACGGCATGAATTACACAACATGCACAACACAACATACATGATACGACACAATGTAGTATCGTGTATGTCGCGTTTGTCTTTGTCGTCATACTGTACAGCAACCCAGTAACACTAACAGTAACAATGTTACAGTTTAATTTATCAGACGCTTTAGTCCAAAGCGACGTACATCTGAGAGTTAATATAACAAAAGCAACGATCGAGACAGGAGGGAACGAAGTCAGTGAGAGCCAACACACAGCTTCAGGTGTGATCGGACACTGGTGCTGACAGGAAGTGTATGGGTCGTTTTTTTTTATTTTGTTTCTTAGAATCATGATAATCATCAGCAACATCAACAAGGTCAGTATAGTTATCATCATCATGAAAATCCTAGTCAGCATAAACAGGGTTAGGGTTACATCCTCGATGTCATCATCATCATCAATAGCATCAATATCACTAAGGTCAGAGGGGTTCATAAAGAGCTGGGTGACTGAGGAGAAGGGTCTAGTTAGAGACTTAGGGCCCTGTTGTGATGGGAGTACCAGGCGCCTTGCATTGGCAGAGCGTAGTGGGCGGGATGGAGTGTAGACCTGGATGAGGGCGTTCAGGTAGGCAGGAGACGTTTTTGTTGCTGTTTTGTAAACGACGTGGTGTTTGAATTTGATGCGAGCGGCGACTTGGAGCCAGTGGAGGGATATGAACAGTGGAGGGATGTGAACAGTGGAGGGATATGAACAGTGCGGTGACGTGCTGTTTTGGGTTGATTGAAGACCCGTCACTCTGCTGCGTTCTGGATGATCTGCAGAGGTTTGAATGTGCGTGCAGGAAGGCCTGCCAGGAGGGAGTTGCAGTAATCAATGCGTGATATCACAAGAGCCTGTACCAGCAGGTGTGTTGCATGCTCTGACAGGTAGGGTCTGATCTTCCTGATGTTGCACAGGGCAAATCGACATGACCAAGCACTCGAGGCCACATGGACCTTAAAGGTTAGCTGGTTGTCATCATGACGCCCAGGTCCCGGGCAGACTTAGTGGGTATGAGTTCAGTTTGTCCGAGCTGGATGTTGATCTGTGGTTGCATAGAGGGACTGGCTGGGATGACAAGGAGCTCAGTCTTGGATAGGTTGAGCTGAAGGTGGCGTTCTTTCATCCATTTAGAGACATCAGCAAGGCATGAAGAGATACGTGCTGGGACTGTAGCGTCGTCTGGTGGAAATGACAGGAAGAGCTTGGTATCATCTGCATAGCAATGGTATGAGACACCATGGGAGCAGATGATCGCACCAAGTGAGGTGGTATATATTGAGAAGAGAAGGGGGCCGAGTACTGACCCCTGAGGCACCCCTGTGGATATGCTGTGGGGCTTGGACACTTCTCCTTTCCAAGATACTCTAACAGATCTCCCTGACAGGTAGGACATGAACCAGAGGAGGGCTGATCCTGAGATACCAAGCTCAGAGAGAGAAGAGGAGGATTTGGTTGTTCACTGTGTCATCTATCTAGCAGCAATAGAGCTGAGGACTATAACACTTACACTAACAGTAAAACTATAACATTAACACTTACTGTTACAGTGTTACTGTTAGTGTAACACTTACAGTAACACAGTAACCAGGGCTAGACATCAGCACCCGCCAAATGCGGGTAGAATTGGGCAGTGGCGGGTAACTCACTCACTCCTACTAGCCATTTTGGTGGGTGGCTTTCTATTTTTTTTTTCAGTAAGGAGACTGCATTCAAGTTTTTAGGTGACACTACTTTATACTTTGTAGTAAGGGAAATACAGACCGATCGCAACGTTATTGAGCCTGGTAAAGAGCATGAAAAACACACAGATCTGTGATCTCTCTTCAGTTAACAACAGCGCATATCACGGAGACGAACAAAAAACGAAGGCTCGGCTTGAGCGCTCACAGACCGAGATTCGACTCGTCGGCTTTCAGGGGGCAGCCCTAACTTACAGTAACTCAGTAACAGTAGAATGCAGATTTAGATGTTTTTGTTTGCTGTGATCAGTTGATTGACCGTGTGTGTGTGTGTGTGTGTGTGTGTGTGTGTGTGTGTGTGTGTGTGTGTGTGTGTGTGTGTGTGTGTGTGTGTGTGTGTGTGTGTGTGTGTGTGTGTGTGCGTGTGTGTGCGTGTGCGTGCAGTGGTGGGCTGTGTGTGGAGTGTCGTGTGTTACATGAAGTACCGCTGGAGGAGAGAGGAGGAGGAGACCAGACAGATGTACGACATGGTGGAGAGGATTATCGGTGAGCAACTCTAAAACACACTCGTCTATGTATAAACCTGATCTGTGTGTCAGCGTCAGTCTGTATTAACCCTTTCCTGTGTGGTGTGTGTGGTGTGTGTGTGTGTGTGTGTGTGCAGACGTGCTGAGGAGCCACAGTGAGGCGTGTCAGGAGAACCAGGACCTGCAGCCCTACCTGCCCATCCCCCACGTCAGAGACTCTCTGGTCCCACCTCAGGACCGGTCAGTCATCACTCTGGTGTTCTCTCAGACTTCAGCAGGTGTGTATGTGTGTCTGTGAACAGCTGATCAGTGTGTGATGACTTACAGGAAGAAGATGAAGAAGGTGTGGGAGCGAGCGGAGAGATTCCTGTCAGCCAACGAGTCGAGGATCAGGACTGAGACTCAGAGGATCGGGGGGGCTGACTTCCTGGTGTGGAGGTGGATCCAGCCGTCACTCAGCTGTGATAAGACCTCCTCTGTGCCCTCCAAAGTGTGGCAGGGGAAAGGTAACTCTTCAGAGAAAGCAAGGCATCATGGCTAATCAGTGTGTGATCATCAGTTCATATTCTCTCTCCTTCTCAGCATTCCCTCTGGACCGCAGGAACTCTCCTCCCAACAGCCTGACTCCGTGTCTGAAGATCAGAAACATGTTTGACCCCGTCATGTGAGTCTCTGCCTTTGATGATGTCACCCTCTTCATGTGAGGTCACTTCCTGTGTGTAACTTCCTGTGTGCTTTCAGGGAGGTGGGGGAGAACTGGGATCTGGCCATCCATGAGGCCATCCTGGAGAAATGCAACGACAACGACGGCATCGTCCACATCGCCGTCGACAAGAATTCACGAGAGGTACGATATGTGTACCAGTGATGTCATAGTGATGTCACAGCCGAATGCTATTCCACTTACATCAGAAGATTTCTCTTCCTGGATTAATTCCAGGTTTGCTGCCCACTGAGCATGCTCAGTAGTGTTTCTCATGCTGGCTCAAAGATTCAGAGTCACAGATTAAAAAATATCTTCTCTCAGCTCGAGGGCACTTTGAGAAGTTAAAAACCCCCATGGATGAAACGTTAATAATAAGAAGGTCGTATTTCAGTGTTTACAGTGTGACAGACGTCTCTTTATGACTGAGGTCTGAGGGGAAAAGGCCTCTTCAGGCTGCAGGGGGATTTAAGCTGCAATACCTCAAATGACCACTGGGCAACATCACAGAGAGGTCCAGGTCTGATTATACATCACATAGTGATGTCACACTGTCCCTCTCTCTCCTCAGGGCGGTGTATGTAAAGTGATGCCATAGGCCCTTAACACACCTGATATTAAAATTAATTTCGTGATCGGATCACAAGTGGACAGCCTTAACTACAGGTGTGAACTCTCCCAGGACGTATTGAGGATGCATTCAGATCCGATCACTCAGGCCACATGGAGGGGGTCTGGAACGCATTATCCACATGCGTCTGGCAGTGTGAACGCACATGTGTCCTGGGCCGAATTAAAGCCCCTGTAAACCCAAATCCACCAAATACTTCAAACTGTGTAATTTAGGGTCTTATGTCCATCCTAGTGAGCATCTTAAAAGTTTTAGAAATTAGTTTTAATCCAAACTCGAGTTATTGGCATTCCTTCTTTGTTAACTTCGCTGACGCTGGGGTTAAATTGGGCGTGGTTATGTATGATATTTATCACGGCATAAATTTCCTTGAACCAATCAACCGCAGTTGTCCCTGATGTCACACTGTTCCTCTCTCTCCTCAGGGCTGTGTGTATGTGAAGTGTCTCTCTGCAGAGCATTCTGGGAAAGCCTTCAAAGCTCTGCACGGCTCCTGGTTTGATGGTAAGTTTCACTCAGTCAGTTCAGGTGTTCTCAGTGTGTGTCTGTGATGGTACCTGCTGCAGGTGAAAGATGATACGATACAGGAGGTCGAGAAAAAGAGATTTCAGAGTGGCCACACAGCACTGGCTCCATGTGGATATCATGTTTGTATTTTAGAGAATGAATCTCTTAAATGTTCCTTTTCTTATTGATCTTTTTAAATTGAAACCTTTAACATCTGTCACACTGTGCTAATGTTAGCCATGCATGCTAACTCATATTATCTGTGTTAATGTGGGATCCAGGTCCGAGCAGAAAGATGTTCTTACAGATATAAAGCTGTTAATAATTTTAATAACAATAATAACTCGGGCTGGGACCAACCTGTGCAATAAGCTGTTAAAAGTATTAACATGCTGACGCCAAATATCGATGCTTTAATTTAGATCTCTGTATTAACAGGACTTTTATTCTGACAGGTAAGCTGGTGACAGTGAAGTACCTGCGTCTGGACAGGTACCACCAGCGCTTTCCTCAGGCCCAGAGCTGCTGCACTCCCCTGAAGGCCTCCAGCCCCCCCCTCAACACTCCCAGCAGAGACACAGCGAGCCGCCTGACACTCAGAGGCTCCTCCTCCTCAGGCTTCTCATGATCCCTAACCCGCCCCCCCTTTTCCCCCAGTCTGCTGCTTCATCACAGGAACACTTCACTCCTCATGTTCTTCAGCTCAGAGAAGCTGCGCGGTGGTGCTCCTCCTCCTCCTCCTCCTCCTCCTCCTCCTCCGTGTGAATCAGCTGCATGTGTCAGAGTCTACAACACTACAGTGTACTCCTGTTATTATCATTATTATTAATTATTATTTAGTGTGAGGAGAGACACAGGCTGTACATACATGAAGCTTTATGACACACACACAGAGCAGAGGGTGGACGTGTTCCTGTCAGATATAACCCGTATATTACAAACTTTATATTGTTATGTATTTTATTATTTACCTCTGTCATGTCGGCTCATTCTTTGCCCCCGCCCCCTCTCTAAGGTGTATGTTCTCACCTGTTGTCGTGTCTCTGTGTGTGAACGGAGGACTCAGACGTTGTGACTCTGTATGATTTCAGTGTCATGAAGCTTCAGTCTGTGGGTGGACATTCACAGACTCTTTATTCTGGTTCCTGCTCGTGTGTTTTTATAGCAGCTTTCTATTTAAATGTTTCAATGACCCGGGAGCTGCCAGACAAACTTACTTTTTTAATGCAGTGAATTCAAAGACTCAGTTTTTGCAGTGTGAAAATGTACAAGTAATGCACATTTCAGACGTTGAAACCCTAACGACCCAGCTGTGCCTTAAATTAGTGCTTTTTTCAGTCTGCTGCTGCGTCACTGAAACAAGATGGAGGACATGATGACGAGCAGTTTAAAGGGCCGGTACGCCCGCCATAGATGTAGTTTTAGTAGTTTGACATCTTCAATTTGGTATTTTGTAGCAGTTTCATTTGATATTAAACCAAATGCTTCTCTCTATTTATTATTATTTTTATAAATCGGCCCTGGTGACGTACTGTTTTTATGTCACCAGACCTGTTACACAAGTCATCTTAACTTCGATTCACCGAGCTTGCATGAGGGCCCCATGATGCATGAGGGTCCTCCCTGCAACATGAGGGTCCTTCCTGCAACGTGAGGGCTCCCCTGAAGCGTGAGGGCCCCATGATGCATGAGGGTTCTTCCTGCAGCATGAGGGTCCTTCCTGCAGCATGAGGGCCCCATGATGCATGAGGGTCTTATGCTGCATCAGGGTCCTTTCTGCAACATGAGGGCCCCCCTGCAGCGTGAGGGCCCCATGATGCATGAGGGTTCTCCCTGCAGCATGATGGTCTTATGCTGCATCAGGGTCCTTCCTGCAGCATGAGGGTCCTTTCTGCAACATGAGGGCCCCCCTGCAGCGTGAGGGCCCCATGATGCATGAGGGTCCTTCCTGCAGCATGAGGGCCCCATGATGCATGAGGGCCCCCCTGCAGTGCCTCACTCACTCTGACTGGTAGAACAGGCTGAATGCTGGTGTTTGGACGTCCGGCCCCTCTAGCGGCTCGTGCTCCTCCTTTTAAACGTTTTTTCCTCTGATGTATTTTCTGTAAACACTGTACATTGATGTAACTGTACCATGTACTATTATTATTATATGCAGCTTTATTTTCATGCGTTGTATGTTTGGAGTCCCTGACCTGCAAGCCAGAGGGGGGAGGTGTACAAAACTACAGACATTTAAAAGATACAGATGTTTTAATGTAATTTGTCAATTGTACAAACAGCTCAAATTAAAGGTTTATTAGGAGTTTTTACACCCTGTTTGTTTGCTCTCATTTCTACACATAAAGCTGTTACAAATGAATCATAGCTCTTATTCTTCTGCTGATGGTCGACGCTGTTGAAAATTAGAATCCTTTGTTCCTCAGGTTATTGAAGTCCTGAATACCTGCCTCAGGTAAATCCACGCTGCTCTCAGCTTCACTGTGTGACTGTGAATTATGTTTTAATAGTGATGTATCAGACGTGTTAAGTTTCTGAGCGTCAGCAGATTGAACAGCAGGCCTGTTTAACACCATGACTGCATTTTCAAACTAATTTCTTTATTCATGTGACCACCTCTCAGGTGTGTTTCACTCATTTAAATGTGGGTATTTTTCCTTTTACCTCAAATTCTGCTGAAACAGTTTCAGTCTCCTCAGTCTTCCAGGGTCAAAGGTCAGCCTGCAGCTTGCAGTTGATCAGCTTCATGCTGAGAATCAGAGGCTGCAGGAGCTCAGAGTGTCCACCAGGGGGTGGGGGCTGATCGCTGAGGCTGCTGTTAACCCTCACAGAGGACGAAGAAGACTGGTGTTGTGTTGTGTCCATAATAGGAGACATTCAGACCTGCTGACCCGCTGTGCTGCTTATGACCCTGCTCGTGTTCAGACCCGATCCCGGCAGAGTGACCCGGATCACCGTGACGGTGTGTGTGCTGCTGCTGCTCTCCGGTAAGACATTCAGAGTTCTTATTAGAGAGTTGAAACCGAGCTAACGTTAGACTGTGCTAATAACCCGTGTTAATGTTGGATAATAAACACCGAGCTGCTTCCAGAGAGTTCTTTATGTTTGACTTTAAACTGTTAACCAGCGGAAACAGCGAAGCAACATGGCGGCATTATAAACCTTATTTATACAGACAGAGAGAGAGATAATGAGAAAACTAGTCTGATAATCGATACATTATCACACTGTAGTTTCCTCATTATCTCCTCCTGAGCTCTAACACGTTGGCTGATGATCCACAAACTCTTTATGTTTATGAACCTTTGAATGTCTGCAGGTATTAACAGGTGATTATTTAAATTAAACTGATGCATATATTTATATTTAGACTTTTCTGTGTCAAAGACAACTTTTACTACTACTGACAGGTGTCACATTCACACCTGAGCAGCTGTTAATAGTCAGCTCCCCCTGTCCGTGCGTGTGTTTCCAGAACAGCTGATGATCCCGTGAATTGTTGTTTGCTACAGTGTTTAATATGTGACATCATGACTGTGGATCACTAAAGCATGAAGACGGAGGAGGAGGGCCACTGACAGAGGCTCATTCATGTGTTCATCTATTCACGTGTTCATCAATCAAAAGAAAAACTTTCCAGGTTGTTTGTGATTAAGCTCTTTTTTGAGACGTCTCCGTGGAAACAGTTTGATTTCATTTTAAACTAAACGATGACTAAAAGCTGCTGCACACTGAAACGTGAGCATAGATCAGTGGAGAAGTTGTCAGATGGACAGTTTATGATCAGGTGTGTGTGTGCAGCAGGTGGACGCCGTGTGGAGGACAGGTTGTGTTTCTTTGTTACCTGAGTTCAAAACTACAAACAGGTGAGCAGATTCTCAGGTGTCAATAAAGAAAGAAGACACTAACTTCCTGTTATTGTTCATGTTGTCTGACTGTCACAGCAGAACACAGCACACCTGAACACAGCACACCAGAACACAGCACACCTGAACACAGCACACCAGAACACAGCACACCTGAACACAGCACACCTGAACACAGCACACCAGAACACAGCACACCTGAACACAGCACACCAGAACACAGCACACCAGAACACAGCACAGCAGAACACAGCACACCTGAACACAGCACACCTGAACACAGCACACCAGAACACAGCACACCTGAACACAGCTGATGATGCTGATCAGACTGCAGACGGGCTGAAACATGTCATATGTAACATACAACATGTGAGCACGTCTGAGCGTGACATCGACTCTGTTTAACCCCCTCTCTCTCTCTCTCAGTGTGACTGTGTGTCATGGCCTTCCTCCTCAGACGAGGGGCGCTCTTCCTCACTCTGCATCGTGCTCTTGGGCAAGGCAGCAGCTCAGTCTGCCCCCCCACCTGGCCTGCTGCTCTCATAGGTAGAGTTACCTGATACAGTTCAGACCCGAGGGGAGATCATTCTCACCTGGTGTTAGTCCAGCGTCAGATTAACGACGCAATTGTTTGTTCTTTTTGGTTAAACCCCACCTGTGAATACCCCACATGTCAGAAACCAAACACCCTCACAGTGTGTTCATCACCTGTAGTCTCTCACAGGTGGGTTAATCCCTCCCCTCCTCCTCCATGTGTCTGGGTGAACTTTCCAGCTCCTTGAGGCTCACCTGTACCAGGTGTGACGAGCTGTTAGCTCGGATCAGGAGCAGGATTTCTCTTTAACATCACTTGTTCATGATGACTCATGTCACCTGATGCAGCTGCCTCTGTGTGTGATCACACCGTGTGAAAGTTGTCTTCCCTGTGGTCTGAACACACCTTTAGCTTTAGCTGTTAGCTTCAGAGCACAGTCACATGTTCAGTGTCAACATTAGCAGGAATCTTATTCAACTCCATTGGATGTAACTGATGTGGTTCATGAAACATGAAAACGTTCTTTGCTTTGCATGACCTTTAGTGAACTTTGACCCCCACATATAGAGCTGCATATATCTACACTATGATCAGCGAAGGTCGCCCTTACTGTTCACCTGTGCAGGTATGACAGGACGATGTAGAGCTGTTATCAGTGTTCGCATGTTGTAGTTAATCTTCTGCGGTTTGTTTCATCGAAGTGTCTTAATTCCCTGAGGTCAGTGAATGCAACACTCAGCTCTTTAAACTGTAAAGACCTGAAAACGTGAGCTTCACTGTGTCCGAGCTACATCCTCCTACAGAGACGCACTACACATAACACACCTACAGGCATACATTACCCATAAGGCCTCCTTTTTAAAGGGATGGTAACACTTCAGACGTATCTAACAGATGAGGAAACGCTAACAGAGGGAGTCAGAGTGATTTGTTCGATTGCTCGGGTGCAGTCCTGAAGACAGACACACACACACACACACACACACACACACACACACACACACACACACACACACACACACACACACAAACAAACAGCCTACAGCCTACAGCCTGCACACAACAGCAGCATTGAGCCGTGTGCTTTAAAAACACGTTCAGCACAAAGAGACGAACTGAAGAGTTTTTGTTCCAAACTGTTTGTGGAGACTTCATCAGAATAAACAGCTGTGAGTCAGCTGATCCCTGTCTCCATAGCAACAGAGAGATACAGGCCAGACAGCTCTGTGAGTCTGCAGCTGTGTGATGATGATGATGTTTAAATCATGATGACGCTACCTGTCCCATTGTCACTATAGTGTAGTGACCTGTCAGTCACAGGTAGCCCCGCCCTAAACCCTCCCCTCTTCCTGGTCTGTTTGACCCGTGTGAAAGTTGTCTTCCCTGTGGTCTGAACACACCTTTAGCTTTAGCTGTTAGCTTCAGAGCACAGTCACATGTTCAGTGTCAACATTAGCAGAAAACTTATTCACCTCCATTGGGTTCATGAAACATGAAAACGTTCTTTGCTTTGCATGACCTTTAGTGAACTTTGACCCCCACATATAGAGCTTATGCATATGGATCACACTGCTTTTACAACCAGTGGAGTCGCCCCCTGCTGGACATTAGAAAGAATACATGTTTAAGACACTTTATGTTTATATCTTATATTCAGTCTGTGGGTTGAACACTTCCTGTCCTGACATTTTGTTGCAAAGAAAGAGTTAGCTTAGCATGTCTGTTAGTGCAGAGAGGCGCACTGAAGGTGAGTTTGAATTGGGTATGGATTAAATTCATAGATGATCAGGTGACTCTGATGTCAGACGGATCTCATCCCTCAGTTTATGAAGATTATTCAGCAGCAGGTTTGAGGGTTTCCTGGGAGAGATGATTGAACAGGAGGATGCTGGGAGATGGTGTTTTTATCTGTGATCCGGATGTTTTTGTGTTATTTTTAACAGAAACTCATGAGCTCCTCTGGAGGTGATGAACCATGAAGCTGTGATCCTGCAGGATGTTTGAATGTTGCCTGTTTAACCCTAACCCTCCACAGAGCGCGAGCACAGCGTCCTGAAGACTGTTTATAAACACTCCATGTTTCCTCCCCCCTCGGTATGTTCACCTGCTCTGTGTCTGCTCCTCTTCATGCAGTCCCGTCCTGTTTGTAGTCCTGTGAAGGATTCGGTCCTGGTTGTAGTCCTCTGAGCAGCCATGTCGGGCTTCAACCTGCTGCATCTCATTACCAAGAGTCAGCCTGTAGCCCTGAAGTCCTGCAGTCTGCCCTCAGGTCCACCGACCCGCTGACCCCCTGACCCTCTGCTGTGTGCTGTGTGCTGAGCTCACCTGTTTCACACCTGCTGCTGCTGTGACAGCATGTCTGCCTGCTGTGTGAGCATCTTTAACTAGTTTTCAGTTTGAGCCTCTCAGGGAGCGGACATGTTTGACGTGTTCGATTCCCGAGAGCTTCAAACTGAGCTGCTTGTCTGACCTCAGGTCTGATACAGGTCACAGACAGATTCTATCAGCGGGAATCGAACCGTACACCTCAGTCTGTGTGAACAGAGACTCAATCATTACGTCATTACACAGTTTGATACTCAGCATCTGAGGCAGACCACACACACACACACACACACACACACAGACACAGTGACACACACACACACACACACAGTGAAATGCTGCTCTCTGCCAGCAGGTGATGGATCCACAGTCTGCTGTTTCAAAGGTTGAGCAGGTGAGCATTCCGCTCCTCTCACCTGCTGAAGCTCACAGATGAGAGGAGCTGAACACTTACCTGCTGAAGCTCACAGGTGTAAACAGTCACTTTGTTTCTGCTGCATGCTCTGAGTGCTTTACACATGAACCACAGGTAGAGAGGAACCTGAACACATCATTGTGTGTAACAGCTGTTTGACGTGCTGCTCCTCCTCCTGCAAGACGGTCATAGTTACTGTCTGTCCTCCCCCTCTTCCCTCTCCTCTCCCTGCCCCTCTTCCCTCTCCTCTCCCTGCCCCTCCTCCCCCTCAGGAGCTCGTAGGACTAAGAAGACATGGCCTGTGAGTTTTTCTCAGGAGGAGCTGAAGAAGCAACTCACACCGATGCAGTACCATGTGACCCAGGAGAGAGGCACTGAGAGGTGGGAGGAACACCTGAGACCTTAAACACCTGTTAGCATTGTTAGCATCCTTAGCTTCTCTGATGAGCCTCATATCTGTAGATTCATACATCTGTCTACTGTCAAAAACAAGCTGCAGTTTACTGATCACAGTTCCTCAACAGACTCTGAAGCTTCAGAGGCTAAAGATCAACCTTTTCACTTTGTCTTTTAACATGTTTTACTGATGCACTGTGTCCTCTCAGTGCCTTCACAGGAGAGTTCACCTATCATAAGGATGAGGGGACGTACACCTGTGTGGTCTGTGGAGAGCCACTGTTCAGGTGAGAGCTGTGAACAGGTGATGAATGCTGCAGAAATAAACATTTATGAAAACAAATTATGTAGTGAAGAAAATAAACAATAACATGCTTTTGTTTCCTGTTACAGCTCCAGCACTAAATTTGACTCTGGATCAGGTGAGATGAACCTCTCTGAGGCTGTACTCACAATGCTAACAGTTAGCATGCTAGTTATCAGTTAACACAGACTACAGCCAAGGGTTAGGGTGTCAACCAAGGATTGTCCTGAACGGAGCAGCCGTTTGCTAACATGAAGCTTCATGTTCTCAGGGTGGCCGTCTTTCTTCGACCTCGTGAAGGAGGAGTCCATCTCTCGCACCGACGATTTCTCCTACGGGATGCACAGAGTGGAGACCACCTGCAGCCAGGTAACCTCCAAACTCTCAGTCCACCTTGAATCCATCAGCTGTTTTCTGGCTTATACCTAAGATGCAAATAAAGCACGTACAGCTGCAGACGATGGACGTGTTGATAATGTAGTAATAATGTAGAACACGTACAGCTGATAATGTAGTATTGATATACATGATGATTATGTAGTGATAACGTATAACAAACCTCTCTGTGTTTCAGTGTGGAGCTCACCTGGGTCACCTGTTTGATGACGGACCTCGGCCTACAGGAAAACGTTACTGCATTAACTCTGCCTCGCTGGCCTTCCAAGCCAAAGGCTCCTCCTCCTCCTCCTCCTCCTCCTCCTCCTCCTCCTCTACTGGGGCAGAGGGTGGAGCTGCCAGCAGACCAGGCAGCGAGGAGAAAACAGAGCTCTGAGAATCAGACTGTCGTTTATTTCCCTCTCTCTCTCTCTCTCTCTCTCTCTCTCTCTATATATATATATATCTATATATCTATATATATATATATATATATATCTATATATCTATATATATATATATTTGAATAAAGGGACCTTTGACTGATCATCAGTCAGAGGAGGTGGACAGAGAGAAGCAGTTTCTCAGTTAACTGCCTTTAATGTGCTACACCTGCTTTGCAGCATTTAGTGTGCAGGTTTAAACATTGGTGAGTGCTATAGACTAGATACACACAGACATACACACATATTCTCGTGTAATAAAGAGCTTTTCATATTGTAGCTTGTGAGTATATTTTTGAAGTGATGGTGATTCAAATGTGACTGTGCACAGACTGACTGACCCCCTGTAAAAGATTTAAAACGTACTGTGGCCTTCAGGGTTAATAAAACATTTAAAATGAACACGTTTACTTGAATTATAAACTCAGCACGGGTTTTCCTGTTTTCTCTCCTCTCCTCTCCTCTCCTCTCCTCTCCTCTTTTCTCCCCTGCCTTCATCCCTCCAACAGATATACACACGGTGTAGTCAGATAAAAAAACATTTATCAAATGTTCACAGTGTAAAACTAATAATTCACATCGTCTTCAGCTCACTTCTCACTGCTTTTGTCTCTTTAAGGAACATTTTAAACAAAGTGTAGCTTCACATACAGCTGTTATTGAGAATAGATACTGTCAGTCTGCTTAATAACTATAATAATTGTATTTAATTGTTCTGAACCAAACATGTCACTGAAAGACTGTAGATCAACTAAAACATATTAAAAGCAGTAAACTAGCTGAAACGTGTGACAGAAACAACACATTACATCCACTTTATATTTAAGAGACTTTACTTCAAACTGAAAGGGGGGGGTAAAATAAAGACAGGGCACAGGATGGTCTGGGGGGTGGGGGGGTAAATACATGCCCTAGCCCTAACCCTGATCTACATGGCGGTGTTTTAGGGACTTTCCGCAGACTCAGATTGACTTCACTAACCTGTCTGCTCCGGTTCTGCCTGGTAACAGAGATGGAGATTTATGATTGGCTGATATCATGTAGAGGGCGGTCTCAGAGCTCCTTTTTCTGTGATCCACTCCATGCTTTCACTTTATATCGCCGCTCAGAGGACACTGAACACATCAGCGCTCAGAGGACACTGAACAAATCAGCCTGCACTTTACTAAGAAGAAGAAGAAACAGGATGAAATTCGCGGTGTGCGTGTTTGTGGCAGCTCTGACTGCAGTCACAGTCTACAGCTCTCCACAGAAAAAGAGTGAGTAACACCTTTTTTCACCTACCTGAACTACAACTTTATGCTGCTGACACCTAAAAGTGCGTCAGAGTGAGGCCTCTGTCCTCCACACATTGATCACACACTGATAGATGATGTTTCTGATTGATAATAGAAATGTTTTAAACTGCACTGTTCTGTTCTTGTTCTGTTAGAAACAGTTAGAAACTCTTTTTCTACAAAACTCCTGAATCTAAGATAATAAGATTATTATTATTATTATTATTGATCCCCAGAGGGAAAATGGTATTGAAATAGCACAAGACAAAGTAACAGGAAGATAAATACAAGTAGAAATAAGAATTGATATAATAGATAAAATAAGGGTTATATTCCACCTGTATACAAAAGTGACAATCTAAAGTGACAGTTGCGGGATAATAAGCGTCAGAGTGAGGTCTCTGTCCTCCATCAAGCGTCACAGACTGATCGATAATTTTTTGATTGATAAGAAATAAATGTTGTATCTCGTATCTCGTAAACAGACTGATGTAAAAGAGAAACTTTGAACGTATTCGTGACTCAGCGGAGTTCCCCTCAAAGGATTGATTTAGTTTCGATTTCCAGTAAATCACTTGAGAGGTAACAGCGGCCCCTGCAGGCCACAGAGAGAACAGCGCATTACACACTATGGGTGCGATAAATGAACACAGACGGAGAAAACACTGTGGATCATTTAACTCAGTTTATGTAGGTTTCTGTCTGCTCATGTTAGAACAAAACAGTATTGTTTAACTCTAACTTTAATTATTGATTGTTTTGTTTAATATTATCGGGATCAATCATTTAGTCCACAAACTGTCAAATCATCATGGAAAATGATCTTTTGTTTGAACCCAGAGACGGAAGAAAAAATGATAAAACCTTTTAAAAAATGGCTGATCATCAGACAACTGATCAAATAAACAAAACAATAATCTAAATTTGATTGTCACTGAGCGTTAAAACGCTGCCTGTAGAACTGTTGAATATAAATATCACACTCTCGGCCATGCTGTTGTTTTGAATATCATCACCGTGCTCATATTCAGAAAAACAGTATTTCCTCATTGGATAGCCACATGCTGACATCACTTCCTGTGGTCTGCAGGTCCTCCGAAGGTCCAGGTGTACAGCGTTGGCCCCGGGGAGTTTGGGAAGGAAAACATCCTGATTTGCCGTGTGAGCGGCTTCTACCCCCCCAACCTGACGCTGAAACTCCTGAAGGACGAGGTTGAACTTCCTGGATGCAATGAGACTGACCTGACCTTCGGAACTAACTGGCACTTCCACCTGGCCAGGAGCGTGGGCTTCACCCCGACCCAGGGGGAGAAGTACAGCTGCAGTGTGACGCACGGGTCAAACACCAACAACTACGCCTGGGGTCAGTTCACACCTCACACCCAACACTTGTTTAACTGTGTCAGTGTATGGGACAGGCTGCATGTGCTCTGAGTGATCAGACCCCAGTGAGTCCTGCTCACACCCGTGCTCAGAGCTGTCAATCATCAGGTCACATGATAACACGAGGTGTGAATGTGACTGTTCCTTTAAATGTTAATAAACCTGTTTTTGTCTCCACAGAGCCCAACATGTAACTCAGCTTCATCCTCTTCATCGTCAGCTGTTTGTTTATTCTGCTGGACTCCAATCAACACAGCCAACGCATAATTCATCATCATCATCATCACCGCTTCCTCACGATGAAGAGGACTTCAATCCTTCCTGTGTGCTTACCAGTCGGGTTATTGATTATTGATTTGATATTAACCGTGTAAATATTAACTGGTTCTGTTTCCTCTGATTTGAAGTGTTTCTACATAATGGGCAAATGATTATTGATCAGATCAATACGTCATGAATGAGTTGGGGTGTTTTCTACCTGTAACATGTTTCAGGTTTCTGTTGATGTTCTTTATTAAATAAAAACCTCCTGAAACGTATTGATGTGTTTACTGTGTAAAGAAACCTCTACAGTCATTATTATTGTATTATTATTAATATCTTTATTTATATTATTTTCCCATATTATCTATTATTAGGGCTTTATTGATAGATAACACTTCATAGAGCTTCTTAATACAGTTTATCCCCACAGTTCTGGAGTTCTCTGTTCTTCACATGGTACCTGCTCACTGCTTTCATCTTTCACTCTTTGTAGAAGATGTAAAAAAGGAACTCTCTACAGATCACTCAAACTCTGTGCTGGCCTTTAATAAATATATAAATGTATATACACCGATAGCTAGCCATAACATTATGACCGCCTGCCTAATATTGTGTAGCTCCTCTTCTGCCACCACAACAACCCTGACCCGTCGAGGCATGGACTCCACCAGACCTGTGAAGGTGTGCTGAGGTATCTGGCACCAAGACGTTGTGAGGTGGGCCTCCATAGTTTGCCTTGATCGCCCATGACCCTGTCGCGGGTTCACCAGTTTTCCTTCCATGGACCTCTTTGGTAGGTACTGACCGCTGCAGACCAGGAACACCCCACCAGAGCTGCAGTCTTGGAGATGCTCTGACCCAGTCATCCTTGTTAAAGTCGCTCACATCCTTACACTCGCCCATTGTTGCTGCTTCCAACACGTCAACTTCGAGGACTACATGTTCACCTGCTGCCTAACATATCTCCCCCCCCACTGACAGGTGACACTGTAACAAGATAATCCATGTTATTCACTTCACCTGTCAGTGGTCAGTTCAGATCAGTTCACTGATCAGGTTAAGTCTCTTATTCATGTTGCTTCTCCCTGTGATGATCTGACCACATGTACCACCTGTTGATAAACACCTGTGTGCACTGACTTCCTGTCCTACATGACCCTGGTTCTCTGGACCTCCACCCTCCCCTGAAACAACCAGGTGACCTCAGGTCCTCTTCCAGGGTTTATTAAGTTCATCTGACAGGTGTTCAGACTCTGTGACTCCAGATTCTGGTAAGAAATTCTTTCACTCAGAGTTTAACGAGTTAACTTGTCTCTAAAGTCTCTAAAGACAAGTCCTGGTGAACATATATTCACTAACTCACCTCCACCGGTCTGTGCATCAGTCTAACAAACACTCTAACTTAAATACTGTAACACACAATGAACACAATGTACGATGGAGCCATCTGGGTAAGGGGACGGGATGTTACAAGTACATTAGGCAAAATCAAAGAAGCTGTTGCAAAAATAGAACAGTGGCCATTTCTGTAAGAAAATCTTGTTATATGATTTTCACTAGAAAAAAAGGAATAATCAGTCAGAATCTGAACTTATATGGACAAATCATGGGCGTTTGGTTGGACAAAAAGGGTACATGGAACATGCACATAGAGAAAATAGAAACACAATGCAAAAAATTATGCACTTAATGAGCGCTATCATTTTAGGATTACAATGGGTTGAGGAAGTCGGACCAGATAAAGCAGTATGTTGTGTTGATTCCATAGCAGTTATATACAGTATTGAATTATTATATTATATTATATATATTATTATAAGAACTATGAATTCTACCAGGAAGATTTTGTGATGGAAATACAGCAAAGCTTATTTAGATTATTCAGAATAGGAATATTAGTGCTGTTCTGCTGGGTACCTGCTCATGTAGGCATTAAAGGAAATGAAGAAGCAGACCAAATAGCAAAAAAAGTTAAATTGATGAGAGAGGTGTTGGATGTACCGTTTGGAAAAGGCGAAGTTAAGGCGATCCTTAAAAAAGAAATCATGAAGAAATGGCAGGATAGATGGGATAGGGATAACAAAGGAAGGGAGTATTATGCAATACAGAAATCCTTTAATGCGAAGGGAGTAACAAGAAGAAACAGAAGGGAGGAGATAGTTTTAACTAGACTAAGGTCTGATCATACAGAACCAAACAAAACACTGTTTACGTTAAGGAAAAATATGTCTGATGAGTGCTCTGACTGTAAAGTCAGAGAGAATGCGGAACATGTACTCGTGCATTGTGGAAAGTTTAGGGAAGAAAGAAGAAGATTAGCACAAAAGATTAGTGAGGCAGGAAGGGAATGGGGCGATAAGGTTATTCTAAGAACATCAGGTGAAGGGATACAGGACACACTGAAATCAGTTGTAGAATATTTGGTTGCCACCCGCCATTAAACTAAACTAAACTTAACTAAACAACATACGTGTGCTTCGTCGTGTGTTTGAGAGAACATGTCGGACTTAGTTCCGCCTAGCAACCGCTGCGATTATTTCTCTATTGGTGTAAATTTAACGGCTCTGATGTGCACTTTTCACCAACGTACACCGGAAGTGGCCGTCTGATTGGCCTTGAAGCACTAACCCCGCCCCGCGACACAAACACTCCTCTGAAGAATAAGATAAGCAGTTTTTCATGGTTTCGGTTTAGATCGACGGGACAGTGTCTCCGTTTAACCGTCTGAGTTATCCGGATTTAAGTACAGAAAGTGTTTCAGACTGAGGAAAACATGAAGAGTTTGATCTGCGCTGTTCTCCTCTGTGTGATCTGCCACACGGTGCTTTCACAGCAGTCCAAATACGGTGAGTACTTCACTGTACGTTTATACGTTTATAATAATGGCGCTGCGTAGTTTGAACACGGAAGCCGTGAAATGGCTGCTGTAGGACTCTGTGAGCCTGACTTTAACAGGAAACAAGTGACATAAACACACAGTTTCATACTTAATAACGCTTGTTGTTTTTACGTGTCTTTAAAAAAGTTGTTTTATAAACAATCAGTTTTGTTGTGCCTGACTGTTTTATTGCTCAGACTTTGAACTGTGATGTTAAACACTGCGGTAAAGTTATCTCACTGTGAATGTACAGACAGTGAAGCTGTGACAGAGATAGACAAACAAACAGCAGGTGGTTTCCTACAGTTGATCAACAAAACATCATAAATAATCAACAGTTAATGATCAATATGTTTGACAGCCTGAAACTCAGGAAGAGGCTCCGTTTAGTACACACTAATTTGTTATTAGAGTAGCAACTACACGTTATTAGAGTGTCCTAATGTTATTATAAGTGTCCTCATGTCTAACCCTTTCTCGTGTCTCTGATCAGTCCCTCCCAAGGTGAATGTGTACAGTCGTACAATGGGTCAGTGGGGAAAGCCGAACACCCTGCTCTGTCACGTGGCCGGGTTCTACCCCCCTGAGATCAAGATTGAGCTGCTAAAGGACGGAGTGGAAATCGTCAAAGCCAATCAGACCGACCTGGCATTCGAGTTGGACTGGCACTACCACCTGACCAAATACGTCCCCTTCACCCCCCTCAAAGGAGAAAAGTTCACCTGTAAGGTCACGCACAGGAGCAAAGTTAACTCGTATGACTGGGGTATGTATCTGGACGCGTCATGTTCTACATGTTCTACATTATACAACACGTTGTAGAACATGTATGTCATGTTCTGCACCAAACAACTTGTTCCCACAGCCTCTATAAAAAACATGTTCTCATAATGTTTGTTTTTGTTTTTCTCTACAGAACCTGATGAGTGAGATCAGTGCTCCGTGATGTTTTCAGGTTTGTTCTGTATTGTTCTGTTCA
Source organism: Semicossyphus pulcher (assembly GCF_022749685.1). NCBI lineage: Eukaryota > Metazoa > Chordata > Actinopteri > Labriformes > Labridae > Semicossyphus > Semicossyphus pulcher. The sequence continues at coordinate 24,079,282 of NW_027211694.1, forward strand.
CTTAATGATATAAATGCTATTGATGATGACATTGAGGATGTGGTATATGTTGATTAGGATTCTCATGATGATGATGATTATAAAAACAAAACAAACCAAAAATAAAAACGTCCTGTGCACTTCCTGTCAGCACCAGTGTCCGACCGCACTTAAGCTGTTTGTTGGCTCTCACTGACTTTGTGACCTCCTGTCTTGATCGTTGTTGTTATGTTCTCCTCTCAGTGTTTCTTGTTCCGTGTGTTCTCCTCTCAGTGTTTCTTGTTCCGTGCGTTCTCCTATCAGTCTTGTTCTGTCTGTCTTCTCTTGTGTTCTGTATGTTCTCGCTGTGTTAGTAACAACACTGTACTCTGTTCTCTGTTGACAGGAGCAGCAGAAGAAGAACCTTCTTGTTCTCGTGTTTCTTAATTGGAAAGTTGTTTAGTCACAGTTAAGATTTTGTGTTTTTATCAGAAATCGTATAAACCACTTCATGAAGTCGGACTCGTTTGATAATCCGTCGTTCTGTTTCTGCTGTCAAAGGTGATCACTTTGTGGTTCTTTCTCTGACCGTGAACTGAAGATCTTTGAGACGTTTGAGGTCTAACCCTAACACTTTGTCATGTTGGGTTTTTTAGTCTATAAATCAATAAGAAACATGTTAGTTACAGCCCTACATGAATAGATAATCACGGATTGATTTCTGTTTCAGATTCAAATATAAACCATGTAATTAAATATATAAGTTCATGTATAATAGCCACTCTGTTTAATACTCCAACATAATGCGCAAACATTAAACGTATTTCACGCTGGACAGGAAGTGCAAGTTGTGCGCTTCCCTGAAAAATAAAAGCATGGATTCATGTTTAGTTTTCGATTTATTCAGTCACTTCATGAAGCTTTAAGATCAAATGATGATTGTAAATGTAGAGGTTTGCTGTCATTAGGCAATCCTTGTTCATGACTTTGTTCTCAGAGGTTGAAGTCCGATGATTTTATGACCTTTAAATGATGTGTAATAAAATGTAATAATAAAACAACTTTCATACACACACTGACGGACCCTGGCCTCTTTTTCCATCTCACTTGGACTCTGGACATGAGTTTATACATCTGATGATGATTGTGTGTGTGTGTGTGTGTGTCCGTGTGTCTGTGTGTGTGTCCATGTTAAACATGTCAGTAAACATTTTAAACAGCTTCTTCAGTCTGTATCTTTGGTGTTGGTGTGAAAGGAAACAGCTTCAGTGAAATCAGCAGGTTCAGGTTGATTATTGATTTGATATTGATTGATGGTTATTAAACACCTGGACGTTCACTTTCCTGAGGAGAACATACATTGATCTGTTGAAGCTCACAGTGTTCGTCGATCAGGTGAGTGTTAGAATGTATTTTTTGTGATCAATAAACCAAACACTTCTTGGTATGTGAAATGCAGAGTATGTCGTCAGAGTTTTACTGTTTCGATCAGATTCAGGAACATTATCTGAGTTAAAAACATCCTGCTGCTGTTTAAATGTTCTTGTTTTAACCTGCATGTTTCTCTACACTGTGTGTGGTCGTGGGAAAGCGGAGTCACGGCAGTTTAAAGTGTTCACACACACTCCTGGAGTAAAGCCGAGTGCGATTCTCAGCTGCTGTAGGTGTCACTTCCTGCCGCTGGAGGTCGCCGTCTGTCGTGTTTGATTTGATGCTGTAACAGTTCACACACACGTCTTCTTAAAGTGAATTATTACCGCTTTATTTCATCATTCAGCTGAGGTTACGACTGATGAGCTTGTATAGTATAATGTAGATATTTAAATAAATCAACTCTCTCTGGAGGAGCAGACATCAGGAAGATGTCACACTCCGGCTGTTGATCATTTAATAAAGAGTGAAGAAGAGCTGTGACTCTGTAAAGGGGGTTTCATTATGTCGTTTTTGCATGTGTTTTATTTCTGAACTATTGGATGTGTGTTTGATTCTGTAAAAATGTGATTCACAACCACAAAAACTGTAACATATAAATGATACAAAATAGTTTGATGCTAACGCTCCTGCTAGCCGCAGTTTGAACTGCTAAAAGAAAAGCAAGTCCTGAAGATTAACTGGCCACATGAACAAGCTGCATTACATGTTCTGTTCATCTTTGGTTACGTTTTCTTTCCTTTACAGATTGTACAGAGGTTGCACACAGTGCATAGAAAGACTATATTGACATTGAGGATGTGGTATATGTTGATTAGGATTCTCATATATATATATATATATATATATGCATAGGCAATAAGACACATTGAGTTACTGACAGTGTAATTTCTGCACTCTGAATTTGAGAGCGCTAGTGGCATCCGAGCCTCACAGGAGGGACACCCATGTTATCTTACAAGACGGATAATTAAACACAGAGCAGAGCTTTGCATTCAACAGGCAACTTTAGCAAACATTACCCTGCGGTTTGTCGGTTCAAAAGCACAGCGGTCAAATTAATACAGGCCATGAAAAGTTCACATTCATGTCTCTTTATGCTAAAAGAGCTACAGAAAGTTAGTTATGACTTTTTGTGTCCTCACGCACCGTTATCAACGTCATCAGGAGGCGGGAGTTTCCGTGTTTCAGCAACATCGACAGACTCCCGCAGTGCTGGGACCAGTCAGACCATCGTACCCCTGTCAGTGGCTTGGATGGACTCCTCCGGCCTCCTGATGGACCTACCTCCGGCTCTGATGGAGGACCTCTGCAGGGTTCTGGATTCCGGGCAGGACCGGCTCGGCTGGAGGGGACTCGGTGAGAGACTGCTGGTTGATCCGGAGTTTATGAGACTGGGTTTGTAGACCGAACAGGACGTACCGGAAGATTACGTTTGACTAATCATTAAAAGAATGAACTAACGAGTTAATCTGTTAATTAAAGAGGTATTCTGTTAATAATTTTAGAGTTAATAATTAATAAAGTTAAAGTATCCTCATGTGTTGATTTTATAAATGAGAATAAAATGATCCAGTCATATATTTTTAAATGATGAAACAATCTTTAACTTTACTATATTTTAAAACATGTATTTATTCCTTCGGGCCTCCAGCTGTGCGGGTGGTCTCCAGCCTGTTGGAGGTCCAGATGTTGGAGCGGGTGGAGGCGGCGGGCCGGAGTCCCTCCAGAGAGCTGCTCTGGTCCTGGTCCCTGCAGAACTCCAGAGTCCAGGACCTGGTCCAGGTGCTGCAGGACATGGGTCACCTCAGAGCCCTGCAGGTCCTCCAGGGTCCGGATCGAGGTCTGTGCCAAAGAGACGTTTGATCAGAAGACATTCATGAGCTCACCTTTATTAACTATAGGGCTGCAACTAACAACTATTTTGATAATAGATGAATCTGTTGATTATTACTTCGATTGATCGATTAATAATCCGATAAAAAAATAAAAAAGCTACATTTTAGTATTTACAGCATTGTATTCAAAATAGAAAAATTATATCTTGTGTTCTTGTACAGTGCAATGTCAACATATCAATAATGTAACTCAATTAATGTCTTAATAATGTCTTGGTTTACTTAATAATTGCTTATGTAAAAGGAAAGTACAGACAAGGCCACTACAATTTAAAAAAGGGACGTTAGGGATGCAGCCATGAACTGAGTATAGAGTATTATAGGGAAATTAAACTAACCAAGATAAATATTAAATCAGATATTGGAGTCTCCATACGTGACATACAGGCAATGCAGGTACCTGGGATAATTAATGAAAGAAAACTTTGAGGCAGACTGTGGTCTCATGATCAGACCCATGAAACATACGATACTTTTACAGTAATTATTCCCGGTAATAAACTGAAGGTATCACAAAGGTATCCTTCCGGATTTCAAAGTAAAAGACAACGTGAGAAAAAAAACAAAAAAACATTGTTTCCATAAGTAGCTCAAGATACATATACTGCTGAACTAAGTACTTCATAGACTACTTGTATAACTACTGTGAAGTACTTTTACTGTGTACTTTTCGAGTAATCCTGTGTCAAAATCCTTAACAGAGAACAAGATTAAATATATTTCGCCCAACTTTGATGTGGAATAAAAACCTTATTTTCCATAAGTACATCAAAAGTTTCGCGAAATATCCTTTTTTCTGGCTAGGGTTAGGGTTAGGGTCTGTACTGGGTGCACACTGCACAACAAACGGATACTAGGCTACTCACTGAGAAATAATTCATGTTTATCCCAAAGGAGACCGGAGATGTTGTAACTTCCTGTAGTTCATCACGTGAGCTACACAAGCCACGGCATCGGCTGGCTGCCCCCAGTGACATTTTCACAGCGCATGCTGTGCATCATAACAAAGACCAAACTAATCGATGATGAAATTCATTGCCAACTATTTTAATCATCGATTTTAATTGAATAGTTGTTGCAGCCCTAATTAACTATAAAACAGAACATGGATCAGAACCTGTGTTCCTGTACCTCCCTGTCATCTGAAGTCTATCTAATGTTTTTGTCTTCACAATAACGACAGGTTTACAGTTTTAAAGTCTGTCTGTGTGTTTCAGGTTTGTCCTCCAGCTGTGAACAATCAGTTCATCCACCAGCAGCCGGACTCAAGGTACAACTTTTTGTTTTAATGAATCTGTTTCAGAGTCAGACAGGAGGAGTCGCGACCTTTGACCTTCCTGTCTGTGTTTTGTCTGATCAGGAGCCCATCCAATCAGAGGCCAACTCTCAGCCGGTCTGTTCCCGTGAGTACAGGGAGATTTTTAAAATGTGTTTTTTTCAGTGGAATCTTTCTTTAAAAATATTAAAACTGCTGTTGAGCTTCAACTCGCCTCGTGTTATTATTGACCTGAAAGCAGTCGTGTTTGATTAGTTTGGTCTGTTTGTGTTGCAGTGAACTCTGGAGAAAAGCAGAACTTCAGTCTGACTCTCAGAGATGTCATAGAAGGAACCAGAACTTTCCATCCTGACATGAGAATCACCGAGGGGAACTTCTGTGACGTGTTCAGAGCTCAGACAAGAAGCAAAACGTTCACAGTGAAGCTGTTCAAACAGGTGAGTCACAGGACACTGGGACCAGTACAGACCAGCACACAGACCAGCACACAGACCAGCACACAGACCAGTACACAGACCAGTACACAGACCAGTACAGACCAGTACACAGACCAGCACACAGACCAGCACACAGACCAGTACAGACCAGTACAGAGACCAGTACAGAGACCAGCACACAGACCAGCACACAGACCAGCACACAGACCAGCACACAGACCAGTACAGACCAGCACACAGACCAGCACACAGACCAGTACACAGACCAGCACACAGACCAGCACACAGACCAGTACACAGACCAGTACAGACCAGTACACAGACCAGTACACAGACCAGCACACAGACCAGTACAGACCAGTACAGACCAGTACACAGACCAGCACACAGACCAGCACACAGACCAGTACAGACCAGTACACAGACCAGCACACAGACCAGTACACAGACCAGCACACAGACCAACACACAGACCAGCACACAGACCAGTACAGACCAGTAAAGACCAGTACACAGACTGAATAATATTAATGTCTGTGAACTGGTCCAACCGTCTGATTAATGTGTGACTTCCTCTGACGGACATGTTTTCCTCTCCAGATAAAAAATGTTTCCTGGGAGACTCTTTGTGACGACTTCAGAAGAGAAGAACAGATTCATCATCTGTGCGTATCAACTCTGTGTGTGTGTGTGTGTGTGTGTGTGTGTGTGTGTGTGTGTGTGTGTTCGTGTGTGTGTGTGTGTGTGAGTATACATATACATATATATAAAAATATAAATAATAATTGTTCATTTCTTATCAATTTACAAAATGATCAGTGAGCGAACAAAAGAAAAATCTAAATCAAATCAATATTTGGTGTTACTACGCTTTGCTTTCAAACCAGCATCAGTTCTTACAGGTACACCTGCACACAGTCAGGGATGTTGTAGGATTATATTCAGGTGTATGATCAATCAATTATACCAGACAGGTGCTAATGATCATCAGTGTCACATGTAGGTTGAAACAGAAACAGAAACAGCTGTGTAGGAGGCTTAAAACTGGCTGAGGAACAGCCAAACTCTGCTACCAAGGTGAGGCTGTGGAAGACAGTTTCATGTCACAGGTCAGACACCATGGCAAGACTGAGCACAGCAACAAGACACAAGGTAGTTATACTGCATCAGCAAGGTCTCTGCCAGACAAAGATTTCAACCCATCTACTGTCCAGAGAAGTCTGGCCACAAGTGGTCTTCATGGAAGAGTTGCAGCCAAAAAGCCTCCGACATGGAAACAAGGCCAAGCCACTCAACTATGCACGAAAAAACATAGGTGCTGGGCTGCAGAGAAATGGCAGCAGCAAATATTTGGCTGTAGCAGAAGGCAGTTTGTTCGCCGAAGGGCTGGAGAGCGCTACAATAACGAGTGTCTGCAGGCAACAGTGAAGCATGGTGGAGGTTCCTTGCACGTTTGGGGCTGCATTTCTGCAAATGGAGTCGGAGATTTGGTCAGGATTAATGGTGTCCTCAATGCTGAGAAATACAGGCAGATACTTATCCATCATGCAGTACCATCAGGGAGGCGTATGATTGGCCCCAAATGTATTCTGCAGCAGGACAACGACCACAAACATGCAGCCAGTGTCATTAAGAACTATCTTCAGCGTGAAGAAGAACAAGAAGTCCTGGAAGTGATGGTATGGCCCCCACAGAGCCCTGATCTCAACATCATGGAGTCTGTCTGGGATTACATGAAGAGACAGAAGGATCTGAGGAAGCCTACATCCACAGAAGATCTGTGGTTAGTTCTCCAACATGTTTGGAACAACCTACCAGCCGAGTTCCTTCAGAAACTGTGTGCAAGTGTACCGAGAAGAACTGATGCTGTTTAGAAGGCAAAGGGTGGTCACACCACACCTGCCTAAAACTTTTGCACAGTACTGTATATATATATATATATATATATATATTGTAATATATATATATATATATACATTACAATATATATGTATATATATTTTAATTTGATTCATTTATAAGTTTATTTGTCAGGGGCAATGCAAAGACATTGTGAAAGGTTACAGTAACATGGGATATATGTATTGCATATAGGGTTTCGAGCCGAGGTTAATTTGCAACCCCTGTCCCTGGTTAGGCATTTCTACTAAAAGGTCAGTACAAGTCATCTTTAAATAGAGCACATACTTAAGTTGCATTCTCATACATTATAATAAGTTTTTAAAAATTACAGAAAAATACACCTTACAAACATTTTAAAAGTGGCACATATAGACTGTGGGTTTAAAGTGTCTGTGTGCATGATCCGACTTCAGTGGTCACAGGTTTGATTTAGTTTCAGCCAGTGTTTCACCTTTTCATTAAAAGTCTTCATATCAATTTGTGTTTTTATTTCTGATGGTAGTGCATTCCAGTAGTATATGTATATACATATGTTTATATATATATGTATATATATATGACATGATAGGGGACATGAACATGATGGGGTCTACTTTCACATTTCAACTTTTATACTTTTTAAAATATTCAGCTTTTGGGAAAACAACAAATGGCAAAAATCTGTAACTTGGCTTCAACTCATTCAACTATAACTTCAGCATTCTTTCACTCACAGACGTCATTTTTGCTTTAAAATGTTCATAATTCTATCAAGTCTTTAACTTGTATTCAGCTTTTTGCTATCTTTTACAGTTTTTGAATTATCCCTGTATCACAAGTTTTATGCCGTTTTTAGCCTCTTTCAGATTTTAACATTAGTGTGTATTGCGCGGAATGTTCGGGGCTAGAGTGGAAGATTTGACAATTAGAGTGGGAGGGATCTTTTAAATACGTCAAACTTCTTCCAAACAAGTTTCTCCTCAGTCCACAATTTTCACTCCACACACATCATTTTACACTCAAAATGTTGGAAATCTTCTCCTCTACTGCTGATAAAATTTAGAGGCCAAACAGATCAACAGTTATGGCACACTGAGCTTCAAAGCAACAGGAACGCAGAAAAACTCTCCATCTACCTCAATGATACATTTGACTTTAACTTCCATGGGTGAACCACTTGGGAGCACTTTTGTATGTAGCTGTGAGGTCCACATTTCTGGCGTCACAAACATAAAAAACACATTTACATGCTCAGCAGACTCTACATGTTCACAGTATCAGTCTTTTGCTGATAGCTGTTACTTTAACACCTTAAAATGAGCACTATTTAGAGGAAGGTTTTCAGCTTTTGCTCTCTTAAATATACTGTCTTAGCTGACTAAGCTCTTTGCTGACTGCTTGTATCTCTCTCCAGCTGTCTTAGAATCAGATACGATGTGTTCAGGGTCAGTATTTAGAATCAGATCTGTGTGTTTCAGGTACAAACATCCGAACATCATGGACTTGTTGTTCAGCTTTTGTGAGGACCGTCTCTGCTGTCTGGTGTTTGCTCACCTGTCTAATGGATCTTTGTTTGACAGACTTCATCACCTGGTAAATGATGTGTCATTCATTAACACGTCTGTGGACGAGGCTCAGTTTTTGTGCTTCTCTAACAAACATAAAACAGGCCTTAATTGTGGATTTAATAGAAGTAAACCTTTAGAACAAATAAAAACATTCACATTGAATCTGTAGCTTGTAACACCTGAGAGAGAGAGAAGGTAAATGATACAACGGAGTGTTCTAAACAAAGGCTCTAAACAAAGACTTCGCCCACTTCCTGTCACTGATCAGAGGACTGTTTATTGTTTTAATTTGACCCCACAGACTTACACACGTGTGTTGTGTTGCATTGTTGTGTTTGGTTGTTTCTGTACAGGGTACAGACCCCCCGTTGTCATGGAAACAGCGTCTCATCATCATCAAAGGAACAGCCAAGGCTTTATATCACCTACACACAGCAATGGTCTGCCCACTGATTTGTGGGAACATCTGCAGGTACAAACATCAGTTTTCTGGCTGCACAAACACTGAATGTTACAGTGATCACAGTTCATGTTCAACAAGACGTCACTTGTGTAGCTCAAACATAAAAGGTTTGTTTCATATCAACCCCTTCACACCCCCCTGCTGGAAGAGCTAACATCTTCTTCCTTCCATCTTCTTCACAGTGCTAACATGTGCTAACATCCTCTTCCTCTCAACGCTAATATTTTCGTCCTCTCAGTACTAACAGCCTGTATCTCACAGTGCTAAAATGCTAACGTCCTCTACCTCAACTTGCTAATGTGTGCTAACATCCTCTTCTTCAGTGTCAACATCCTCTTTTTCTCAGCACTAACAACCTCTTAGTCTTAGCGCTAACATCCTCTTCCTGTCAGCGCTAACAACCTCTCAGCGCTAACATCCTCGTCCTCTCAGCGCTAACATGTGTCAACATCCTCTTCCTCACAGTGCTAACATCCTGCTGGATGAAGACCTGCAGCCGAAGCTCTCTGACTTCACCTCAGCTCGTTATCCTCAATCAGCCAGTCAGCAGCGTCATACCATCACCATGGATACCAGCTCCATCAGTAACCATGGATACCTGCCTGAAGACTTCATCAGAGACAGGAAGCTGTCCTGCAGCCTGGATGTATACAGCTTTGGAATGGTGATTACAAAATTATCACATTTTTTTAAATAAACACAAGATACTCTTGTCCTATTGATAAGGACAACCTGCATCTCCCAATCATTAGCACCCTTTAGGTGGTATGACTCTTACCTACTTAAACACCTACCTCCTTTACATTTGTCCCCCTCACGGACAAATTGACTGGCTGCACTCTTTTCCTGATTGCATCCTGAATTCACTTGTCATGTTCTACTTTCATGTTTTTTTTATGTCGCCATGTATACCGACCTTGCACCAGACAAATCTTACAAATTGCCTCAAAGTGGCTGTCTCTGAACACAATGGGCACGATGGGTCCCCCTCTACCCAACATTTAGATTCTTGGGTGATGGCAGCACATCCTAAGCAGATAGATCATTTTCAATTTCTAAATTTAAGAAGCTTTATTGGCATGACTGTAATAGTTACAATATTGCCAAAGCATAATGCCAGTGATGTTGCTAGGTACGCGTCCATTAAAATTTAAAAGGACGCAGTAAACTCACTATCCATGCGTCCCAGGGATGCACCTTATCTTTCCCATACAGACTGATACATTATGAACTAGACTTGTAGTGAAACTCGTGTTAAAATCACAGTAACCCACAAGGGAAAAATACTTCCCAATGGTGGCCGCCCTCGACGTCTGTGCATAAATCCTGTTACCGCTCATTAGGGACAAGTTATCATTGACAAATGCTATAGACTTAATTTATGTTAATGCTGCTCACAGTTCACCCCAAACATATCATTTTTTGTGATAAAAGTTTCACAGTGATTGACTCAGTCATAATCTCATTTGAGTTAGTAGATTTAGATTTAGTAGTTTATTTGTAGACTGTGTCAGGGTGATGAGAATGTTCATCTATTTTAGTGCTACAGCTGCAATATTTAATTGGAATTTTGTGTGTCATGCAAAGTATAGTTGTGCAATTTTATTCTTTTAATTTTAGATACATTTTGAACATACGTAAATATATCTGTTAATTATAACCGTATCATACCATACCAACAGCAAACACGAGTTTGGCAGGTGTTGTGGTTGTATTGGGGGGTGTTGTGGTCCTGATGCAGGTGTTGTGGTTGTATTGGGGGGTGTTGTGGTGCTGATGCAGGTGTTGTGGTTGTATTGGGGGGTGTTGTGGTCCGGATGCAGGTGTTGTGGTTGTATTGGGGGGTGTTGTGGTCCGGATGCAGGTGTTGTGGTTGTATTGGGGGGTGTTGTGGTCCTGATGCAGGTAATGTGGTTGTATTGGGGGGTGTTGTGGTCCTGACGCAGGTGTTGTGGTTGTATTGGGGGGTGTTGTGGTCCTGACGCAGGTGTTGTGGTTGTATTGGGGGGTGTTGTGGTCCTGACGCAGGTGTTGTGGTTGTATTGGGGGGGTGTTGTGGTCCTGATGCAGGTGTTGTGGTTGTATTGGGGGGGTGTTGTGGTCCTGACGCAGGTGTTGTGGTTGTATTGGGGGGTGTTGTGGTCCTGACGCTGGTGTTGTGGTTGTATTGGGGGGTGTTGTGGTCCTGACGCAGGTGTTGTGGTTGTATTGGGGGGGTGTTGTGGTCCTGACGCAGGTGTTGTGGTTGTATTGGGGGGTGTTGTGGTCCTGATGCAGGTAATGTGGTTGTATTGGGGGGGTGTTGTGGTCCTGACGCAGGTGTTGTGGTTGTATTGGGGGGTGTTGTGGTGCTGATGCAGGTGTTGTGGTTGTATTGGGGGGTGTTGTGGTCCTGATGCAGGTAATGTGGTTGTATTGGGGGGGTGTTGTGGTCCTGATGCAGGTAATGTGGTTGTATTGGGGGGGTGTTGTGGTCCTGACGCAGGTGTTGTGGTTGTATTGGGGGGTGTTGTGGTCCTGATGCAGGTAATGTGGTTGTATTGGGGGGTGTTGTGGTCCTGATGCAGGTGTTGTGGTTGTATTGGGGTGGTGTTGTGGTGCTGATGCAGGTAATGTGGTTGTATTGGGGGGTGTTGTGGTGCTGATGCAGGTGTTGTGGTTGTATTGGGGGGGTGTTGTGGTCCTGATGCAGGTGTTGTGGTTGTATTGGGGGGTGTTGTGGTCCTGAGACAGGTAACGTGGTTGTATTGGGGGGTGTTGTGGTCCTGACGCAGGTGTTGTGGTTGTATTGGGGTCCTGATGCAGGTGTTGTGGTTGTATTGGGGGGGTGTTGTGGTCCTGATGCAGGTGTTGTGGTTGTATTGGGGGGGTGTTGTGGTTCTGATGCAGGTAATGTGGTTGTATTGGGGGGTGTTGTGGTCCTGATGCAGGTAATGTGGTTGTATTGGGGGGTGTTGTGGTCCTGATGCAGGTGTTGTGGTTGTATTGGGGGGTGTTGTGGTCCTGACGCAGGTGTTGTGGTTGTATTGGGGGGTGTTGTGGTCCTGACGCAGGTGTTGTGGTTGTATTGGGGGGTGTTGAGGTCCTGATGCAGGTGTTGTGGTTGTATTGGGGGGTGTTGTGGTCCTGATGCAGGTGTTGTGGTTGTATTGGGGGGTGTTGTGGTCCTGATGCAGGTGTTGTGGTTGTATTGGGGGGTGTTGTGGTCCTGATGCAGGTAATGTGGTTGTATTGGGGGGGTGTTGTGGTCCTGACGCAGGTGTTGTGGTTGTATTGGGGGGGTGTTGTGGTCCTGATGCAGGTGTTGTGGTTGTATTGGGGGGTGTTGTGGTGCTGATGCAGGTGTTGTGGTTGTATTGGGGGGGTGTTGTGGTCCTGATGCAGGTAATGTGGTTGTATTGGGGGGGTGTTGTGGTCCTGACGCAGGTGTTGTGGTTGTATTGGGGGGTGTTGTGGTCCTGATGCAGGTAATGTGGTTGTATTGGGGGGTGTTGTGGTCCTGATGCAGGTGTTGTGGTTGTATTGGGGTGGTGTTGTGGTGCTGATGCAGGTAATGTGGTTGTATTGGGGGGTATTGTGGTCCTGATGCAGGTGTTGTGGTTGTATTGGGGGGTGTTGTGGTGCTGATGCAGGTAATGTGGTTGTATTGGGGGGTGTTGTGGTCCTGATGCAGGTGTTTTGTGGTATTGGGGGGGTGTTGTGGTCCTGAAGCAGGTAATGTGGTTGTATTGGGGGGGTGTTGTGGTCCTGACGCAGGTGTTGTGGTTGTATTGGGGGGGTGTTGTGGTCCTGAAGCAGGTAATGTGGTTGTATTGGGGGGTGTTGTGGTCCTGATGCAGGTGTTTTGTGGTATTGGGGGGGTGTTGTGGTCCTGACGCAGGTGTTGTGGTTGTATTGGGGGGTGTTGTGGTCCTGACGCTGGTGTTGTGGTTGTATTGGGGGGTGTTGTGGTCCTGACGCAGGTGTTGTGGTTGTATTGGGGGGGTGTTGTGGTCCTGACGCAGGTGTTGTGGTTGTATTGGGGGGTGTTGTGGTCCTGATGCAGGTAATGTGGTTGTATTGGGGGGGTGTTGTGGTCCTGACGCAGGTGTTGTGGTTGTATTGGGGGGTGTTGTGGTGCTGATGCAGGTGTTGTGGTTGTATTGGGGGGTGTTGTGGTCCTGATGCAGGTAATGTGGTTGTATTGGGGGGTGTTGTGGTCCTGATGCAGGTGTTGTGGTTGTATTGGGGGGTGTTGTGGTCCTGATGCAGGTAATGTGGTTGTATTGGGGGGGTGTTGTGGTCCTGACGCAGGTGTTGTGGTTGTATTGGGGGGGTGTTGTGGTCCTGATGCAGGTGTTGTGGTTGTATTGGGGGGTATTGTGGTCCGGATGCAGGTGTTGTGGTTGTATTGGGGGGGTGTTGTGGTCCTGATGCAGGTAATGTGGTTGTATTGGGGGGGTGTTGTGGTCCTGACGCAGGTAATGTGGTTGTATTGGGGGGTATTGTGGTCCTGATGCAGGTGTTGTGGTTGTATTGGGGGGGTGTTGTGGTCCTGATGCAGGTGTTGTGGTTGTATTGGGGTGGTGTTGTGGTGCTGATGCAGGTAATGTGGTTGTATTGGGGGGTATTGTGGTCCTGATGCAGGTGTTGTGGTTGTATTGGGGGGTGTTGTGGTGCTGATGCAGGTAATGTGGTTGTATTGGGGGGTGTTGTGGTCCTGATGCAGGTGTTTTGTGGTATTGGGGGGGTGTTGTGGTCCTGAAGCAGGTAATGTGGTTGTATTGGGGGGGTGTTGTGGTCCTTACGCAGGTGTTGTGGTTGTATTGGGGGGGTGTTGTGGTCCTGAAGCAGGTAATGTGGTTGTATTGGGGGGTGTTGTGGTCCTGATGCAGGTGTTTTGTGGTATTGGGGGGGTGTTGTGGTTCTGATGCAGGTAATGTGGTTGTATTGGGGGTGTTGTGGTCCTGATGCAGGTGTTGTGGTTGTATTGGGGGGGTGTTGTGGTCCTTACGCAGGTGTTGTGGTTGTATTGGGGGGGTGTTGTGGTCCTGAAGCAGGTAATGTGGTTGTATTGGGGGGTGTTGTGGTCCTGATGCAGGTGTTGTGGTTGTATTGGGGGGGTGTTGTGGTTCTGATGCAGGTAATGTGGTTGTATTGGGGGTGTTGTGGTCCTGATGCAGGTGTTGTGGTTGTATTGGGGGGGTGTTGTGGTCCTGATGCAGGTGTTGTGGTTGTATTGGGGGGTGTTGTGGTCCTGATGCAGGTGTTGTGGTTGTATTGGGGGGTGTTGTGGTCCTGACGCAGGTGTTGTGGTTGTATTGGGGGGGTGTTGTGGTCCTGACGCAGGTGTTGTGGTTGTATTGGGGGGTGTTGTGGTCCTGATGCAGGTAATGTGGTTGTATTGGGGGGGTGTTGTGGTCCTAACGCAGGTGTTGTGGTTGTATTGGGGGGTGTTGTGGTCCTGATGCAGGTGTTGTGGTTGTATTGGGGGGTGTTGTGGTTCTGATGCAGGTAATGTGGTTGTATTGGGGGGGTGTTGTGGTCCTGATGCAGGTGTTGTGGTTGTATTGGGGGGGTGTTGTGGTCCTGACGCAGGTGTTGTGGTTGTATTGGGGGGGTGTTGTGGTCCTGACGCAGGTGTTGTGGTTGTATTGGGGGGGTGTTGTGGTCCTGATGCAGGTAATGTGGTTGTATTGGGGGGGTGTTATGGTCCTGATGCAGGTGTTGTGGTTGTATTGGGGGGGTGTTGTGGTCCTGACGCAGGTGTTGTGGTTGTATTGGGGGGGTGTTGTGGTCCTGATGCAGGTAATGTGGTTGTATTGGGGGGGTGTTGTGGTCCTAACGCAGGTGTTGTGGTTGTATTGGGGGGTGTTGTGGTCCTGATGCAGGTGTTGTGGTTGTATTGGGGGGGTGTTGTGGTCCTGATGCAGGTAATGTGGTTGTATTGGGGGGGTGTTGTGGTTCTGATGCAGGTAATGTGGTTGTATTGGGGGGTGTTGTGGTCCTGATGCAGGTGTTGTGGTTGTATTGGGGGGGTGTTGTGGTCCTGACGCAGGTGTTGTGGTTGTATTGGGGGGGGTGTTGTGGTCCTGATGCAGGTGTTGTGGTTGTATTGGGGGGGTGTTGTGGTCCTGACGCAGGTGTTGTGGTTGTATTGGGGGGTGTTGTGGTCCTGATGCAGGTAATGTGGTTGTATTGGGGGGTGTTGTGGTCCTGATGCAGGTGTTGTGGTTGTATTGGGGGGGTGTTGTGGTTCTGATGCAGGTAATGTGGTTGTATTGGGGGGTGTTGTGGTCCTGATGCAGGTGTTGTGGTTGTATTGGAGGGTGTTGTGGTCCAATGCAGGTGTTTAGTGGTACTGGCGGAGTTCTGCCCTACATGTGTTGTCTGGTGTGTTTCTCTGCACATGTCCCATTTGTCAGTCCTGATATAATTTCGGTCCCCAGATTTCACTGCTACTGTTTGTTTTTGTTTCTTTATACACACTATTATATACACTTCATGTATTCTTTATAACATTCGTATATTTTCTTATATTCTCATATAAACTTCAAACATTATCATATAAACATGTATTCTTTACAACGGTATTATATGAACTTTAAAACGTCATATAAACATATATTCTTTGCAACACTTTCATATAAACCTTAAAATATTATCATATAAACTTCATGACATCATCATATCGACGCCCTCTTAAAATAATTTTTTCAAGTTTTTCAGAAAACACAAAAAACTGAACCAAATATTGAATATATGATATTTAATAATAATTTCACTCAAAACATTTATGACAATAGATTATTGACATACTAATAACAATGTCTGTCAGTGATGTAACATAAGAGGAATAAATGACTTAAACACATTTTTGAGCATGCCTTTGTGACATAAGCAGTTTTAAACATTAAACTGTGTCAACAACAAAGCAAAACTAACAAACTAACTAAACCTCACGCTGAGGAGGCGTGTGCTCCTCACTTCTCCCTCCAGCTCGTCTTTGCTGGGTTCTTGACTGATGCCTATTAATGTGGCAAACTGTCAAAGAAGTGATGACACTCGACAGGCATGGCGTGTTTCATTGACTGGAGGTCCTGGAACTTTATCTCCTTGATTGGCAGATCACATGGAGACATTCTTATCCATGCTATCCGCTATCGGCAACGATTTGGGCACGAGGGACGTTATTTATGACATAGCGATCAAAACGATCGATCGTTACCAAATGACAAATTTTATAAGCTTTATAAACTGCGACAATCAATGTATTTGCAGTAGGGACGTACGGGAGTTAGACAGACAATATCTCCTCATTCAGAATGATATTGTGCAGCTCGCTCGAGGGATATCGCCAGGGAGCTGAACGTGTGATACTGAGTGCACAGCTGATATGGGCACGTGGACTGTTTACATTGCGTGATAGACCTGCACATGTATGCCGATGTCAGCGATGCAGTCCTATGTCATAGTTATAGTTATAGTTATACAAATAATTTCTAGCTGTTAGATTACAATACGGTATATTCAGATCTCTCTTAGGTAGATCATGTAACGTGGAAAGAATGAGACAAAAACTGTCGATGAAATATTGTTTGAAAAGACAGAAAAGAGTTAACAGAAAGCCGATCAAACAGCCACAGACTCTGGAGCCTTTCCACTCTTTGCTAAATGCTAGCTTCATGGACTTAGCTATTTTGCTGACTAAAGAGACTGAATAACTGTGCAATATTTATAGCCTAGCCTATATTATAGTAAACCTCATCACTTAGCAATAGGGGACGAGCCCTGAATCTTGGAAATAACTTCAGTGGCTAGGTAGATTTTCGTTCTTCTTGAAGCAGCCACCATCTTGAAAGGTTGTAAAATCGCCTAAGTCACATTGTCTTTGACTTCGGCAACATAAAACGACCTAGGTCACATTGTCTTTGACTTGGGCTAAATAAAACGACCTAAGTCACATTGTCTTTGACTTCGGCTACATAAAACGACCTAGGTCACATTGTCTTTGACTTGGGCTACATAAAACGACCTAAGTCACATTGTCTTTGACTTCGGCTACATAAAACGACCTAAGTCACATTGTCTTTGACTTGGGCTAAATAAAACAACCTAAGTCACATTGTCTTTGACTTCGGCTACATAAAACGACCTAGGTCACATTGTCTTTGACTTGGGCTAAATAAAACGACCTAAGTCACATTGTCTTTGACTTCGGCTACATAAAACGACCTAGGTCACATTGTCTTTGACTTCGGCTACATAAAACGACCTAGGTCACATTGTCTTTGACTTCGGCTACATAAAACGACCTAAGTCACATTGTCTTTGACTTGGGCTAAATAAAACGACCTAAGTCACATTGTCTTTGACTTGGGCTAAATAAAACGACCTAGGTCACATTGTCTTTGACTTGGGCTAAATAAAACGACCTAGGTCACACTCCTGACATCGGCCGTTATACTACAGCGGAAGAATCGCACGATCTGTTCAACTGAGGATGCAGGCGATTTTACCAGAGGGGGGCAGCAGCATGAAGAGATGATTTAGGCAAAACATCATCAAAAATGACTTAGGCGATTATTTTAGGAAGGTGACGATATAAACTATAACATTATTACATAACATCACTCCCTCTCATGTGATATTGCTTAATTATCATACAAACTTTATAAGGTCAACATTCAAACTTTATAAGATAAGATAAGATATATATATTCTTGTATTATCATGTAAAGTTGATAGCATCGACATATACAATATTAAACATTATATCAACTTTCTAACATCAACATATAAACTAATTCTTATAACATTGTCATATGAAATGTATAATATTATTACATAAACTGTATAACATTATCATGAAAACTTCGTAACATTATCGTATAAACGAATTAACTGAGCCAAATAACTGACAACAAACGGGCTGATCAGAGCCGTGAAGTGAGATAAATATGTATGAATATATATAAAGTCATAGAAATATATAAAGTTTTAGAGGACACAAAATAAAACTGAGTTAAAACAAATTGATAATCTCTGTATAACTGAAAGAAAAGGAGGAGAACCTCACAGTTCTTTAATTGTTAATATAACTGTTGAATTATTATGAAATGACTGCATTAATTCTAGCAAAGCATTTGAGCAGAACTTTGTTTCTAGTATGATTAGCTGTCTGTGGTGACTCTGTATGGGTGGAAAGCACACGCTAACCCTCTGAAATGAGTCCAGTGCTTCAGTAAATGTTCTTCATGCAGTAGATTTTAAAAATAGAGTCAGTCTACATGTGCTGTACACTCAGTTTACATTACATTAAAAAGTGTTCACATTTCCATTAATCCCAGTTTGTTGCTCTCAGGTTGTCATGGAAGCAGTAACAGGACTAAAGGTCAGAGAGAAGAGACCCAAACGTACACTGGTGAGTCAGAACTGAACTTAACTCTGGCGATAAAGCCTTTATCTCAAACTATATCATACATTATCATTATACATTATGACACATGGTGGTTGGTTACATTCAGTCAACCAGCAGGAAGACTTTTATTCATACCATCCCTCTTAACTCATCTCTTGATTCATGGCTCTGTTCACTTTGAAGCTTCATCTGATACCTTGGGCCTCATGCAGCAACAGTCTCTTAAATTTCTCTTAAATTTTCCCCTAATTTTCAGTTAAGAGAATAAATAAGAGAAGTCAACGCCGGATGCATCAAACGTTCTTAACCATCCCAATCTGCTCTTACCCAGGAGAGCTGAATAATGAATCCCACTTGATCTCAAACTGGAGGCGCATGGTTTATTTTTTGTAATTAATAATTAATGTAAGGGCAGGTACATGTTGTGCCATGTGCAAATAAGGCACAAGGAGAAGAAATGCCATACAAAAAAGGTAGTAAGAAGAAGAAGAATTATAGCAGTTGCAAAATCAAAGTACTTTTACATCAGCTTAAAGATATAATCTGGAAGATTTTAATTTAAATAAATGTCTGTTAAGTCACTATCTTTCGCCAAATGAGCTAACACAATTGTGATTGAACCTATGGCAAATCAAGAGTTAGCACCATGACAACGGGAGCCAACCGTGGACGTCTGGTTAAATTGGGATGAGTGCGGCCACAACTCCCTTGTATCAGCATTAGGTGTCGCCAAATAGAACAAACTGAGAACTGCGTAACAGGCACATCAAAAAAGCAGCAATGGCAAAAGATCTGTGATGCTGTGAATGCTGTGTCAGGCGAGGGACACACAGTAACTGAAATACAAGAAAAGTGGTTTGATATGAAAATGGAATCTGAAACACTCAGCAGCTATTCATCAGTCTCATGTTGGATGTGTGTGATCTCTCAAAGTGCGCACTCTGCGAAAGGCCTGGATGGCCAAAGCATCTAACAGCAGTATATAAGCCATTCAGACGCAGAAAACACACAAGTATCCAAGGGTTTTTATCGTCTTAATTGGGATCAATTGACCAATAGTATCTCTTTAGCCCAATAATGAAACAATCAAATCATTATAATTCCCCAAAAAACATACAATAACCTAAATCTGATTATATGATGCATTTTTTGTGTTTCTCAGTTTTAAAACATATATTTCCGTGCATTGGACAAATAATTTTTGGACTGTGAAAACCTGAGGGTTTTTTTTCTTATCTTGGTAAGAGTCCTCTCCACCAATCATAAAACTTTGTCTTACCTAAGAGAAGAGCAAAAATAAGAAAACATTGGTGAATCTCGGAAACCAATGGGTACGAACAAAATAAGAAAAAATCGTGGATAAGATCAAAAATAAGAGAAAATGTGTTCATATATCGCTTCTTGCACGAGGCCCCTTATCAGACAGTCCACTCACCACGTTTTGGCACCTTTACAACCACATGCTCTCTCTCTCCCTGTCTTTCTGTCTCTCTCTCTGTCTCTCCCCCTTCTTGTCTCCCTCTCTCTCTGTCTCTCTCACTCTCCTTGTCTGTCTCCCTCTTTCTCTGTCAGAGAGATATGCTGCTGTCTGAGGTGGAGGTTGGTGGTGGTTTGGACTCTTGTCTTCAGTTCCTGGATGTGTCTGCTGGCCTGTGGCCCTCTGATGTGACTCTCAGTCTCCTGGATGTGTCCCTCCAGTGCTCAGCAGGCCGTCCTCGCAGCAGACCGAGCATGGAGAGAGTGAGCATCAGAGTCTTTATGACACAGTATTCTGTAGTCAAAGGTCCACATCCGAAAACATCTTTCAGTTATAATTTAGATAACGGAGAGAGCTCAGTAATAAGGAATTTAAAATGCTAAAGATTGTCCTCACTGACCTCTCTCTGGTCATCCAGTGTCTCTGAGCCGATGACCTTTGACCTCTTCGGGACACTGTGAGCAAAGTTAGATGAAGTTTTGTGTTTTTGATGTTAGTTTACTCGTGTGAGAGCAGTTTGTAGAAGTCTTAACAAGCTATTAAAGAAGTTTTCCTCTACATTCATCATGGCTCTAGTCCTCTGCTGTTGGTTTAGTTCTAATAATAATCTGTATCTCGTTTGATCTCTGTGTTTATTATTCTGCTGCTGAAGTTCTGAAAGAGACTAAGGATGATATAAACACTATAAATCTGATCTGATCTCCAGGTTCTTCTGACACTCAGTAAGCTGCTTCCTCCACCCAGCTGCCCCCCCACAGATCTGCCCCACAGCCTGCAGGATGGAGGAGAGCAAAGCCCCTCCTCCTCTGTACCTGTGGAGCATGATGAGCACAGCCCCCCCTGTTCTCCAGCTCATGCTGAGCCCTGTGAATGCAGCCAGTCGGAGGTAACATACCTGAGTGTGGAGGCTCATGGTGGGGGGGTAAAGCCAGACATCAGCTGGCCTGTTCAGTGCAGCTGCTCTGAAGGTCTGACTTGTGAGGACTGCAGAGCCAACGGCTTCACTCCAAACCCCCTGACTAAGGGTACACATGAACGCAGAGAGGATTCACAGGTACACAGTTAGGGTTCACATGTGAAGAGTGAGGTTCACATGTACACAGGGTTCACATGAACGCAGTGAGGATTCACATGTACACAGTTAGGCTTCACATATAAAGAGTGAGTGTTCACATGTACACAGGGTTCACATGAACGCAGAGAGGATTCACATGTACACAGTTAGGGTTCACATATAAAGAGTGAGTGTTCACATGTACACAGGGTTCACATGAACGCAGTGAGGATTCACATGCACACAGTTAGGGTTCACATGTAAAGAGTGAGTGTTCACATGTACACAGGGTTCACATGAACGCAGTGAGGATTCACATGTACAGATTGATTGTTCACATGTACACAGTGAGAGTTCACATGTACACAGTGAGTGTTCATGTGTACACAGTGAGTGACCACGTGTACACAGTGAGGGTTCACATGCACACAGTGAGTGCCCACATGTGTACAGTGAGTGTTCACATGTACACAGTGAGTGTTCACATGTACACATTGGGTGTTCACATATACACAGTGAGTGTTCACATATAAGCAGTGAGTGTTCACATGCACACAGTGAGGGTTCACATGTACACATGTGTACAGTGAGGGTTCACATGTACACAGTGAGTGTTCACATGCACACAGTGAGGGTTCACATGTACACATGTGTACAGTGAGGGTTCACATGTACACAGTGAGTGTTCACATGCACACAGTGAGGGTTCACATGTACACATGTGTACAGTGAGTGTTCACATGTATACAGTGACTGTTCACATGCCCTTGTCTGTATGACAGAGGACTGATCAGCACACAGGAAGTGTTGTCCTGACTTTACACAAGTCCTGTTACACACTTCCTGTTATATTGTTATATTTGTGTGTGTGTGTGTGTGTGTGTGTGTGTGTATGTGTTGACAGCTCTCACTCGGCTGATGCCTTAGCTCATATGACTGTGATTCCTGGAACTTTCATTTCTGAAACACTTTGTGAATACGTATTGTAGTAGTTGTAGTATAGTTGTATAATGGTAGTATTGTGTAGTATTGTAGTAGTAGATTTAATTGCAGTAAAGTCCTGATTCTCCCTTTCTCTCTATTATCACCTGGAAGGTGGATTTTATCATCAGTATTTGTTTGTCAGCAGGATCCCAGAAAAACCTCCTGATGATCTTAGATTCTGATCGGACTCATGAACAGCATTAATGTTAATCACATGATAACAGCAGAGTCTAAGCAACAGCAGATCTGACTCATGAAACACCTGCAGCCATGTTCTTAATTTGTATATGTACACATGAACATGATAATAAAGTGTTTTTTTTTTACAGTTGTGAAGTGTGTGAAGTGTTTCCTGTTTAGAGGAACAGAACAATGCAGGTGAGATGATGAAGCTTCAAACCTCCTGACATCATCATTATGTTCCTTATATATTCAGACATGTTCATTAATATTAATATTAATATTAGTAAAATATTAGTAGACCCTGAAACAAAGAGAGAACATTTATCAGCCTGTCTGAGATCTGCTGTGAGGAATGAAAGCTGTTTAAAAAAAGCGGTAGTAGCCTACATGACACGTTTGTAAAAACTTCAAAGACATAAGAGATAAGTATATTTTGTATATTTTGAGCTTGTAATGCATAACAACAAAGATGCATTAACAAGAACAGCTTTGTATTCTCTTCCTGTTTTCAACAGCCGCTGAAACCACGACAACCACAGACACATTGGGCTGAAGGCTTCAGTTAACATGGTCACTCGTTGCACCAGAACACTCTGGTCTCTGTTGTTTACTCTTCCACTCTATACTGTCAGATCACATGACATCACCAGCTCCACCAAAAGTGAAGCCAAAACCTAGTTCTTAATGTTATGTGTAATAACTTGCAGACCGCACACTTAACTTTATTCTGCCGTTGCACACAACTCCAACACATCTCCTGACTTTTCATAACAACGTGTTTCTGGCAGACTGTCGTAAAACTGCCATAAAACCACAGCCACAACCGGTGTGGCTCATACATAAGTCAGCTTGCATGCCACTGTGAACCATCAGACAGGCGGAAGGTGGCTGGCCCCAGCTGATCTGTGACTTGTGTCAGTGTGGATCAAAAAGAGAGCAGCTTGTGGTTCCGGCTGGGTCGGCAAACCCAGACCCAGTCCAACACCGCAGAGATGGGTGGTCTCATCCTCGTTCTTCTGTCACACCCTGTTTCATTTTATGCTGATGGTCTGTGACCTGGTCCTGGTTCTCCGAAGGCAATCCTGCGGAAGTTGCAGCTCATGCCCCATCATCAATAGGGCTGGGGAGCTGCCAGTAGTGGAGTGTGGTGTTGCCCGGGTAGTGCAATAGGGTGCTGAGCAGTGCAGTTGAGAAGGGACAACCCCCCGCCCCCCCATTTGCCTCTGAGTGGTAGAAGGCAGTGTGGATGTGGTTAATTCCCCAGTCCTACACAAAGGTTGCAAACTCAGCAGATAAAAACTGCAGGCTGCTGTCCGTAATGATGGTGTTAGGGATGCCCCACCGAGCAAACAGAGAGGTGAGGAAGTCTGTGACCACTCAGGCTGTAATGGATGGCAAGTGCAGTCCTTTACCAGTCTCTTTATCTCAGTCAATACCCAGCCACCACACTAAGCCCCTGCAGCGTTGTTTACCTTCACAATTGCCTAGGTAACCCTCAGTGGACACACAGACATGATTTCAGCAGGACAGATTGTCCATCACTCAATGGAAAGGCACAAGCTCCTGTGGGATTTTCAAGGACCAGCCTTCCCAGATAAAGGTGCGCAGCTGGGGGAGCGTGGGGTCCTGCACAGGTGCGAGCTGGAGGTCCTGAAGGGAGACTGTGGCCTTAAGAGGACTGTGGAGCATATGGAGCATCCTGTTTTACTTTGACACCTTGTCTCTTGTGATATCCACTTCCTGCCTCAGTAAGCCTTTTGTTTTGCCTTCTGCCTTTTTGTTTAAATAAATACTTATATCAGTCTGCATCTGGCTCCTCAACCATTTGTTTAAAACCTAAACCTTGACACAATCACCATCTCTGCAGATGGTTAAGCTCACATCAGTTAACAAAGTTGGCGATGACTGCCCTATACTCCTGTTCGTTCCCCTCAGATAGACATCCGATGATGGCTGTATTATTGGAGAACTTCTGGAGGTGACAGCTCCCAGAGTTGTAACTGTAATCCGATGTGTACAGGGTGAAGAGAAAGGGGCAGAGCACAGTCCCCTGTGAGGTCTCTGTGCTGCAGACCACCATGTCAGACACACAGTCCCAAAGCCTCACATACTGTGGACTGTTGGTGAGGTGACAGTCTCCTCCCGCTCCTTCTCGCTTCCCCCTGAGCAGTGAAGGCTGGATTGTGTTGAAGGCACTGGAGAAGTCAAAGAACATGACCCTCACAGTGCCGCTGGTGTTTTCCAGGGTGCAATGACGAGCTGCAATAACCACAGGTCCGGCGTGCAGCAGCATCGTGGTGTCCAGCAAAGTTCACCTTGTAGGTGTCCTCACTGGGCCCAGGGCAAGAAGAATCTGCAGATGGGCTGCCTGTCTGTGTCATAGTATGGGCTGGGAGAGGGAGGTGTTGAGGGTACTAGTTGTGATGCTAAACACACAGCAGATTCAAGCTGAAATGTTGTGTCATCTGCCTTTGCTAGGGTTTAATTGTCAGGGGACATCAGAAGTTTCTCCTTGAGTTTTAGGTTATTAGTCTGTTCTGCTAGTTGGTCCCTGATCAAGTCATCCTCCAGTTTCCCAAACTTATGGAGGGTGGCCAAGCCCCTTAGATCAGCTACGTAATGGTGAACGGACTCACCCGCAGCTGTTCGACATATTCAGCGTACATATCTGAAAGTCTGAATAATCCTCTGTCCCTGGCTGCCCAGGTTGTGAATGAGCATGGCTCTCTGTCGGCTGTCACTAGCATCTATTAGCCGCTAGGAATGTCTCAAACAATTCATGCCAGTGGGTCCATGGAAAGGTCGGCTCACCAGGCAAGGCAAGGAACGAAGAGAGAGATGGAAACGGAAACTTCATCTTCGTCACCAATGTTATGTTATAACTTGTGGATTGCATCTCTAATTCACACATTTAACATATTTGTGCCCCCACGACCAGTGCCAGTGTGGCTCATACACTGCAATTAATACATCACTGCAGAATATTAAAAAAGAAGGAAAGAAACCCTAACACAATAACTTTTCAAAAGAAAGAGAGAGAACGTGCAGTGACAGGCTGTGAGGAGAATAACAATAAAAACAACAGCAGTGAAACTTTAAAAATCTGTTTACATGAACTGATCCTGAATAACATTTTATTTTTGGATCATTGGAGCTGCTTCATCATTGATCTGCACAATCAGAGAATTCATCCACTGAGGTTGATAATAAAGTGATAAATATAACAACAGAGATTTAGTTAAGCCAACAGGAGCTTTGAGATGATGTACTCACATGGTCAATGATTTAAATGTGATGCTGTGCAGAGTTTGAACATTATTAAAGACGTCCCAACACTCTGAAAATACATACAATATAAATTAACATTAACTTGTGTAGACAGAAGGACCAACGACGCCTCAGCACTAGTCCATAAAAGTACTGTAGAGTACATGTGATGTGTTACAGGAAGCGGAACCAGCTGGATGTGAAATCTAAAACTTGGAACTCTTGATGACGTTTTCAGATTTTAAATCTTCAGAATAAAACAGTTTCTGTATGTTTGATGAGCACGCTGCTGGTTTAATGGTTCAATAAATAAAATCCTTCAGAATAAAAGCCTCTATTGACTCTCCACTAGTGACTGTGTTTCTATGTATTAATGAATAAAAGTAGGTGAATCCTTCAGAATAAAAGCCTGTATTTACTCAACATCGGGACAGTGTTTTAATGTATTAATAAATAAGATGAGTTAATCCTTCAGAATAAAAGCCTGTATTTACTCAACATCGGGGACAATGTTTTAATGTATTAATAAATAAGATGAGTTAATCCTTCAGAATAAAAGCCTGTATTTTACACAGTTCACAGGTCCACGGTGTGCGCGTGCAGAGCAGCTTTTTCCTGGATCAGACTCACAAATTCATGTTTCTCCAAACAGCCACGACACTCTTCTCCCCACGACGATAAAATGTTCCTCAACTCTGAAACCCTCAAGTTTCTGAGTCCGTCACTGCTCAGGTCCTTCACACCATGCCCTGCAAGCAGTATCATATATATTATTAACTATATATATATATATATACACACACACAAATTAATGAATAAATAAATGAATGATTAACGTGTTCACCGTATGTGAGCTGACAGATCTGCGTGTCTTGGCTGCTCAGCCGTTGGCAGATTTTCTCGACGGGGACATGAGAGGCGAGAGGTCGAGACACCGACGCTGTGACTCGAGTCGCTGCATCACTGCTGGCTCCCAGGTAGTAACACTGACACACACACACATGTTAGAGAGGTTCTTTAACTGGATGAAGGATGTTGGAACTAAATCAGGAGACATTCAATATTTGATTTCAGTCTCAGCTGCTGGGTATTGTAAATCATTATATTGTTATATTTGTGTGTGTGATCGTATGTGTGTGTGAGTGTGTGTGTGTGTGGGTGTGAGTGTGTGTGAGTGTGTGTGAGTGTGTGTGATCGTATGTGTGTGAGTGTGTCTCACCAGCCGGGCCTCCTTGCCCTGGCTCTGGGAGCAGGTCTGGATCAGTTGATCCTCCACCAGGTGTGGGTTCAGGTCTCTGTGTGTGGAGATGAGACTGGTGTACAGTCTGTGGAGGAAACCCACACACACTGCGCGCACGCACGCACACACACACACACACACACAAACACACACACACACACACACACACACACACACACATTGTTATATAATTATATCTCCCTGTTTATAATAATTATTATTCTTACATGTAATGATTATTGTAACATTATTATTATCTAATTAAAGCCATGTGGTAGTTTGCACACATGTAGGCCTACTTGATATTATGTCGTCAGAGCTGTGAGGCCACACACACACACACACACACACACACACGCATGCATCCATGGCTGGTTTAGAGCCTGTTCATGACAAACAGCACGGTGCAGTTTTAACATTATTATTATTAATAATGAATCACAGTGTGTAGTTTGTGTGTAGTTGTGCAGTCTGACCTTCACAGCTCTCTGCAGACACATTAACGCCTCTGACTAACAGCAGAGTGAAGAGGAGAAACACCGACATGTTACCGTCTGTCTGTCTCTCAGTCTGTCTGTTTGTCCGTCTGTCCGTCTGCCTGTCTGATATTATTAGACACGAGTGGGGGCGTGAAGGCTCGTGCAGCTGCTGGAGACGCCGGGACATACGTCACTACCTGGTTAAAGTCAAATAATATCATTGTATTATTTCCAGGTTAAACCAACAGAAAAGTTATGTGCTAAACGGTTATTACGATTAAATAATTCCGTTTTTCAGAATCCAAGTTCACAGAGTTGCAGGCTTTTGTTGTGAAATGCTGTACCGGAACTTGTTGCTGGAAGCGGAAGAGGGAGCGCATGCGCGTTGTGTTTCCCTGTGATGTGCGGTGTTTGAGCAGCATGGCTGCGATAGGAGTTCACTTCGGGTATACCTGTGCTTGTGTGGCCATTTTTAAGGTGAGCTTAGATGTGATCGGTTATTTTATAAAATTGTTTTCTCCTGATCGATAAATTTGATCTGGAGCGACAAATCAGTGAAACAGCTGCTGGTTGTTGATCAGCACTCACTGAGCGGATCAATGGATTTACCTCATGAGAGAGCTCATTCACGTGGGACTGAATTATATTTTTATATTTTAATAATCGCTGATCAGAGTTCAGTGATAATTTTAATGTGACACAAACAGCAGAACCAACGTGACTAAATATGTTAGCAGAGCTGACTGATGCTGCTGGTTAACGATTTTCTGTCTGTCTGTCTGTCTGTCTGTCTGTGCTGTGTAGGATGGCCGTGCTGATGTGGTGGCTAATGATGCAGGAGACAGGGTGACTCCAGCCGTGGTGTCCTACAGAGACACTGAACAGGTAACACACGAGGGGGAGGGGGTCAATTTGAATCTTTATTGAAAAATTCAATGTGTGAAATAATTTTTGTGTTTTATATATATTGCAGATTGTTGGCATTGCAGCAAAACAGGGACGATTTCGAAACGCTGCAAACACTGTGGTGAAGGTGAAACAGGTGCTGGGCAGAAGGTGAATGAGTTTATTCTCTGTGTTAATGTTAAAACTGCAGGAGTCTGTTATTAAATTATAATATTAAACATGCTGTTAATGCATCTTCGTATCATACAAACTGTGATGATAATAAACATAATAAAACTGATCTGAGAACAGTCTCAGGAAGCACCACACGCTAATCAATCACTTGATCACTGTAGATAAATAATGATCTCCTAATTAAAATAACACTTTATTATCTGTGTGTTAAATACTGAAATGTTTCTGTCACTGAGCAGCTTTGAGGATCCAGAGACTCAAACTCACAAAATGGAGACCAAGTGTCAGGTGAGTCCACCTTCTCTGTGTCGTTTTTATTCTTCAATCTTTAATCAATAGTTTTAATAATTCACCCTCATGATGTCATACTGTTCATACAGTCAGAGGTCTGTCCTGGTCCTGGTTCTCTTCGTTTTAGAGGACTGTCCTGGTTCTCCTAGTTTCAGAGGACTGTCCTGGTTCTCCTAGTTTCAGAGGACTCTTCTGGTCCTGGTTCTCCTAGTTTCAGAGGACTGTCCTGGTCCTAGTTTAGGTCCTGGTTCAGTAATGTCTCTCTGGTTCAGGTGGTGAACAGGGATCAGAAGCCGCTTTATGAGATCACAGCAGGGGAACAGCCGGAATTTGTCGCTCCAGAAGATGTTGCAAAACTCATCTTTCACAAAATGAAAGGTAGTCACACAGACACACACACACACACACACACACACACACACACACACACACACACACAGAAGTGACAGTAAACAGGAAGTTGTTGATTATTGATTGTCTCCTTGTTAATAGAAACTGCTCAGTCAGCTCTTGGCTCTGATGTCACCGAGGCCGTCATCACCGTCCCCTTTGAGTTTGCACATGCTCAGAAGACCGCCCTGAGGTAGATCATGTGACTGTTTGTTTGTGAGACAGTAAGAGTGTGTCCATGCTGTGATTACATTTTAATTTGTGATAACATCCTGTCTAAAGCATTTCCCCTACAGCGCGGTACCCATCAAGGCTGCCCCCTTTCTCCGTTACTCTTCGCTCTATCATTGGAACGACTGGCCTTATATCCTTACATCTCCAATAAGTATACATGAAACAACCATAAAATCTCACTCTGTGCAGATGATATATTACTGTACTTTACTAACATTTCCACCTCTTAGCCTCAAGTATTACAAGTCTTTGCCCAATTCAGTCAGTGTTCTGGTTTTTAAATCAACTGGGATAAATCCCTTCTCATTCCTCTAAATGTTTCGGCAAAGCCACTAACGTTACCAGCTGTTCCACATATACAGACTCGAGTTTTACATATAAGTTTGACTATAACCAAATTCTCAGACAGATCGCAAACAAACTATGAAAAACTAGAACTTGAAATTTCATCTGATATCCAGAGATGGTCTAATCTTAAAAATTTTTTGCCAGGCAGGATTTCAATTGTAAAAAAAAATCATCTTGTTGGCCGACTAAATTTTCTGTTTTGACATGATGACTATGATTCCTTTACCTCCACCACCTAAATACTTCGAAGAACAATCTATGGCTTGTAAATTAATTTGGGATGGCAAAAGACCTCGCATTCGTCTGCGCACACTTCAGTGCTCTAAGAATACCGGGGGTCTGGCGCTAACTGATTTCAAATTATACTTCTGGTCCTTTCAGATTAAGGCGTTGACAACTTGGTGCGCTGAAGAAGCCGCTACACCTTGGTGTCAGATAGAGCAGGCTCTAGTGAAACCTTATAGATTAGCAGATGCAATGTTCTGTGGGATGAAACTGAAATCAGCACATAGTGTTTGGACCAATTGTAGGGACTTTGCCGTAAACCTGGTCAGATGTGCATAAATATATGGGCTGTAATGTCAAGCTATGTGACCGCTCTCTAATATGGTATAATTATAATCTACTACAGAACTCCGGCCCATACTACAATGAAAGCTGGGCCTCTGAGGGAGTCCACAGACTTCTAGATCTGTATGATGGAAATGGATTACTTTCATTTCAACAGCTAAAGGAATGTGATTCTCTTCCTGGGTCTTCATGGTTTTTGTATCTGCAATTAAGGTCAGCAATCCGTGCCCAGGGAGTTCCATGGGAATTACCTTTATCCGCTTTTCCATTGAATGCTTGGATTAACCCCCAAAAATCCTCTACTGAACCGGTGTCCAAAATTTATAATGATTTTATCTCCAAATGTGAATGGGAACTCCTGGGGCCAGGACTTCGAAGCACATTCCTGAAACTCCACTGGGACATTATCTGCTCATCCATCCATCCATTATCTTCCGCTTATCCGGGGCCGGGTCGCGGTGGCAGCCTACTCAGCAAGGTGACCCAAGCGTCCCCTTCCCCAGCAACATTTTCCAGTTCCTCCTGGGGGATTCTGAGGTGTTCCCAGGCCAGACAGGATATATAATCCCTCCAGCAAGCTCTGGTCTGCCCCGGGGTCTCCTCCCAGTTGGAAGTGCCCGGAAAACCTCCAAAGGGAGGCGCCCAGGAGGCATCCTAACCAGATGCCCGAACCACCTCAACTGGCTCCTTTCGACGCGAAGGAGAAGCGGCTCTACTCCGAGCTCCTGACCCTATCTCTAAGGCTGAGCCCAGACACCCTCTGAAGGAAACTCATTTTGGCCGCTTGTATTCACGATCTCATTCTTTCGGTCACTACCCAAAGCTCGTGACCACAGGTGAGGGTTGGAACGTAGATCGACTGGTAAATCAAAAGCTTTGCCTTCAGGCTCAGCTCCTTGTTCACCACCACAGTCCGGTACAACGCCTGCATTACTGCTGATGCTGCACCGATCCGCCTGTCAATCTCACGATCCATTTTACCCTCACTCGTGAACAAGACCTCGATATACTTGAACTCCTTCGCTTGAGGCAAAGACTTACTCCCCACCCACAGGGGGCAATCCACCGGTTTCCGGCAGAGAACCATGGCCTCAGACTTGGAGGTGCAGACTCTCATCTCAACCGTGTCACACTCGGCTGCAAACCGCTCCAATGCCTGCTGGAGGTCCCAGCTTGATGAAGCCAACAGGACAACATCATCTGCAAAAAGCAGAGATGAAATCCTGAGGTCCCCAAACTGGAAACCCTCCTCCCCCCGGCTGCGCCTTGAGATCCTGTCCATGAAAATCACAAACAGCATCGGTGACGAGGGACAGCCCTGGCGGAGGCCAACACGCACCGGGAACCTGTTTGACTTTGTGCCGAGGAATTATCTGCTCATATTATAATATATTTATCTCATCAACAAATCCAGCAAACCAACTTATTCATTACAAGTTTGTGCATAAATATTATGCCCAACCATACAGGCGCTTCAAAATGGAGCTCACGCATAGTCCAAACTGTACTAAATGTAAATAGGATACTATTGGTCCATACTCACATGTTTTCTGGGAGTGCACTTCGGTATCGAATCTTTGGACTGAGGTGGCCAAGTGTCTAAAATCCTGAAACTAACCCCACACTAACTAATTCCTAAACAACCTTCCTAATTTTAATTTAATGATGACTCTGCACTCAGGGACAAAACCAGATTGGCCTTTAGGAAAATCATATTTGCAAGCTGCTGCTAAGAAGACTAGACCACACTCTTGGTTCTCTGCTGAACCTCCGTTGATGAAAGGATGGTTTAACTACTTTAGAAATGTTGCTCTCATAGAAAGATCTTTGGCTGTAAGTTTGTGTTTGATGGTGCTGTTTGTGCAGTAATTTGTCTCTATGGATCCTTATGTACAAGCATCAATGTGAAAAACTCTAATCTGTGTGAGTCGTGATAAAATGTTTGTGTAGTTATTAATTCTGTGTCTCTGCAGAGAAGCAGCGGAGGCTGCGGGATTTCACGTCCTCCGGCTGATCCATGAACCTGCTGCAGCTCTGCTCGCCTACAACATCGGACAGGACTGTTCATCAGGAAAGAGGTACAGAGACCTGCTGTTTATTCAGACATGAGATACAGCTGCTGACTGCAGTGCATGATGGGATATTACACATACAGAGCCGCTCTGATCCTAAACATGTTTAGACTGTAGTTTAACTCAAAGTCCAGTTAGTCCAGTTTAGTTAAAATACATCAAAAAGTGTTCCTGATCAGAGATCAGAGCCGGTCTGATGTTCACAGGAAGCAGACTCTGTGTGTGTTATCTCCTGTGTTCTCTATTTACAACATAAAACACACAGGCAGGTGTTTCAGTGTTGGATCTCAGCATTAGTACTTTCAGACTTCAGGTGTGCCCCAGTTTTCTCTCTCTGACTGTAAAATGACCCGTCCTCTCTGATCTCTGTTCAGCCATGTTCTGGTGTACAAGCTAGGCGGGACGTCTCTCAGCGTGACGGTGCTGCAGGTGAACGGAGGAATGTTCCGTGTTCTTAACACTCACACTGACCACAGCATCGGAGGAGAGAGCTTCACCCAGGCGCTGGCCCAACACCTCGCTGCAGAGTTCAAACGGTGCTGTTCACTGCTGAAGCTCTCCTGATAAGTCATGATTCCTGATGTTTAGATGTGACATGTTATCTGTTTGTATGTTTGTTTCAGCACCTTCAGGCACGATGTGAGCAGTAACACTCGGGCGATGCTGAAGCTGATGAGTGGAGCAGACATGGCCAAACACTCACTGTCCTCGCTGGGATCAGCCAACTGCTTTGTAGACTCGCTGCATGATGGAATCGACTTCGACTGCGGCGTCTCCAGGTTAGATGTGATGTGTGATGTGTGAGCCGATTGATGCGTGAGCCGATTGATGCGTGAGCCGTGTGATGCGTGAGCCGATTGATGCGTGAGCCGATTGATGCGTGAGCCGATTGATGCGTGAGCCGTGTGATGCGTGAGCCGTGTGATGCGTGAGCCGTGTGATGCGTGAGCCGATTGATGCGTGAGCCGTGTGATGCGTGAGCCGATTGATGCGTGAGCCGTGTGATGCGTGAGCCGATTGATGCGTGAGCCGATTGATGCGTGAGCCGATTGATGCGTGAGCCGTGTGATGCGTGAGCCGATTGATGCGTGAGCCGTGTGATGCGTGAGCCGTGTGATGCGTGAGCCGTGTGATGCGTGAGCCGATTGATGCGTGAGCCGTGTGATGCGTGAGCCGTGTGATGCGTGAGCCAATTGATGCGTGAGCCGTGTGATGCGTGAGTCGTGTGATGCGTGAGCCGATTGATGCGTGAGCCGTGTGATGCGTGAGCCGATTGATGCGTGAGCCGTGTGATGCGTGAGCCGATTGATGCGTGAGCCGATTGATGCGTGAGCCGTGTGATGCGTGAGCCGTGTGATGCGTGAGCCGATTGATGCGTGAGCCGTGTGATGCGTGAGTCGTGTGATGCGTGAGCCGATTGATGCGTGAGCCGTGTGATGCGTGAGCCGTGTGATGCGTGAGCCGATTGATGCGTGAGCCGATTGATGCGTGAGCCGTGTGATGCGTGAGCCGATTGATGCGTGAGCCGTGTGATGCGTGAGCCGATTGATGCGTGAGACGTGTGATGCGTGAGCCGATTGATGCGTGAGACGTGTGATGCGTGAGGTGAGTCTTTTGTGTTTATCGTGTGTGTTCATATCATGATGATGATTGAAATACGATTGAGCAGAGTTAGCATCTCAGGTGTGACACAGGTGTCTCTGTGAAACCTGGATGATAAACCGTTTATGTTTCCTCAGAGCTCGGTTTGAGCTGTTGTGCTCATCACTCTTCAACAAGAGCATCCAGCCAATCAGAGCCCTGCTGGAGGAGGCAGGACTTTCACCCACAGACATTAATAAGGTACTGTGTGCTTTAACTGAGGCTTATGCAGTCAGAGATGCATGTGATGAGAGACACCTTTATTTTGAAGAGGACTGGTGTGAAGAAAAGTAAAGCCTTGATTCTTCTCTAACATGTGTCTGCTGTGCTGGCGTTGCTGCAGGTGGTCCTGTGCGGTGGCTCGGCCCGGATCCCTCGCCTACAGCAGATGATCCGGGAGATGTTTCCTGATGTAGAGCTACTGAGCTCGGCTCCTCCTGATGAGGTCATCGCTGTAGGGGCAGCCCTGCAGGCGGGCTTGCTGGTAGGCAGAGACAGGCTGGGACCTGAGGAGGAGTCTGTCACTGTGGATGTTTCAGCCACTGACATACTGGTGAAGGTAAACTGGTCCAAATCAAACCACACACATCAGTATGTTTCTTCATATACAATGTGTGGAGTCTGATGTTCAACAGAACCTTGAGGTCTGAACCTTTGTTACTATTGAATGTTTTAAATCCTCAGATGATGGTCTGATGTTTTCTGCTGTTTGCTGCAGGAGGTCGATGAATCTGGAGCGCAGGTGTTCACGGTGCTCCTCCCTTCGGGCACACCCCTTCCTGCCCGCAGACATCACGTCCTGAAAGGAGGAGGGACACTGTCCTCCCTTCGTCTGGAGATCTACCAGAGATCTGTCTCTCAGCAGCCCGAGAAGCTTGCTCAGGTACCCCACAATCCACAAGAACCTCCGTTTCTCACAGATTTATCAGTCTACTGATGTGCGTGGATGGGAAACTTTTTCTACAGAACATTTGGGATGATTTAGAAATGGTGTCATCAAGTAGTTACTCTGGCAGAGGGAGCTCTTAATATCTCAGGTGTAGTTTATACTGTATAATATATGTTTGTATTTTTTAAATATGTTTGTATCGAACTGTAGAACAAGACAAATGTAACATTAATTAAATTTAGTAAAAATCTTTTTTCTGTTTGTGTGTTTTAATGTTCAGATCATCCTGAGAGACCTGCAGCCCACAGAGGAGAACCATAACATCGACACCGTCGTGACCATGAAAAGGTAAGACACGCACTCACACACTAAAACACACGAACACGCACTCCTGGATTAGCATCGTGTTGGGCTGGTTCATGGGCTGCGTTTGCGTTTGTGTCGTTGTGTGTAATATTGTATATGTTTTAAATCTTTGAGTGTGTCTGTGTAATACTGTTTAAATATGTGTGTGTGTGTGTGTGTGTGTGTGTGTGTTTCAGGGACGGCTCGCTGCATGTTTCCTGTGTGGATCAGAGCAGCGGGAGGCCGGAGGTCGTCACTGTCGCAGCAGCATCATGAAGCTGATCAGCTGTTTGTCAGTAAAATGTTGTGATTGTTGTTTTTCTCAGTTAATAAATAAAGTGATCAGAACCAAACTATGTTAATATTTATTATTATTTATTTGTTATTTCTGTACAGTCATGGATCAGTTAATTAGTTTCAGCTCATGAAACATTTCTTCACCTGTTTAAAACTCGTTATCAGGTGTGCATTAAAGAGCTTTGATCTTACAGGCTGAGAACAAGATCCTAACAGGATCGCTGTGTTAAAGGGAGGCTCTCCTGTTTTAATGGTTTTACTGTTTTTAACGTGATTTGCTTCATTCAGGAGTCACATCATGTGACACTCTCTCTGTCCTTAGTCATGTTTGTCCACAGACCAGCAGACCTCAGGGGGGAGGGTCTGTGTCAGTGAACGTCCCTGCAGACAGAAAACAAAACAGTTTATCCGCCTGGTTTCTCTCTGCAGCTCAGCGTTGTGATATCAAACAGCCGTCAGAGTTTCTCCTCAGCAGCCATGGTCTGGAACGATGCGACACTTGAGGATCTTCAGGTAGTTCTGCACCTTGTTGGAGTCTCTGCGAAAACAGTACAAGAGGTCGTAATCCTTCATCAGACGCCACTCAGGACTGTCGGCCGGCAGAGGAGCTTCAGGAGACGCCAGACTGCTGACAGAGTTACTGATGATCCCCGACATCTGCATCTGCAGGACAGAAACACAGATCAACAGTTATTTACACCTCCATCAATGATATAAACCAACACCTGCATTATAGACAATCCAGATCAACAGTTTCACCTCCATCACCATTTTAGATTAGGTTTTCTTACGATATTCTAAATATATTCTTACTACAAAAAATAGAATTTTAAATTTGAGAAACTAAAAACTCTCAGTGACGTCAGCCATGTTTCGTTTCTATTCATGTAGTTATTCAGTTATTAACATTTAATGTCAGCTGACTCTTTATCTGATTTATTACACACAGTCACATGAATCTGTGTCGTGACATCATACTCAACAGCTGGAGGCTTCATGACTCCGCTGCTCTGAGCGTCTACAGCTCGTTACTGAAACATGATTATTATTTTATCAGAGGTCAACGTTACAAAATCTTGTTTTAACTTCAGGTCCTAACAAATATTTACACTTAAAGGAGCACTCCAGGTGCTCTACAGGTTAAACTGATGTACCTCACATTCATATCGGAGTCTTTACCTTCTCAGCCACCTTCTCCACACCTTTGCGCAGCTCATGCACCATGTCGCTCATCTCAAGAGCTTTGTTGGAGCTGAAGTTGTTGAAGTCGTGGTGGTGAGCCATGCTCTGGTGGAAGTGCCACAGAGGATCCCTCCAAGCCAGTAGCAGCTTCAGAATCACCTCCGTCAGTTCCTGTCTCTGCAGAGAAAACAGGACGGGAACTTTGGAATCAGCTCTAAAACCTGATATAAAGCTTGTTTTTCTCCAGTTGACCTTCCTGAGCTAAATTCTCTGATCTCTTCGTCTAAACCATCAACCTGTCTTTTAGACCCGATTCCAACCAAGCTGCTTCAGGAAGTCTTTCCCTCAATTAGCACTTCTTTACTAGATATGATCAATATGTCTTTATCGACGGGCTATGTACCCCAGTCTTTTAAACTAGCTGTAATTAAGCCACTTCTTAAAAAGCCTACCCTAGATTCAGGCACCTTAGCTAACTATAGACCTATATCTAACCTTCCTTTTATCTCAAAGGTCCTCGAGAAAGCAGTCGCTAATCAATTATGTGACTTCCCTCAAACCCTAACCCTTCCTTGAGATTTTTTTAAAAAGTAGTTTGAATACTTATTTTTGAAAGCAAGTACTCCAGTACTTTAACTCGGGTCATAATTTGACTGAACTACTTTCACTTGTATTGGAGTAATATTTGAGCAGGAGTATCTATACTTTGAGTCAAGTAATGAAGCTGTGTACTTTTTCCACCCCTGGTTTCTTCCAGGTTGGATTATTGTAACTCGTTACTATCAGGCTGCCCTAATAAGTCACTAAAAACTCTGCAGCTGGTACAAAATGCTGCAGCACGTGTGCTGACAAGAACTAGGAAGAGAGATCACATCTCTCCTGTATTAGCCTCTCTGCACTGGCTTCCTGTAAAATATAGAATAGAATTTAAAATCCTTCTTCTTACTTACAAAGCTCTTAATGGTCAGGCACCATCATATCTTAAAGAGCTCACAGTGCCATATTACCCCTCTAGAACATTGCGCTCCCAGGATGCAGGCCTGCTTGTGGTACCTAAAGTCTCTAAGAGTAGTGTTGGAGGTAGAGCCTTCAATTACCAGGCCCCCCTCCTCTGGAACAATCTACCAGTCAGGGTCCAGGAGGCAGACACCCTCTCTTCTTTTAAGAGTCGACTTAAAACTTTCCTCTTTGATAAAGCTTATAGTTAGGCCTGGCTCAGGCTTGGCTTGACTAGCCCAGAGTTATGCTGCTATAGGTTTAGACTGCCGGGGGACTTCCCATGAACTTCCCATCCGGTCGAATTTAGAAAGGTTGACTCACCGCCATCCTCTGAGCGTTCTCTTTGCCGTTCGGGGTGAGGATGGTGGAGGTGTGACAGTTACGACTGACCCGGCCGATCTGGTTCTTACTGGGCAGGAAGTACTGCTCCTGTGAAATGTCAGAGGTCAGAGGTCATCTAAATGTCAGCTGAGGATACAGCACAGGAGTGGATGAATGAGTTTAAAGAAATTGATTCAACTGTAGTTTAGTTTCTGATGCTGTAATAATAGAAACAGCTGTCAGTCCTGCACATAATAAACTCATAGAACAAGTTAGATCAGTCCTAAATATCTCCATTATTAACATCTTCAGGCAGACTTACAAACTCGGCATGCAGGTCGTTGGAGATACTGTGCATCCTGGCCGAGTGTTGGATGACTCGATCGAACAGGTCGGACAGGGAGAGGACGTGACAGCCGGTCTGTCCGTTAGTACAGAGAGGAGCTGGACACACACCGCTCAGTCTGCTGCTCAACAACACACACACCACCTCCACCCACAACACTGACACTGACACAGAGATCCATTATTAATGAAAGAAATCATAATCATCAATCAGAATAATTAAATATCAATGAGAGAAACCACCAATGAGAAACATAATCATCATTAATAATAGAAATATTCAAAAACACTGAGAGACAGAGATCAAACATTATTAGATAAATAACCATTATCAATCAGCGGAATAACCATTATCAATCAGCGGAATAACCATTATCAATCAGCAGAATAACCATCATCAATCAGCAGAATAACCATTATCAATCAGAGAAATAACCATTATCAATCAGCAGAATAACCATTATTAGAGAAATAACCATTATCAATCAGAGGAATAACCATTATCAATCAGCAGAATAACCATTACCAATCAGAGAAATAACCATTATCAATCAGCGGAATAACCATTATCAGAGGAATAACCATTATCAATCAGCGGAATAACCATTATCAATCAGCAGAATAACCATCATCAATCAGCAGAATAACCATTATCAATCAGAGGAATAACCATTATCAGAGGAATAACCATTACCAATCAGCGGAATAACCATTATCAATCAGCGGAATAACCATAATCAATTAGCAGAATAACCATCATCAATCAGAGGAATAACCATTATCAGAGGAATAACCATTACCAATCAGAGAAATAACCATTATCAATCAGAGAAATAACCATTATCAATCAGAGGAATAACCATCATCAATCAGCAGAATAACCATTATCAGAGGAATAACCATTATTAGAGAAATAACCATTATCAATCAGAGAAATAACCATTATTAATCAGAGGAATAACCATTATTAATCAGAGGAATAACCATTATTAGAGAAATAACCATTATTAATCAGCAGAATAACCATTATCAATCAGAGAAATAACCATTATTAATCAGAGGAATAACCATTATTAGAGAAATAACCATTATCAATCAGAGAAATAACCATTATTAATCAGAGGAATAACCATTATTAGAGAAATAACCATTATCAATCAGAGAAATAACCATTATTAATCAGAGGAATAACCATTATTAATCAGAGGAATAACCATTATTAGAGAAATAACCATTATTAATCAGCAGAATAACCATTATCAATCAGAGAAATAACCATTATTAATCAGAGGAATAACCATTATTAGAGAAATAACCATTATCAATCAGAGAAATAACCATTATTAATCAGAGGAATAACCATTATTAGAGAAATAACCATTATCAATCAGGAGAATAACCATCATCAATCAGAGGAATAACCATCATCAATCAGAGAAATAACCATCATCAATCAGAGAAATAACCATTATTAATCAGAGGAATAACCATTATTAGAGAAATAACCATTATCAATCAGAGAAATAACCATTATTAATCAGAGGAATAACCATTATTAGAGAAATAACCATTATCAATCAGAGAAATAACCATTATTAATCAGAGGAATAACCATTATTAGAGAAATAACCATTATCAATCAGAGGAATAACCATCATCAATCAGAGGAATAACCATTACCAATCAGAGGAATAACCATTATTAGAGAAATAACCATTATCAGTCAGGAGAATAACCATCATCAATCAGAGAAATAACCATCATCAATCAGAGAAATAACCATTATCAAAAACACCTGACTCTTTTACTTTGAAAAATCAGCTTGAGCTTGTTTTCCTTTGAAACGTTTTTAAGATGTTTGAGTCAGAATGAAACCAAAGACCTGAAATAAAGTTCTGAGATCAAGATGAAGGGATGAACAGGATGAGGACATGATGACAGGATGAGAGGATGAAATGATGAGGGGATGACATGGATGAGAGGATAAGTACCTGATCTGATGTTTGCAGACATCCTGCAGAGCGACGAGCTGGAGGATCTGATGTTCAAAGACTCACAGCTTCATATAAGAGTCCTCAGTGAGTGTCTGCACTTTAATATCAGAGGTGGGAGGGGCGGGGGGGGGTATCCTTACGTAAACTTTACATGATGAAATAAAGATATTTCTATAGTTAACACTTCAGGAGATACGTATATGTTACTTAGCTTGTTTTGTATGATCACTTTATTTCTCCTTTGTTACATGTAACAGATAAAAACTCTGCACTTTGGTTTTATGGCCAAAAATGTTTGTAAATAAAAAAAATAAAATATATTTCTCATTTAAGTTTAAAGAATATTTCATGCAAAATGTGAATAAAACTTCAGATTAAAAAGCTGTTTGACTCTAAGGTCAGTTATCTATGTTCAAAAGAGTTTATATTAACAACACAGTGTGTGTATGTGTGTGAGTGTGTGTGAGAGAGAGAGAGAGAGAGAGAGAGACGACCTAATGAGGTAACCTGAGGAGGGCTGCAAGTGATGACATCATGTACGTCATTCCAACATGCCGTCAGTGAATGTCTGACACAAAGTGGACACTGATTGACTCAACACGTCTGAACATCATTTTATTAATGTTTGAGAACAGATACACACACACACACACACACACACACACACACACACACACACTGTATTAAAGGTCAGTCATAGCGCTGCAGGCTCTAACAGGAAATAAAAAGTCAGCTGATGAGTGAGTTTGAGGGCAGCAGTGATGTTTGTAAAGAGTTCAATGACGTCAGGTGATAGTAGATGGGCTCCTCTCTGTTCAGGTGACTCAGTGTGAATTTAATTACGTATCTATGAGACCAAACGATGACTGACCCCATCGCTCACATTGCTTTAGTGCACACCTTGTGGCTGATATTTTGAAATCATGATGTAAACTTCTGGAATCAATAATTCAACCAATAACAATACATCATTAGTTCTATAGTAACTGGTGAGTGTTGAGGATACAAAGACTGTGTGGATCTGTCCATCACCGGGGCATCACCATTTCAGCTAAGGTCTACACACAGATGGAGCAAATTGTGAGCCTTGTTCCTCAGGAAGACGTTCTGGGTGGATTAGTATAGAATCTCTTTCGTTTAAGGCGAGACCAGTCTGTGAATCTGTGTCCATCGGGAAAATAAGACTCTCGAGTTGGCGACTTCAGAGCTGGGTAATTTTGGTATGCATGCTGAGCAGATTACCCATCAATAATGGCTGAATATCGCAGAGAATACCCCAGCCCCTAAAATGAACCAAAATTGAACTACATAAGACAAAGATGAGACAATTGTCTGTAGATCTATTACTCTTTCAAAGACTCTTGAGGATGTTGAAGTGGTTATAATGTGAATATGTTTTTTGTGCTGCTGCACTACAGAACCTCTTATTCTCACTCCAAAATGTTTACTTAATTCTTTTAATCTAACTGATTTTTGTTTTGTATCTTTTTTTGCCAATTCTCACTTTCTTTTCATGTTCTTAATGCTCTGTTTTTGACTGTGTAAAGCACTTTGAGTTGCTTTGTGTATGAATGGTGCTCTATTAATAAATTTGCCTTGCCTTGCCTCAGAGCAGACTGAGGTGTTCCAGGTGAGAGGAGGACTCCTGAGGTCAGTTACATTAGTCTAATGATAAATGTCTGCAGGGCAGCTAGATGAGGCCATTCACTTAAGGTGAAGAGCCAGGTGATGGTTCAGTTTCATAGATCTATTGTTATATTCATAACTTCACTTTTTTCATTTTCATTTCTTTTTAATGAGTGCAGGTTTAACTCATTTTCACTGTATATTTACATTGTCCTGATATGCATGGTTAGTTCAACATCACAGTAGGAATGCTCCAAAACTGCTCCCCCAACCCAACAACATTGAGGGAGCAGCTGTTAAACACACAAACCAAAATAAAAACAACAAACAAACACACAAACAAAATAAACCAAAATGAAAAATGTAACTAAATGTATTCTACTGACTCTGGATCTCACGGCGCCATTCATGTCTTCACAGTATTTTATGTTAATTATGACTCTCATGTTTCACTCAATGAAAAGACAGTATTTCAGTGAGGATGTTTTATTTTGTAATATTGTTACTTGTTATTGGATTGACAGTTTTCTTTGACCCAAAGAGCAGAACAAGAATGCAGTTCAGTTAACAAGGTTTAATGAAGCTTATAGTTACAGTCAATCTGTGGCTGAGGGGGGGACGAGAAGTGGGCAGGCAGTGTGAGGCTGAGTGAATGATCCGTGTCTCCAGAGCTGAGGAGGGCTGACAGGTTTCTGAGGTTGATCCTGGAGCACAGGAGAAAATAATTAGCAGCAAGCTACACTCAAGAAACGATATATTAAGCACAGGAATGTTCTGGCTGGCCTTATCGTTGTACCACATAGGTAGACTGAACGATCTGGTGATGAATGACTGAAGAACCAGAGTCTTTATAAACTGCAGTTTGTTGTCTTACTGAGGAACAGGTGAGCGGGCTGAAGCAGCAGGAGGTAGTAATTTGTGGAAACGGTGAGGAGCATTTAGGATGGAGATGCCCAGAAACAAACA
Organism: Semicossyphus pulcher; assembly: GCF_022749685.1. Lineage (NCBI taxonomy): Eukaryota > Metazoa > Chordata > Actinopteri > Labriformes > Labridae > Semicossyphus > Semicossyphus pulcher. Next base: position 24,121,868 of record NW_027211694.1, read on the forward strand.
GAGAGACAACAAGAAACACGGGGGAAGGGAACACAGGAGGCCATGACAGTTACTATTAACTGCATAATATTATTTTATTTTCCAGTATTAAAGGGGAAATACACTGCTGCAGGTGAACTGGTATGTTTCATTGAGTAAACTGATTCTCCATGTGACTCTGCTGCACGTTCACAGAAACACTGGATGTGTTGTCGAGCAGACGGTCTCATGTTGTCACATTCAGACTGACCTGCAGAGTAACGGGGTGACTGTTACAGCTGAACACGCCTGCAGGGCAGAAACTCTCAGCTGTGACCTTTCTCTTAATTTTTACTAAAACTGTGACGGCCGACCGTAAACCCTGGAAAGATACAAACGTCTGGTTTGCTTTTCAGGAAATGACATGTCAGGTTCATACCCTCGGTGGTGTCAGGTGGGGTTATCGTTCCCTCCCATCTATGACAGCCATTCTTTCTCAGCAGCATTGTGGACTTCATTTATACATGAACGCAGGTTTTTGATTCTTGTTCATATTTGCCTCGTCAGATTGTATGCAGCGTTTTATATGTAAATATGATAACTGTATAATTATAAAACTAAAAAGGGATTTTATTTACATCATACACATACATTAATATAATTTAAAAACTAGTTGCTATCTATAGTTTGTACGTAAAAGGTTTATTGCATTATTTCATGTTAAAAACCCCATGTAAATGTTTGATTTACATAAAGACATTTTTCAAAAAGAATAAAGTGATGACGTGTGGTCTGTGACCTGTAGCCAGCATATCCGGTGCTGACGTGACAAAGATGCACTTGTTTTGAACTTCAGCGTATTCAAGAGAGACGGTGTTAGTGAAAAGAGGAGCCGTGTTTCAATAGAAAGATAAAAGTTTAATCTTTCTGTCTTTACAGTCACTCATGGAGGAAGAGGAGTCGAAGTCTTCCCCAAACACTGACACCGACCACGACCGCAGGCGGCGTGTCCGCCCGCGGGCCACGCGCACACTTTAACCGAGCGCCTCCCTCCCGCTCCGTCTCATCAGGAGAAGAAAGATGGCGGCGCCCGCTGCAGAAACGGTGAACAAGCGGACAGATCCGTTTTTAAACTCCGTTTACACAAACAGACAAGATGGCTGTTTCTCCGCAGACCCGGGAAACCTGCAGGACTCTGTGCTGGACTTCATGGTGAAGGAGGTCGGCAGCGACCTGAAGTCCCTGAAGAGGGTGGGAGAGCTGCTGGAGAGACTCAGAGAGGAGAACTCCGAGCTGGAGGAACAGGTGAGTTATAATCTTTAATATTTATTCCACTGTCACCCGAACAGGTCCAAACGAACTTAGATGTGATGATGTCACAGTGTGTATGACATCACCGCATCACAAGAAGACGTTACTGCAGGCAGCTGCAACACACACACCAATACACCAACACTCACTAACAAACTAACTCACAACCTCACAAACGGGCAAACCCGCTACTTAATTACACAATAATATAAGAATATGTCCACAGTGCAGCTCTGAAAATGACTACAGAACATCTGCTGTGTGTCTGAGTCCATCACTCTGAAAACTGACTCTTTGTGTCCTTCAGGTTCTGACCGTTTCTAGCTCTGTGCCTCCTAAAGTGTCTGCAGCTCTGAATGCTGCTGAGGAGGCGCAATGTTCCCTGGATGACCTGCTGCAGAAGGAGCGCTGCATCTCCAACACGCTGCACCAGGTACAGACACCTCCACAACACACTGCACCAGGGTTAGGATAACCCTGACCCTTTTTTTGGGGCAAGAAATGCATCTAACAAGAACTAAACATGAGAAGTTGAGGAAATTGGGGTTTAAAATGTCATATTACTCATCTTTTGAAAGGGGAAACTCAACCTTAACCCTAACCCTCGCAACATTAATTTCAAATAAAGTAAACTTTCAGTGTTCCTCACAAATTACGGAAAAGAGGAGCGTTATTTACTAATTAAGGGTCTTTTTGATCATGAAGAAGTTACACCACCGGGACATGACAAACAGTTCATCTAAAAGATTTTCAATTTGATATCTGTGGAAGCATCAGGTGTACTATCATGTGGAGGGGGCTGGAATATCTGTGTGAACACCTCCCTTGACTCCTCAAATCAATCAGAAGATTTATACATTAAAAAACAGCTTAAAGAAACAGGCATGATTAACATATGGAGAGATTTACATCCATGTGATTCTTTTCTTACCCTCACTATGTGTACTCGAGAATTGACTATTTTTTATGTTTAATGTAGACAGACACAAGATTATAGAATGTGATATAGGAGTAAGAGACATTTCTGACCATTCAGGGGTGTATTTGACGCTACACCTAAACAACAGGCCAAAAGAGACACTATGGAGACTTAACTGTAGCCTCTTAAACCACCCTAATTGTCAAAAATATTTTAAGAGAGAATTTAAGGATTATATGACCTACAATAATAATGGAACTGTGTCTCCCAGCACTCTGTGAGGCGCTGCAAAGGCCGTCCTCAGAGGCCAACTTATAATGTGGTCATCGCAGAAGAAAAAGGAAAGAGAGAAACAAATTAAGGGCCTGCCTGAAGGATAAAAGTCTTTGGAGAGCAAACATATGGAGGATAATGACAATGACATCTTAAGTCAGATCCTGGAAACAAAACAAACTCTTAACACCCTGTATGAAAAACAACTAGAGAGGAAAGTTAAACTTATTCAACTGAATTTCTACGAGAATGGCCCCGAATCCAAAAAGTTAGCTTGGAGAATACGAAAACAACAAACTGAAGGATTTAAGAAGTACGACAAAAAATTATACCATCAACCACAGGCAGCAGATCTTACAGAGGTATCAGAACCTCTGGATTTATGTGGGAACGGAACAGAACAATATAATAACACAGGAGATAACAGAAGAAGAAATAAAGTAATTTCTGTAATCCCTAAAATGAGTAAAGATAAAACAGAATGTCGTTCTTATAGACCTATATCTGTCTTAATCATGATTTACAGGTTATACGCATCAATACTAGCAAAACGACTGGGAAATATGATCCCTGTGTAGCGTACATCGGTCGATTAATTGTTTAATAGTTAATTAGTCGTAGAATGCCTGCACTCTATTTTGACTATTGGAAATTAAAGTTTAACTTTAATTAAAAGATTTAACCTGTTGTAGGTATTTATTGGGGCACCATCCTTTTTTGATAAAACAGGGAAAACTTATAATTAGTTACCTAATTATTTTAATTCAATCTCATAATCTGAAGGTTGCTACAGTCTAGAATTGAGTTTGTTTGGCGGCGTACAGAGGCTTAGTACTGCACACACACAAAACACGTAATCAGTTCTTTATAAATGAAGAATGAGCATGAAAACGATCAATAACAGGATGAACATGATGAAAGATGGACTGAAAATGAAACCTGTAAAGGGAGCACGGTGCAGCAGCTGAGATGTTGGGAGGGATCCTGCTAAAGTCCTACTCTAACCTCTAATACTCTTAATACTACCACATCAACTCCGATATACAGTTAAGCACAGTTAGACCTACTCTGATGGAGGAGAGGGTCAGACGCACTGTACGTGAGGCGTGTAGAGGCCGTCGGACCGGCATGGCATGGAGCTTCAGGTGCCCTGGGCTTTAACCCGGGTAGCACGGCCGGTTCGGTCTCTCTAGATGGCGATGTGCAGGTCACTCCGTGTTGTTACTGGTACTGGATGGAGGCTGGGTGCGTCTTCTGGGCTCTGAGTTTAAGGCTTGTCAGAGCGCAGGGATTGGAGCAAAAAGAGAGCTGTTGTCTTCAGTTCTTGGAACACAGGGCTAGAAAAGCTTGGAGTTTAACTGGAGCAATGTCTACTCGCGAGGTCTTCAGCTCAGCAAGGCGCACACAGGCTCTGCGCCTTCTCGCCTGGAAAACTTATATAGGAAAGTGTTGAAAGTCCAGAGGCAGGGTGTGGCGCTCGTCAGCTGCCGGGTTGAAGAGGATGCAGGGACAGGTAAAGGATGACTCCTAGGAATCACAGACTTTCATATCGCTGTGTAACCCAGCGTCATTTGTTTTTTTACTGTTTTCCATGAAGATTGTAAATGATGTCATATGTCAAGCATTTTTCCTTATCCATGATGACGCTGTGTTAGTTGTTTGCATTGTCTGTTTTGTGTTTGTTTTAAAAAGAACAAAACAATTAAAAAAAAAAAAGTATATGGCTAAAGAAATGCAGCGGAGTGAGGCTGAGGCTGCAACGCATCCTGGGACATGTGGGCACTGCAGTCAAAGCTCCACGAGCAGAACTCAAACATCTCAAGACAAATAGAAAATTCCCTGAACAGCACATCATAATTCCCAATTTTTGATGTCATGAAGAGGCTGTTATTAAATTATTTTTATTTCACTGCTGTTTATTAACATCCTGTCAGTGTGGTGAGAATAAAAAGGCTTTAGACCCCCTCTCACATGCCAGATAATAGTTGTAGATCTGTCGTGGTCCTGCAATGTTGAACAAACGTCACTATCAATGCTTCCATAATGTAACTTTGATATAAAGATTGCTGTTCTGTCAGCAGTTTATCTCCACTTTTCTGCCTTTTAGCACCTGCAGGGGGCGCAGTCCTGGATGGATAAACTTGGCCAGACGCTGAACCAAGTCGACACTATAGAGAGACACATGAAGTACCTTCGATGCCTTCAACATATAGAAGAACTCAGGTACTGCACATGGGTGTGTGTGTGTGTGTGTGTGTGGGTGGTGATGTTAATTATAATAAAACAGAGCGACATGACCAAGATGACAAAGACTCACAAATATTACTGAAAGGGAACGAACAAGTAAATCTGAAAGGAGGCTCATCCTGATGACCTGCAGTATATGATGAGCTGATGAACTGCAGTAACACTTGTTTTGTTGTCTTCCTACAGCGCTGCAGTGCAGCAGTGTCTGATGACCAGCAGCGTGTGGGAGGCCATCCGGGCAGTAGACAGCATGGCTGCTCTGGACACTGGACTAAACCAGTCTGGCTGCTCTCACCTCCAGGCCTTCCTCCGAGAAACACTTCACTTCTGGCACAAGATCATCAAGGACCGACTCTCCAGGTATATCTTCATCCAAACCCTAACCACCGATGTGGCAGAGTTTAGAAATGCACTGAAAACACTGAGTCTCTGTAACAGTATGTTCACTGTATGTCCTTTCCTCCTTCATAGTGATTTTGAAAAAGTACTGACTCAACTTCATTGGCCGATCATCTCCCCTCCGACTCAGTCACTGACACCCACTGCCAACGGTCAGGAGATCCACAGCCAGCTGGAGCTGCTGGTCGCACAACTGGTGGCTCTGCAGACCTCGTATCCTTCAGGATCACACGTCTGTACTCTGTACACATCTGAAGTTTCCTTTTGTGATACCCGACACATTACTGGTTCACAGTAAAATGGTTCAGCAGGTATTAGCTGGATTAATATGAACAGAGAGTTAAAAACATTGTGATTATTGTTGATCAGACCATCAAATCTGTGAATGAAAGATGTCCTGTTATTTTTGGAGTGATCCTGTTTTTACACTATACGAGAATATTTGGAGACCACAAGTAAGGGCTGCAGCACCTCTGCTCTGGAGGAGCACATGCCCCTGTGCGCAATAATGGAGACACCGGGAGGGGGTGACTAGGAGGAGGCCGGCCTGATTGCCACTCATCCATCCAGCCACTTTCTTCTGCTTCTACGATGCTTCTGGAGCTGAACCAACCTGTCCATCATTTTACCTTTACTGTGAACAAGACCCAGAGATTCTTAAACTCTGTCACTTGAGGCAGATCACTCACTGCCCACCCGGAGAGAGCATACCACTGTTTTCTAGCAGAGAACTATGCCCTCAGATTTGGAGGTCCTGACTCTCTTCCAAACTGCCTTACACTCGTCTGCAAACCTTCCCAGTGCCTGCTGGAGGTCACAGCTCTTTGATTACAGGGACCCGATGGCTTGTACTAATGGTCACGGTACCCCATATTCCCATAATACCTTCCACAGGACTCCCCCGGTGACACGATTGTAGGCCTTCTCTTAGTCCACAAAACACATGTAGACTTGATGAGCATTCTTCCATAACCCCCCAGCAGCCTTGCAAGGGTTAAGAGTTTGTCCACTGTTCCATGGCTAGGATGGAATCTGCATTGTTCCTCCTGTAGCGGAGGTTTGACGACCAGCCAGAGCCTCCTTCAGCACCCTGGAATAAACTTTCCCTGGGAGGCTGAGTAGCATGAGAAAATGGCAAGCACCACCCCGATCTGCCATTCCAATACCACAGGCACAATCCTAGACCGCCATGTGATGCTGAAGAGGCTTTGTCAGCCATAAGAGCTCAACAATGTCCAGAGCCTTCAGAGTGATCATCATCTACACGTGGCACCCTGCAGCTGAGGAGCTTCTTGACCTCTGCCAAGGAACGGTAAGGCTTCCCCTGGATCTACGAACTCTGCCTCTTTATTAGAGGATATGTTCAGGAGTTCCATTGAAGTGTTCTTTCCAGTCTGGGACCGCAGTACCCCTCCCTGAGCCAAGCCCTTCTTTCCCCCTCCTGAGACTCCAACAGTTTCAATAGTTCTCCATAGCCTCCCTGAACTTCTTCAACACCCGGGTTTTTTCTGAGTGACCAGAGGACCCGCAGCCCTCCTGGCTCCCAGGTACCTGTCTGCTGTCCTATTACTGGCAGAAATCTCTGAACCAGAACAAGTTGAAAGTTTGTCTGATGAGGACCATCAGGTACAAGTGCTGTGTTCTGGTTTTGGTCTTCTTTAACTTCCCTGCCAGTGATGACCTCATTTCCCAGAGGGCTTTGGTCTCTTGTGTACCCTCATCCCCTCCTGGTTCTTCACCTCTGTCCCAGGCTGCTCCCCTCTGTCTTCCCATCCAGATCATGCTGCTGCCGCTCAACAGGAGGTTCAGATATCACTTCTACGGAAACCGTCAAACCAACTCTCTTAGCAAGGTCTCTATCACACACATCACCTATTACATATACACACTTAAATCTATGCACACTGAAAACAATCAGACCAACAACACTTTGTGTTTGATGCTTGCTGTTCCCTCTGTTTTCAGCCGGAGTGGTACCTAACACAGGTTCTGATGTGGATGGGAAACAGCTCAACCTTCATGGAGGAGAAGATCCAGCCCATCCTGGACCGAGCTGGAGCCACCGTCAGTGCCCGGGTATGCTGGAACAGGCTCAGTGTTTATCTCCTCTTGGAAAGTGTAGTAACAACAACAGCTAGTTTAAATCGGTTTCCATCTCTGTACAGAAAATAAGTGTAGTTAATAAATAAATCTTTAGAGTGGAAGCAAACAAATGCAGCATCATTATTGTTCTAAATAAAGTGAAGCTAGTCTGATACAAGCTTCACTTTCTTCTCTCAGAAGACGCTGATTAAACCTCAGTCTTCAGCAGCCATGTCAATTCATAAAACATTTTAAGCATTTCACCTCCAGGTTTTATATCATCAGGATTTTAGGTGGAGCTGTGCTGTAGTGGTTTATATATTTAGGTGAAGCTGTATGTTTTCTCTAGGTGGAGCTGTGCCGGGGCCTGCTGTCTCTGGTGCAGGAGAAGGTCTCCAGCGATGCCTCCAGATTGCTGTATGAAGACGCTCTCTTCTGTCACCTGGTGGAGGAGGTGCTGCAGTTTGAGAAGGAGCTGCGGAGCAACCACTCTTACCCTGCAGTGCTGCCGGGTCTGCTCCACCTGCTGCTGGAGGACACCAGCCTTCAGAAGTGGCTCACTGTGGAGAAGAAGAGTGAGTAATGAGCTGCACTCTGTCACATGTTCCTCAGGGTGTAGAGTCACACCTGATTCTAATTGTTATGGATAAAACACACATGTAGTTTGTATGTTCATGTTCACAGTTCAGTTCATCATGTCAGACTCAAGGTCCATCATTTACATCCATCTGACAAGTTACATCAGAACACATAATTTCACCTTTGGGTAGATAGACATCACTCGTCCACCATCATATGACAAAACATCTTCATTCATATAATTGAGTTTTTGTTCTTTTTTAAACTTAGCTTTTATTTCAAATTCAACAATTTCTACAATAATATTCACGGTTCTTCAAATTTCCTTTTTTGTTTACAGCTGTTTATTTATGTGTGCAAGGATAAGCACAATAATAAAACATAAATAAACAAAACAACAAGACAGATATAACTTAACTCTATCATAGGGTGAAAATATAGAAGAGGTGTATAAAGATCCAGATAAATAATCACAAAAGGAGGTAAGAGTCAGGGAGGGGATTCGAGTGCGCGTGGAGGGTCAGGTTTTAGCTATTTAGTTGTTATACATTTGAGAGCTGCTGTAATAAGTATTTGTAAAAGATATTTTTTAGCTCTACCGTCAATGCCTGTTGATGTTAGGCCCAGCAGTGCCACAGTTGGATCTTTTGTAAACTTTTGATGGAATGTCATTTCGAGAGCTTCAAAAACATCCTCCCAAAATGTTTTGAGTTTTGTACATGTCCAGAATATGTGGGTTTGGTTGCCAATTTGTGAACCACAATTTCTCCAGCATGTATTAGAGCATGCTGGGCCCGTTTTTGACACTATAACTGGCGCCCGGAAGAATCTCATTATTACCTTCCACTTGAATTCCCTCCATGAATTGGAATTGGTTACAAGATGAGCTTCAGTACACATTTCATCCCATGTGTCCTCTGGTATGTCTACAGTCATTTCGGTTTCCCATCTTCTTTTTATCTGCAATGTATTATTCAAAGTCATACCTGAAAGTATTTGATAAAAACGACCTATGATCTTCTTACCCTCGTTTCCAGTTTGTAATTTTAACAGAAACTCCTCACTTGGAGTGGGCTCCAAAACTTTATTCCATTCTTTATGTTTAGTTAAAAATGTCCTTAATTTTAAATATCTAAAGAGATCAGTGTTAGGGAGTATGAATTCCTCTTTCAGTTGTTCAAATGATTTTAGGCTCCTACCCCCATGGAGTTGGTGTTGGCTCCACCACCACCACTGTCGGCGATGCCACAGTGATATACTCGCGTATGCGGGGGAATTTATACATTTATCAGCTCCGATCAATGCTCAGTTTCATTGGCAGGGATTTCGTTTTTCTTAACATAATCCAAAGCCTTGGTAGCACCAACGAACTCCTTTTCCACATTGTTGTGAGAGATGCGAAACTTGGCTGGAAAGAAAAGTCCATAGCGGATTCCCTGTCTCCCCCGTAGCATCCTCCTGACCTCCGTGAAGGCCGCTCTAGCTTTAGCGACATTTGCTGTGTAGTCCGGAAATATGGCGATCGGACTTCCTTTGTATCTGAGTTGTCCTGCACGGTCGCGGGCTTTCCTCACAATGTCTATAGCGTCTCCCTCATTGTGCAGTCTTGCGATTATTACGCGTGGTATGTCCCCCGGTCTTCTCTGCGTTAGGCTGCGTTGGGAGCGCTCCACCCGCACACCTTTCTCCATCTGCAGCACCTCCTGCATAGGTTTAGAAACAGCTGTGGGAGAGCTTGATCCCGGATGCTCCGGTACACCGGTGATCCGTATATTCCCTCTCCACATCCTGCCCTCCAAGTCCTCACATTTTTCTTGTAAATCTTTCATTTGTTTATTGAAGTCTTGCACGTTCACTTGTACCGACACAACTTCATCAGACCAAGTCGACAGCCCCGCTTCAACAGTTTTTACATGGGCCTTCACCTGTTCAATTTCCGTGTGTATTGTGGCTGCGTTGCTAGCAATTTCAGTTTTCATGGCCTTTATTTCCTTCGTCAGGGAGTCGAAATCCTCTGCCAGGGCACTCTTTAGCTCTTATAACAGAGGATATTTCTTTTCTCAAGGATGAGAGGATATCAGCTTTGACGGATGCAATATCCATGATAGATTTTTCTGCAGGTGCGGGTGTGGCCTTATCCGGGCTGTGTGAAACTCTTTGACAAGGATGTTGTTGGGCCTTGTGTTGGACGGGCCGTCGTACTTATATTTTCGAAGATTCAATGCCATCTACGCCAATTTCGCCGAGCTTTTGTCTCACTCTGGTTTATTGCAGTATATTTTGAAAGTGTTGTGAGTGGGTTAGGGTTGAGATTTCAGGTGAGAACGTCGTTTAATTATGAAATTATTAAGGATTCTGCAGGAGCTCTCAAAGTGCGACCTACTCCATTCGTGCCTCTCTAGCGCCCCCCAATATAATTGAGCTTTGCACACACTCTTTACTTCATAAGTCATCTCAGGAAGACGATCAACATTCAAAATGAATGGTACCTGATCACACTTGGATGTTTCATTCTAAATTTTCATTGATTGCAGAATAACATGGGCATGGGCATGGGCATGGGCATCAGTTCTAATGCAATGGTCAAGCCACAATGGGAGCTTAGAATGAATTATATAAATGATATATGCAAGTTGTCAATGTTTTTGTTTACATACAGTGGCGGTGGAGAAGATGGACGCCATGCTGTCAGCAGACGGAGCGTGGAGCTCTCAGTACAAAGACATCAGTGATTTGGACGAGCTGAAGGCTCCAGACTGTGCTGAGACGTTCATGACTCTGCTGCAGGTCATAACGGGTGAGACTCACTCTGATGCTGGAGTTTTTATTGAGAAGATTCTATTTTGAAGATTGTTAAATATAGTCTGCACGCGATACAGCAAGAGGTCTGTTTCTTTAATTTAGTATAAAAATTAAAATGAAATGACCAAACTCCTGTGACGTCTTCACAGCGAAAGAAGAGAGGAAAGGATGTTAAAGAAACAGAGCAGGAACGTTCTAAAGCAGAAACACACACACACACACACACACACACACACACACACACACACATGCTGTGTGTTGTATTCTGTGTGAATCATTGCTAATCTGTGTCCTGATGCCTCTCTCTGTGAGCTGGATCCTTGAACTTAAACCTCAGATATCGGGGACGATGAAGGTGGTTTCAACTCTCTCTGTCAAACATGTTTTCTTCTTCAGCCTCTGTGTGTGTGTGTGTGTGTGTGTGTGTGTGTGTGCGTGTGTGCGTGTGTGTTTAAAAGCACAGTTTGAGGCAGGCCGCCCTTTTCACTCTGATATAATGAACACTTGAGAACAATTAAAAAGTAATTACAGCTAAAACCTGACTCTCACCTGTTCATAACAACATTACACCTGAGCTCTATAAAGGGTCAGAAAGCACTTCAGAAATGTACTGATGTTTGTCGTCCTGCTGCCCCCAGAGCGATACCGACCGCTGCCCTGTGCCTCCGCCCAGCTGAAGTTTCTGGAGCTACAGAGAGAACTGGTGGATGACTTCCGCATACGACTTACACAGGTGATGGTGACACACACAGGTGATGGTGACACACACAGGTGATAGTGACAAACACAGGTGATGGTGACAAACACAGGTGATGGTGACACACACAGGTGATGGTGACACACACAGGTGATGGTGACACGCACAGGTGATGGTGACACACACAGGTGATAGTGACAAACACAGGTGATGGTGACAAACACAGGTTTCTATTGTTCAAAGAGGAAACAGTGAAGTGAGTGTCAGAGGGATAAAGCCCTACAAGGCACTTATCAGGAACTTATGGACGAGTGTTGGCGAGAACAGCCTCCATAAATATGATGAGATGATGAAGTGTGATCCACAGTGTACTTCCTGCAGCTTGAGTGTTACAGGCGCCATCCTGTGGTGATCACAGGTACTGCAGAGTGTTATTCGGGGGAATTTACAAAGAATGAATTGCAGCCGCTCATAGCTCTATAAATTACGCAGCATTTGCTCTGTCTCGAATTGCCCTGATGATATTCAGATGCTAACACACCAATAAAGTCTTGCAGGTCCGTTCAGTTTGCAACTGTTTAGTGCCTGATTGTGGAGAGAAGTAGTCTGCACCTCCACTCTCTGCTGCGTGGTGCTATGCTCTCAGGCATCAGTTGAGCGCACACTGACGGATCTCAATTCCATCCACAGATCGATGATGAGCAGGGGGAGGAGGGGCCAGCTCTTTAGCAGTTTATTGTAAAGTCCAGACTCGACAGGTGTTTACTAGTTTCACTCTCTGTAATGCAGCTTCATTTTTTAAACAAGCACAACAGCAGCTCGTCCTTATAATAATCCCTGAAATGCGTAACAGCTCCATACTGTCTGCCCGTGTCTGTCATATTCATTATCAGATTTTTTTTACAGACAAATCAATTTTTTGATCACACAAAAGGGGGACTTGTCATCATGATCACTGTAAACTCAGAGCGTGACAACCCCCAGTGAATTCCCCCATCAGTGTGTAAATTACTAACCCAGTCAGAACCGCATGCTCACCCAGACCATGGTTTAATCAAAATACATGAGATGAAGGTGCTGAAGAGATCCTTGAGAGATGTTTGGTTCTTGTTTTCCAGGTGATGAAGGAGGAGTCTCGCTGCCCGCTTGGTGCTCGTTATTGTGCCATCCTGAACGCTGTGAACTACATCTGCACCATCCTCGGAGACTGGGGAGACAATGTGGTGTGTGCAGTCTAGCAACTTAAGTTAAATAAGACTTTTATTGTCATATGTAACTACCTCAGACTTGACATGACAGCGTTCAGACGTGCTACAAAATGAGAAAACATAATAATGAAACCAAAAAAAGTATAAAATAATATGTTTTTGTTTGCTGTGGTTTACAGAGCAGACACCAAAAATATTAACTTCAAATATTTTAACACCAGTTCTGTTTTTTCTTCTTCAGTTCTTTTTGCAGCTGCAGCAGGCGGCCATCTCTCTGGGGGAGGAGGGGGTACTGGGAGGACTGGGAGTGATGGAGGTTGGTCGTCTGGCTTCTCTGGAAGGTTCTCTGTTTGAAGGACTGTTGGCGCTGCTGGATCGACTTAAAGGAGACATGACGGGACGACTGCTGGAGTGGACTATGAGAGAAATCACAGGCAAAGCCAAACCGTACAGCTCAGACAGGTGAGGTGTCAGAAGTTATATTATTATATTAGGAAAGACAGGCAAGGACTGTGTGCAGCTGTGTCGTCATGGTAACTGTGACATTGTCCTCAAATGGAGCTGGAAGCATTCAGTGGTCTCCAGTCACCACTTGTGATCGGATCTCACGTTCCCGCTCTGTATGCAAATAAACACGGAGCCTTGTTCACCTTAATAAGACTTTAAAAACATCTTATAATACAAAAAATTGTGATGCAAACTCGCAGCACAGAGAAGGGGCGGGCTGCTGCCCGCGAGCACAGAGGGAGGGGGGAGCAGGTGACTGCAGACTGAAGTGATATAAAACTTTGTAGCATGGGTAGCAAGATTAATAATTAATAACAAATTAATATCAAAAGGATTTAGGTTTAACTTAAATTCAGTGTTGGACGCCACCCAGCTTTGACAAAACAGGGAAAACTTGTAATGAGTTAATGAATGACTTTAGGCTCCTGATCTCAGGGTTGCTACGAGGTTCTTGGCCATGGTGTACAGTGACTTTACCATTTCATACACACACAAATCACATGGATCAAGGTCTTTATAAATGAGAGGTTTATCGAACTACTTCTAAGTGGAATATTAATGAAGAAATGAACAGGGACAATGAATACAACGATGAACAATACATGAATGACAACGGACCACATTGTAGAAAGCATCTGTGACTGGTTTCTTTGATGTTTTAGAATTAAATGGGATTTCATTACTAATGCATTGTTCGGTAGTTGAGAGTTTAAAAGGGCACCAAGGAAGATTGTGAAGCAATTCAAAAGTAATTCTAATTTTAAAAGATTTTAGGTTTAATGTTAATGAATCCTAGTTAATTTAGCATCAAGCATCAACACATGGGAGATGTAATTGTATCACCTGATGATCATCTGATGGGTGTGGCAGCAGGCTCTCTTTTGGCACTCGGGCTTTTTCAGGACGGCTTTTGTCCCTCGTGGCCGATTCGGCTTGAATCGGGTTTCTCCATCTCTCTCTCTCTCCGGCTCAGCAGGTAGCTGAATCATCTTCATCTTCACCCCCCTTTCTCTGGCTGGGGTGAAGTCTGTGGCAGTTTTGCCAGACGTCGTTGGGGAGTGTCTTTTGTGCAAAGTCTCCTTTAAAGGTCGCTGGATTCAGCTTCTTCAACACGTTCAGTGTAGCACGGGATCAGCAGGGTGATACTGGCGGCGTTCTGCGGCCCAGTACACAATAAGGCCGTTCTTGACGGCTCAGGACTTCAGAAGAGGTTCAGGCTGCATAAGCTGCTGACAGCAGAACCTGGGACAGGCCATGTGGCCCCCCCCCAAGGGGGGGGAGAGAACTCAGAGGACTCAGGAACAAGAGCAACAGGAGAAGAACAACCGGCGAAGGCCCAACTGGAGAAGAAAAAGAAGAAGTTGCTTGGAGCTTTATAATCTTGGGACCAGAGGGGTCTGGTCTCTGAGGTCCGTCTCTAGCCACACCCATATGAAGAAGGCTCTGAGATTGAGATTATTTCTTTTAAAGCATTAGAATCAATATTTTGTACTTCACATATTTAATTCTTCCATATTTAAAAGTTGGGCTCTGTCAACTACAGAATGATACCAAACACTTTACATTAATTGTTGAATAAAACCTGTTGAAAAGGGATTAAAATGAACTAAACAATTAAACAACAAGGTTGATGGCAACATCCATTATGACGACAAATAGTATATACATGTACACGTACACGTCTGCATATGCACAGGTAAACCTTTCTGCACATCACACGAATGGATCAAATGATCTCATGTGTCCACATGTGGTCTTCCTTTGTTAGCAGACAGACATGAGGAGGAGGTGAGATCAGGATGAGGAGAACTGCAGTTTCAGATTAATGTAAAAACAATTTTCACAGTATTAAAATATGTTAGCTCAGCATAACATTACTTTAAGTACATTTCAATAGCATCAGAGAATCAGTCACTTTAGTCCTTATATTCTTTGCAGAAAGGATGTGTCTGCGTTATCTTCTCTGGAATGTGAGAAGGGTCGTAAACTTGGGGGATGGTTGGTACCTAAATTGACCATTTGAAGTATATGCACTCCAGCAGACTGGAGTCTGAATTAACAGTGACAGACAGACAGAAAGATCTGCGTTATGAAATGTCTGTCTCATCACTGCACTGCATTATTATAAACTCTGATAAACTCCTGGTGGGTCACAGCTCCAGCTCATCTCATTCACAGCATGTGGAGACACAGTTTATGTTTTAGGTTGTGCACAGAAATATGGACAGAAAGCGACCCATGAGTCAGGAGCAGAGCATGAGAAACACACAGATCTGTGTCCTCGCTGCGCTGCAAGATTATAAACTATGATTATTCGCTCGTGGATCATATCTCCAACCTGCGCCATCTCCCCCCGTCATCGGTTCAGGATTGTCTTGTATTAAAAACTTAAACTGCGTCTCTTTACTGAATAAGCAGACACAATCTTTCTATATTTCTATGCACGCTGAGAATAAACACCAATTTAGAGTAAAGGCCAGTTTGGCATAAATATTCTACATTCTGCTGCAGGTTTGATTTCTGGGCATGAAGCTTTCAATCATTTGTTTGAGTCCTGTTTTAATTTTACTTTATAGTAGAACTGTAAAGTAGTCTAAGTAATGCTAATGCTAATGCTAATGTAGGTATGACGTTACACCTGAGAGATGCAGACTGCTGTAAGAGGACGGACAGATTTACATTATTCACTCATTTAAACTTTTAAGGTGTAAAATAGTTTTTATGAAACAGCACACAGTAAAAACATCTCTGCGTCATTTTATCCTGAACAAACATCCATCTTTATAAAACTTCATGGAGTCCAGGTTATTGATTATAAAGTTGATTTAAAAGCCACTCCCTTTAATAAAACATGTGATGTCATTGAAGCTTAAACGTCTGGATTCTGACTCAAACTAGATTTTTGGTCTTTTTTGATAGAAACAAAACCTCTCCTGAATAACCACGTCTCAGTAGTTCTCAGGTCAAAGTGACAATGTTGTCACTTTGTAGAAGAGACAAGTTTATGAAAACGTTTAAAGACAATCTGAGCTTTATCTCTCAGATTCAGTTTCCTCTCTCAGCTCTGATTTATTGTCTTACCTTCTTTTCTTCAGGTGGTTGTCCCTCCCCTCCCAGCATGATCAGTCCACCATGTCCCTGTCCAGCTCAGCATGTCCCATGATGCTTTGCGTCAGGGACAGACTGTTGAACCTCCGTCAGGTCCTGAGCCTGTCTCTGTTCCAGCTGGCCTGGCAGGGCCTGGCCGAGAGACTCGACAACTTCCTGTACCAGGACGTAAGACATGAAAAACGCCTACTGTCTGTTGCTGTGTTTGAAATGCCAGACTATCCCAGCAGTACGTACTGATTTGGCCAACATGTAGTCTGCAGTATCCAATAAAAGCAAAATCTCCAGTATGCATTGGACCAGTCTACCTCGCCTGCTGGATCCCACAATGCAAAGCGCTGGAACGTCACAACGGCAGTTGAAATGACGGACAGCAGCAGCATTCCAGCAGAAGGAGGCGCTATAGCTAAAGAAGCGGCGGTCATCGTTTACTTCCGCCCGGCGTAGCATACTGCAAAATTAATTTGAAAAGCCCCTCCATACCACAGACCACCGCTGAACACAGTATGCAGTATATAGTATGTAGTAGTATGTAGTATGTAGTATATAGTACGGCATTTGGAACACATCCTGTGTTTCAGTAACACTATATACATTTACGAAAGTATTCTGAACATAGAAATTTAAAGCAGACAATCTGTCTGTTTCAGTCTCTTAATAAATGTAAACATATTTATATTTTCTTAAAACTGAACGAAGGTCTAAAGTAGACATGATGCAGTCTGTCATTTACGAGCATTGCACATACATTATACATATCTACCTGTGCAGGACCTGTCAAAAGTTTGGACACACCTTCTCATTCAATGTTTTTTCTTTAGTTTTATTATTTCTATTTTGAATAATCGCCAACAGTGTCATCAGCAAAGCACCCCCACACATCACACCTCCTCCTCCATGCTTCACACACAGTGGGAACCACACATGCAGATACCATCCGTTCACCTTCTCTGCGTCTCACAAAGACACGGCGCTTGGAACCAAAAATCTCAAATGTGGACTCATCAGACCAAAGTACAGATTTCCACTGATCTGATGTCCAGTCATTGTGTTTCTTGGCCCAAGCTATTCTCTTCTTCATGAGAACTAGTTTCCTCATAGCGTTTGTGACACATTCAAAGTTCTCGAGATTTTCCGGATTGACTCACCTTCATGTGTTAAAGTAATGATGGACTGTCGTTTCTCTTTCCTTAGTTGAGTGGTTCTTGCCATAATATGGATTACTACAGTAATTGAAAAGGCTATTAACCGTAACACTACCTCAGTAAAATACAACTGATGGTCTGAAACGCACTAAGAAGGCAAGGAATTCCATTAATTAACTTTTGACAAGGCACACCTGTTAATTGAAGAGCTTTCCAGGTGACTACCTCATGAAGCGCATTGAGAGAGTGCCAAGAGCGTGCAAAGCTGTCATCAAAGCAAAAGATGGCTCCTTTGAAGAATCAAAAAATATAAAACATTTTGGTTTGTTTACACTTGTTTACCACATAATTCCAATTGTGTTATTTCATAGGTTTGATGTCGTCAGTATAAATTTTGTAATAAAATTAAAGACAAACGATTGAATGAGAAGGTGTGTCCAAACTTTTGACTGGTACTGTATATAATGTTAACACAGATCAAAGCTTGTAAGTAGACATGACAGTCATGCTGTTTTAGGACACTCGTTTATATCTAAATATATTTTAATGCGCGTAGACGCTGAAATCCAAGTTGTTTTCCCCCCTGTGACCCCACCAGTGAAGTCTGACTAATATCTTGTTCCATATGTTTGTTGTAACTAAATATATCTATACTTCATATATATTTTAATAACTGTGTGTGTCAGGTGATCCTGTGTAATCACTTCAGTGAGGGGGGGGCCGCTCAGCTTCAGTTCGACATGAGCAGAAACCTCTTTCCTCTGTTTGGACACTACTGTAAGAGACCTGAGAACTTCTTCAAGCAGTAAGTGTGTGTGCGTGTGTGTGTGTTTGTTACACTTCGGCTTCAAATACGAAACATTTGTGGAAGGGTTAGAAGTAGTTTCTCACAAAGATGTAACGACCCACCTGCTGTTACAGGTATTGAATAACCTAAGCCTACAACATGTTTGGAAAGACATGCTCACTTCAGTTATTTTCTCACGTTTATTACCATGCTGGTTATTTTAGTCCTTAATCTAATTGATATTAACAAGGGAAGATGGCTCAGCAGTGCTGTTGACAAACACTTCTTCATTTTCTGATGGTGCAATAATACAGATGTGCGTCCCATCAAGTACACCCACAACACAAGGGTAAACACACCCATGAGTTGATTGAATTGATTTGTGTCACGATATGAGGCTGTGACAGTGCTGTTATTGTGATCACCCTGCTGACTGACGGTTGCAACGGACCCAAGTCATCACTGCTGCTTTGTTGCAGTTGTCAAATATCTAAACGTTGTGATCACTTTCATTTCTGGCGATGTTGCGTTGTCATCATCCCTGCACGATTCAGTGTGTGCAGGGATCTACAATTCAGTGTTTGGAGAACATTTCTCCTTTTTCTCCCCTGCTAGAGAAACTATTCAGCTTCTTAAAAGTGCGCCTCACTGCTCCTAACTGTTTTACCTTAGGAGCTCTCTGAAGGGCTGAGGTGCTTTGCGAAAAAAGTCATAATTCTAAGAATTTTCTGACAGCTTATGTAAACAAACAGTGTGAGACAGTTTATGTAAACACACAGTGTGAGACAGTTTATGTAAACAAACAGTGTGAGACAGTTTATGTAAACACACAGTGTGAGACAGTTTATGTAAACAAACAATGTGCAGCAGTCTGACAGAATCATAGTGATCGAATAAAGAACTAGAGATTGATTATAAGACCTGGGGATACTGCAGTGACACTTTCTACCTCAATAAAGATTAGTTTGATAATAATGTGTCATGTTTATAGTAAAAATATTTTGAGTAATGACAAATGTTTACTTGTACAAATGTTTTAAGTGAAAATGTTTTTTAGTAAAAATTTTATTTTGTCTGTCTGTACACAGTGTGAAGGAGGCGTGCATCATCTTGTGTCTGAACGTGGGCTCAGCTCTCCTGCTGAAAGACCTCCTGAAGGAGTCGGAGGAGGAGAACTGGTCCGGAGATCCTCCTCCTGAGTCGGCTCTGAACGAGCTGGGTGTTTTCTGTTTGGCTCCCTGTGATGTTCTGATTCTGCTGAACCTCAGAGCCTCGTGGCCGGGACAGTAACTCTTCTTCATGGAAATATTTCTTCTTCTTTGTTTATAAACAGGTGACTTCAGGAGGAAGTTAAAACTTTGATCTTGTAAGAACTTTTTCCAGGACCTGCTTCCTGTAACTTCAGCCAACTGAGGTACAAAAACACAAAGTATAAATACTAGCTGTACTTTTATCTGATTATGCAATAAACTAATAATGCACTTTTGGTTTATTTTGTTTTTTAAGTTTACCTGAATGACACAGCGGCACATTTCAAAATGAAACTACAATGTACTTTACTATATTACTTTATAAGTATACTATATATACTTTAATACTGTACTACTATAATACACTATATAACATAGTACACAGTACGGTTCAATCTGTCAACAACGGTAAGGGGTGTAACGGATCACAAACCTTTCACAGGGTTAGGGTTATCGCTGATCAGATTCTTTTTTGGATCAGCAAAACAAAAACAAAAAAAATATTTGTAATAACTTTTTCCTTCTTCAGCTAGCCAGCACGGTCACTGTAAACCTTAACTACACAGTGATTCCAGTGTACTTCCATACATCTGTGTAACGTATCGGATCCTCAAGTTTCTTTATTACTTGACATTACTACCATTTTAAAAATTAATTCAAGTAGAGCTGAACTCCCATATTATTATAACAGCCTGTAATATACAAAACTGTACAATTTAATACCTGGATCTGTGTGACTCATCTCAAGCACTGAACATAAACCCTTCTGTAGAGCTCTACAAGTGTGCCGTAATAATAATATAAACCATTAGTTATAGAGAACTTTTCAAAATAAAAAGTGCTTGATGAATGGAGCAAAATAAAACAGGCGTGTCATAAAATCAATTTGTAATCTACAAAGTCTGTCTACAGCGAACACATAACATATGAACACCATTCATTGAGGGGATTTGTGTGCGTCTTTAGTCTTCACTGCTTCACTGCTAACCCTAACAGAACAACAAACGGTGAGCTTTAATTTAGAGATTATGTCTTCAGCTTTTGGACCCAGCAGTGCACTGTGAAACAAAGTTTGCGTATTACCGGTGGGTCATCATAAATACACAATCAGTTACTAACGTTAAGTGACTGATTGGATCTCCATGGTCTGATACACTCCTAGCAGTCCTTCTCCTCGCTGCTCTCGTGCTACAGGACGCACCGCGCTGAAGCTAGCGCTGAAGCTTGCGCTGTTTTTTCTTGTTTTCACCCAAAAAGTCTGCATCATGCCACACCTCTAATAACCGTACGTCAGATCATGTTAGGTTGTGTTGTGTCTTTTCACTGTAGCTCTGCATGGGGATGTATTTTAAGATAAATTAAAAATGATTAGATATTGATGAAATTAAAGAATTTAGTAATACATTAAAATATAAAATCAATTAATATAATTAAATTCATTAAAATAGAAGAAGTGCAGACAAAGGGTGCATAGTCCAAAAAATTATTAAAATTGAGTTCAAAAATACGTTTGCAGTCATTAGAGCGTAAAGTAGGCATTGTGAAAAAGGAAAGTTGACTTTGATTTGAAGGTGGTCAGAGTTGGGGCGTGTCTCACATCATCTGGGAGATTATTCCAGGTCTGTGCTGCATTAAACAAACGCTTCGCCATGTTTTGTTCTAACTCTTGGGATGACCAGTAGGCCCGCCCCAGATGTCCTCAGAGTCCTGGATGGTTCAAATGTCACTAGCATCGCTTAGATGTATTTGGCTGCAGAGCCACAGAGAGCCTTATGCACATGTAGCCCTGGCTAAAATGCATTTAGACATAAAAATATAAATAATAAAAAGAAAGCATGTTAAAACAGTTAAAAATGTTTAAATATTGTTAAAGTGTATATGTGTTAAAAAGCTAAAAAATGCAAATGAGCATAGTTTGTTTTCAGTGTAAATCAGCACGCACGTGTAGCCTTACAGTCTGACTTGAATAGAAGTGTAACCTGTCAATCTTTCGTTTTCTTTAATCTGATTGGGAGGTCCTACATTTACGACCAATCTAAGTCCATTGTCACGTAGAGGTATGGGGCTTAACCGTAAGATGCTAGGTGTCGAGCATCAGAGACGTGCAGAAGCGTTTTATAATCGTCGACTAGACATTGGAATATTGTACCAGAGCAACGAAGGTTCATAGTGGCTGACGACCAGTTTGTTTTGGACTTTGTGATCTACCAGAGGTAATTATGACTTTGTATTAGGTTTATTGTGACTAAATGTTATAATGTAAAAACCGAGTTGAATTGCTAATCGCTAATAGCCATAAGCATTAGCTTAGTAGCTTTCACACAGATAGCTTTGCATTCAAAACAATTTGTTAATACAAGCTAATGATAGATTGTCATGATTTGGCGCATGGATTTGTTATTTAGTGAATGTTTGTGATTCAGGAGACGTTTGTGACTGAGAGAGCGGATCGGGAAATCTTCCTTGGACCACTGTGGAAGGCTGTTTCCCTCCTGCTGCTGTGCTATCGTAGACTGTCGCTGCTGTTTCTGCTGCGCTCTGCTGGCCGTCCATTACATCCAGCTTTCCCCCTCTTCTATCTTCTCATCCATCCCCTGAATATTCCCTGGACTCGTGAGTACTGATTACCTTGCATGTGCCTTTTATTTCTGCTTGTGTAAACAAGTCAAGCGGCCATCATCAGTTTTGGGCCTCAACGCTCCCAAGCTACGAATCAGGTCTGCAACTGGGGTTTTGTATTATTTTGATTGCACAACAGAGTATATATTGCTGTTTATAAATATATGTTAAAGGTGACATGCACTTGTGATTTTGGAAGTTCATAAGAGGTTAAAAACGGAAGATTTAAAAGACATTTGAAATTGGTTTAGGGGCTATATGTAAGATTTTACATATATTCATGAATCAAATATCATTTTTTATTGCCACTGGTAAAGGGATAGTAGAGGAACTGATAAATTTAGACCTTCCCCAACTTCCTCCATCGGCCCTAACAACCTGTGATTTTTATGTAAAGCACTCGGGACAGTTTTTCCATGAAACAAGAGGATGTGACGTATCTGCACGTTCGCGAGTACCTCTGCGTCGAGCTCATTGTCCGCCACTACAGTCAACAGTGTGCAACACGAGACAACGGAAGCTGTGAAATGGAAACGGATGCCAACAAACGACAGAACCCACAACATCACCAACACAAACTACACAAAAGAATAAACAGGAATGTGATCAACGTCAGGGGGAAAACTAGAGTCAGTTCGCAGGGCATGCGAATCATAGAGACCTTCGATTGCTTTTTGCGATCAAAACAGACCCACAACTTATTGTTGTCATAGAAACAAAAAATGTGTGCCGCGTTATCTCACCGGGTGCAGCGTTTTTTCTCTCACAGCACAAGTGCTTCGTCCCAGCTCTCTCCAGCCGCCCTGCCCCGCCTGTCTAATGTTCGCTAATGCTTGTGATGATTTGCTGGTGCGCTGTCATAATTTGCCAGTTGGCTATGAAGCACAATGCCGTCATGCAGTGTATTTATGTTAGAGCTAGTTGGCTAACCTTAGCATGCTCGCTAATAGGGCTGTGTTTAAAAAATAGATTTTTCCGATTTGAATCTATTCTCATTTGAATAACTAAATATCGATTCATAAATCCTGAGATTGAT
Organism: Semicossyphus pulcher; assembly: GCF_022749685.1. NCBI lineage: Eukaryota > Metazoa > Chordata > Actinopteri > Labriformes > Labridae > Semicossyphus > Semicossyphus pulcher. The sequence continues at coordinate 24,144,795 of NW_027211694.1, forward strand.
CTTTGAAAATATGTAAAAATGTGCCTGATCATTCACATTTCTGAGCGCTCCTGAACGCAGCACGACTCACAAATCGCACCCCCTCGAAACAGGGCAGTGAGGGAGACATGCTGGGATTTGTTTACTGCAGGTACTACAGAGACATCAGTGATCGCAGATGGACTCTTTTTATCGTGTGTGCGTCCATGAATATGTAAGTTAGTTTTGCACTGATGTTCATGTTACTCTCTGTTAGGGTTGGCTTTGGCGGTGAGTGTATTTTCGGCATGTTGTTATACAGTAAGTGTGGCTTTGTTATTCGTGCTGTGAGATCTGGTGGCCAAATCTTGTGCAAGTTGAACCCTAGTTTGTTTAATCAGAACCATGAGCTAGATGTACAGACTAAAAATCTGAACTGGAAAGTTCATATGCTGTCTAATTCATAACATTGTTAATATTGTGTTGACTGTTGTGTGTTGGTCATGTTAAATAAAAAGTACATGATGTAACTTCTTTGGGTAAACATGAAAGATTTTGATAATAAACCAGGTTAGAGGTGCACTGACATTGTAACTGAAATTTCCCTGTAAAACAAATCGATATCGAATCAAATCAAATCGGAAATCGAATCAAATCGGGACCCTGTGAATCGGAATCTAATCGAATTGAGAAATCCATATTGATACCCAGCCCTATGCGCTAACGTTATGACTACCAAAATACTATCTGAGTGTGTATGTCAGTTATCTAGCTTGACAAATAACTTAACCAGCTAAAATGACAAACCGTGTTGATCTTGTAAATTATGTAGCAGAACAAAGCAAATGTGTATAACTACTGATTGTTTTCTATTAGCCAATATCACTGCATTACCTGCCTAGGCTAAGGTTAGCCAGTCAGCTGTAAGCTGGCAACAAGCTACCGTTAGCTTGTCTGCTATTGCAGACGATTTGCCAGTTAGGCAACATAGTAAAACACAGTCGAGTAGAAAACATCAGCTATCTCACGCAGACTCCCGGGGCTGATCTGGGGTCCGTTTCAGAAAGCGGGTTTAGTGAAAACCCCGAGTTTGTTAACCCTGAAATGAGGGAAACCTCGGGTTTGCCGTTTCAGAAAGAGAGGTAACTTTAACTCTGAGTTGGTTACTATGATAACTGAGTCTGTGAACTTCACCTGGTCGCGAGCAGGTTTTCTACAGGACACTCAGAGTTTCGCTCTGTCTCCTCCCTCTAGAATATAAAACCCTCATTCATTTCCTCGTTCATGCAGCCCGTCTCACGCGCGTCTCTGTGCTGCTCTGACCGCTTTGCAAAAGTCTTTTATAATTATGATAAAAAAATCAAAAGACAAATCTGTGTCAGTCATCATTTTTAGATATTCCACCACCACTGCCGAGAGTGCTCAGATAAGACGCCGTAAGTTATTAGATTTTTCTTTTTTAAACTAACACATTCAGTTTAATCAACATGAATTATAATGTATGTGAAGTCAGCATCATGTTAGGGATAAAGCTGATGCACATTAAAACAGCCACTGAATGATATTAAATGTTAAATGTTTAATATTTAAAATATGATTGAAGTGCTTCCATGTATGTTTTTTTCTCCCGCTGCATTGCTCCTAAATTAATATAAATTTTAGCTTCCGGTCGTGATGAAGTATTAAATAAACAGACCAGTTCAAACTGACGCGTTCACTCGAGCCGCTTCTCTCTCGTTTGCAGCTGCAGCCGTGTTACTTTATTTTTCTAAAAACATGCTCGTATTTGCTGAACGTCCGCGTGAGGATTTCGAGCTCCCCTGGTGTGACGTAGGAGGACCTCTTTTTGTGTACCGTTGCCATGGTGAATCGTGGTGTCGGGGCTCCATTAATGCTGGCTTTTTACAGTCAGCGTGCACGCACTTAACTCCGGCTGAACCTACTCAGAGTTGATTGAACTAACTCTGATCAGCTGTTCTGGAACCGAAAACTCAGAGTTTCCTATCTCAGAGTAGATCAACTCCGAGTTCAGGGTTAGACTCAGTTTGTTGGACCTGCTTTGTGAAACGGACCCCTGGTAATTGAGTAATTTGACGTTTGGTTATGAAGCACAATGCCAGATCCATGCAGGGTGGTTATGTTAGAGCTTGTTGGCTAACCTTAGCATGCTTGCTAACATTATGACAACCAAAATACTATCCGAGTGTGTATGTCAGTGTTGTCAGTCTAGCTTGACAAATACTAACTGAGGTATTATGCTAACGGTGTTGATTTTGGACAACAATGATGCCAGTCAACATGATGCCAGTCATTTGACATATTTGGATAATTTGGATAACATTTGCTGCATCCAGTCATTGATTTGCTCTATACAGTTACAGTTTTTATTTTATTTATTTTATCTATTCTTATTTTTATATTGTATTGACTTGCTGTACTTTCTATTTGTCTATGTGCTGCTGCAACACCCGAATTTCCTTTTACAGAGACTTTACCTAAGTCAGTATTCAAGTGGATGTCATTTAATACCTTAATGAGTGCAGTCCAAGCGGCAACCTCCGGTGTTGAAAAATGAAGCCAATGTGCAAAAAACTGCAGTTCCTCGAGTGGCCACTTGAGGCTGGCTCCAGAAAACAAGAAATAACATTACAGCAGGTGGGAAAATGCCAATTTGGGCGGTGATTTTTTTTATAGCACACCCGTTTTAATTATATTAAGCCTTAAATCATAGGGGCCGGATCACTTGATTGACAGGTGGATCCTGCTGGCTGTCTGCTAGACGTCAACACAGACACAGACACTGAGCTTACCTTCACCTGTTTGTGTTGTTGGAGACTTTTGGGGATTTTTTCATTCAAAGTTTGGACAAATAATCTCTCTGTGGGATTTATGGAACTTTATGTCTGTGCAAGAAGTCTGAGCTCCAGCTTTAAGTGAGTTAAATGTTACTGTACTGAAATATTTTTAGCACTAAGTAGCAGGTATACTGTGCTCGCTTTAGCTGCTTGTTAGCCTGTGCAGTGTTTATTTATTTAATCGTCGGCCAGTAAACAGGAGTCAGAAGTTGTTGGCGTTTCCCCAGAGAGATTACAGCGGACCGTAGTGATGAAGAGACCGGTTCTTTTACGTTTCCCGTTATGTGTCGGCTCGCCGTTCTCTCACCGGCGAGCGAGCAGCGAGTCCGCTACTTCTTTAGTCTGATAACTAAACACCTGCAGTCAGTCACCGGCAGAATCTCCTCCTGGCAAAGTCAAACTAGCTCATTCATTATTTATACAGTCTATGGCTAATAACCGCTAGCTACACTGAGGAGCATATAGCCTAGCTTCATAGCCGTAGCTGGCTGAATCATGCGGCCCGCCCATAGAGCTCAGCCACAGGCTTCAGCTCGCTCGCTCTCTGCCTCCTTGCCTGCCTCTGGATTAGCCGGCTCTGGCATTTCCAATATGGTGACCCCCAGCGGCGGCGCAATTCAGGCTTCAAAACGCTTCTTCAGAAACCAATGGGTGACCTCACTGAGACCACGTCCATTATTTATACAGTCTATGGTGCAGACACAGGCCTGTGATGGCGACGAAATCCTCACTAAAAGTTATCAAAGGAATTGTTTTGAATTTAGAAATTGCAAAGTTGTGTGAACAACTTTTCCAATAAGTTAAAAATGACAGGTGGATGGAGGCCGATAGTTGTTCTGTACAGTCGCATGAAGATTGCTCTTTTTTAGAAGAGACTTGATGACTGCAGTTTTCAAAGGCTTTGGGAAAATGCCAGATTTCAGGGAGGTGTTAATTATTAGGTTTTTTTTACCAAGCTGCTCAATATAGTTTTAAGGAAGCTAGTGAGTAAAACATCAAGGCAGCAAGTGGATGAACTGAGGCCAGAGACGATCTCTAAACTGTGATCAGTACACCACTAGCAATGATTGAGACCAGAGGTCGACCGATTTATTGTTTTGGCCGATTCATCGGCCCTGATAGGACTTATTAGGGTTAGGGTTAGTATCTATCCTATACTATACTATCTATTAGGGATAGACCGATTATCGGCGCCGATATTCGGCATTTTGACGCATATCTTTTTTTTTATCCAACGGCCGATAAGAGATCAATTTAAAACAGGGTTATTTTGGCTCTGATGCAGCCGCGCCTCTCTGTCTGCAGTCACTACTCTGACTCCAGCATTGTCCCACCCACAGCACTGATTGGTTACACGCAGAGCCATGGGACGGGTAACAGCCAATCAGCAGTGAAAGCTGTGCATGCAGAGTGCTCACACACACGGCGGAGAGGAGAAAAAGTTCATTTCTTTGCAAATTTTATTTAACTTTGTTTTATTTACTTTATAAAACTTCAGGAAGTTATTTATTTATTTAAATTTTCAGTTAACTTTGTAAGAGATGCTGCTGACCCTGAGAACTCCCTGCACTTTTTGTTTGTTTAATAAACATATGCTTAAAGGCATTTAAACAAAGTTAAGTGTTGGAGTTTGTATTATTCAACATTTTGATGCCAATATATTCACTTTTACTGCAAATGAATATCGGCTCCAAATATCGGTTATCGGCTCCTTGACTACTAATAATCGATATCCATCGGTATCTGAAAAAACCATATCGGTCTATCTCTACTTTCTATAACTATCCTCATCGGCTGATCTGGCCTGATACACGCCACGGAAGAGCGCATCGCCGTGTAAAAAAATCCCTCCGTCCTTATAATCAAAGTCGAAGTGGCAAAAAACGGGTTTATTAAAAACTGGCGTTTGCATAAGGCTGCTGTAGGAGTAAAGCACGTCACAACGTCAACACAAACTGTTGTGAACAACAACGTGTAGGTAAAGAGCGAGAGACTGAAGCAGGGGCGATACATTCGCTTTTTATATAAGATTCTTATGGTAACTTCTTTGATGCTACTTGAGTTGTGTCTGCTGAATTAGTGATTTTGTTTTTTTCTCCCAAATATGCCAGAAAGCTTCCGTGATAATGATTTGTAACTTTAGTAAAATTCTTCTTTCAACGGTTTTATTAAACCAACAACTTAAAGAAAACAACTGCAGTATCATTTCATTTTAAAAATGATGAATATAGTGCAACTTCAATCATTCATGTACATTTTTAAGTAAATATTAAATATGTAAAAGTAAATGATAAAGTTTTAGGCAGGTGTGAAAAAATGCTGTAAACTAAGAATGCTTTCAAAAATGTAAGTGTTAATCTGTGGGGGCCATACCATCACTTCCAGGACTTCTTGTTCTTCTTCACGCTGAAGATACTTCTTAATGACACTGGCTGCATGTTTGGGGTCGTTGTCCTGCTGCAGAATACATTTGGGGCCAATCATACGCCTCCCTGATGGTATTACATGATGGATAAGTATCTGCCTGTATTTCTCAGCATTGAGGACACCATTAATCCTGACCAAATCTCAGACTCCATTTGCAGAAATGCAGCCCCAAACCTGCAAGGAACCTCCAGCATGCTTCACTGTTGCCTGCAGACACTCGTTATTGTAGCGCTCTCCAGCCCTTCGGCGAACAAACTGCCTTCTGCTGCAGCCAAATATTTGCTGCTGCCATTTCTCTGCAGCCCAGCACCTATGTTTTCGTGCATAGTTGAGTGGCTTGGCCTTGTTTCCATGTCGGAGGCTTTTTGGCTGCAGCTCTTCCATGAAGACCACTTGTGGCCAGCCTTCTCCAGACAGTAGATGGGTGTACCTGGGTCCCACTGGTTTCTGCCAGTTCTGAGCTGATGGCTCTGCTGGACATCTTCCCATTTGGAAGGGAAATAAGCTCGATGTGTTTTTCACCTGCTGCACTAAGTTTCCTCGGCCGACCACTGCGTCTACGATCCTCAACGTCGCCCGTTTCTTTGTGCTTCTTCCAAAGAGCTTGAACAGCACATCTTGAAACCCCAGTGTGCTTTGAAATCTTTGTCTGGCAGAGACCTTGCTGATGCAGTATAACTACCTTGTGTCTTGTTGCTGTGCTCAGTCTTGCCATGGTGTCTGACCTGTGACATGAAACTGTCTTCCACAGCCTCACCTTGGTAGCAGAGTTTGGCTGTTCCTCAGCCAGTTTTAAGCCTCCTACACAGCTGTTTCTGTTTCACTTAATGACTGTGTTTCAACCTACATGTGACACTGATGATCATTAGCACCTGTCTGGTATCATTGATTGATCATACACCTGACTATAATCCTAACCAAATATTGATTTGATTTAGATTTTCTTTTGTTCGCTCACTGATCATTTTGTTAATTGATAAAAAAATAAACAATTATTATTTATATTTTTTAAGGCATTCTTAGTTTACAGCATTTTTTCACACCTGCCTAAAACTTTTGCACAGTACTGTATATATTCATATACACTATTTGATAGCCTATTTAGTTGATGGCTATATTGAATTGATTTCCATTTTTCTTGTTTCTTACATTAGATGGCAGCTGGAGGAAACAGAGTTCCTGTACGGGACTATTTTGCTGAGATAGCCCCGGGAAAGGCACAATGTGGGCACAACAATTTGAGTTTGTTATTCATTTCCAGATATTCTTTACTAGTTAGTTTATTTATTTAGGTATTCATTACTCTTTGACATTCATGTTCTGTTCCAGATTTATGTTTTCCTTTTGTTATTTATTTGACATAGACCAGTTATGTGTACGGATATGTTATAAAGATAAAGATTTTTATTTACATCGGTTACATTTTTTTTTTTTCATGGGGTAAAGAGATATCGGCCAATTAATCAGCTATCGGCCTTTTCCTGCTACAAACTATCGTAATTATATCGGCCTTTAAAAATCCACTATTGGTCGACCTCTAATTGAGACTCAATACATGAAGTGACTCAGTCAGTCCGGATCCTGGTCTCAGTAGTCCAGATGCTGACCTTTTCAGTCTGAATCCTGGTCTGTATTTTCAAAGTGAATCTTTATTTTCAAATTTAGGTGGACTCGATATTTGGTCTTGAAACATTGAGAAAGTCAAGATGCCTTTAACTAAGAACATCATCATCATTCAAACATCAAAGTTTTTCATAGACACATTGATATTCCTCACTTTTTTATTCCTTCATTTTGGTGGTAGTCCTATCATTCGAACTAGTTATCAGTTGGCATAGATATTTGATCTGATGTCATTGTTTCACTAAAGACAATAAACAAAGACAATCCTCATGGCTCTTTTTCTACCATCTTTCATGCTGTCCGAGAGAAAACATGGAGATCGTGGTTGCTGTAAGCAGAACCTTTATATTTGACCGATTGAGAAACGTTGGAGAAAATCAGCGAGGCACAGCTTGCATCCTGAACTTGGCGGGGGAATTGGTGAAGCCCTGCACACCCTCCAAACTCGGCATTTCTCCAGGAATGGGAGTGAAGGTGAAGCGTTGGAGGAGAGATATAAAGAAAAGGAAAAGCTCCATTTTGGCCAGTTGTTCCCCTAAACACGCACGTTTACCTGAAGGGAAAACAGTTGACAGATTCTTTGGTTTGCTGAAAAGTTAACCCATCTCTTGTTAAATTAACTGCTATATGTTCGAAGAATTTCCTGTTAGCTCAATAGTATCGTTGAAATTTTATAGAAACCTGCTGAAAATGGCAAGAAGGCCTCTCTTCTGCGAAACTGTCCCTCTGAATCCAAGAAGTGTTCAGGGTTGAAGATATCTGGAGTCTCCCACTCGTTCTTATCGAACAGCACCGAGGCAAGGATTGTAGTGACCGCTGTGCCCTGAACAATGAGTCAATGAGGTTTTTAGCTGTGCATTCATTAATCATTGGTTTTCTTGTCATTAATACCAGGGTCAGTTTGCAGTAATGAGAAGTTTATTAGCTGTATATTAATCATGAACATATTTAACAGCTCATCATTAAATACAAGGGTCAGTCTGTTGTGAAGTCCTTTACCTTTGGAATGAGGTATCCTCCCAGTGTCGTGTCTTTACTGGCCATTTTGGGGAATCCCAACGGAACAATATTTGCAAACCTTTGGGTCTCATGGATGACAGCATCAGTAAAAGGCATGTTGGGTCTATCGGCGAGGGTGGGCTGACGAGACTGTCCAACCACTCGGTCGATCTCTGTCTGAACTTTCTCTGAGGGAGGAGGCAGTCAGGTTATTGATGATTATACACCTGAAATAGCTAACTGATAATGATCAATAAGGTACTGACCCTGTATCTCTGGGTAATTCATCATGTACACGAGGGCCCACCGTAAAGTGGTCGAAGTTGTTTCTGTACCAGCCTCAATCAGATCGAGAGTGCAAACCAGCAGGGTTTCGATGTTGAAGCCAGCCTGAGGATCCTCCTTTTTCTGTCAGTAGGAAACATTTTTATTTTATGACATCATACAAGGAAACTCGCTTTGATGGATGACTTTTTACATTAGACATAGATGAAACATATTTTGTCTATTTACTAAAGGAGCCAGCTCAATCAATAAATCAACCAGTCAATCCATTTTTATCTGTATAGCGGCACATCATGACAAAAGTTAGATGCAGCTCTGGACGGTACTCTTTGTTATATTACTGATGTGGTTCTGATCGGATCAGGACCCTCTTGTTTTTTTTGGAGCTTTTCAGGACACAACGGGAGTAGGAGACCCCAGTGTCAACCCAGACCATCCTCTGGGATTTAATATCTTATCTGGTCTGGGAACAGCCTTGAATCCCCTTGGAAGAGCTGGAAAATGTGACTGGGCAGATGGACCCCTGAACCAACTAACTTGGCCTGCTGCCACTGTATCCAGACCACAGAAGAGAAGACAATAGATGAATGGAACATATTTCACCTTAATCATTTTCTTTCTCTCAGGATAGTTTCAAAAATTAACTGGTACATTCACAGTTTAGAGTGTGTTTTCGTGAACCGTTAGTTCATCATTACTGCAACATCTTTTGTGTGTCAACATGAAGTTAGAGTGATTCTGTGATTTACGTGTTGAAATAGTTGGACATGGCAGGATTATTCAACAACTATACATATCTTTTAACTTTTTTATTAAAAGAAAAAAATCTTCAAGGGAACTTATGTATCTAACCTTCTCCATCTCTGCCAGGTAGACATCGATAAAGTCTCGAGGTTCTTCAGGGTTCCAATCCTCCTGGTGCTTCTCGACTTCCTTCTTCAGGAAATTCATGATCTCCCTGTAGTTTGCATGGACAGTCTGATGAGGTCCTGGCAGGTGTTTCATCATTCCAGGGAGCGCATCGTACAGCTGTTGATGGGTCAGAGTGTCAGATCAAGAACAAATAGCCCACTTTGTTTTGTCATCACAACAATAACTGAATTACCTGAATCCGAGCAGAGCCAGCGAGTATGATGGCATCGTTGTCCAACTCCAGAACCTTTCGAAAGCTTTGATCGCTGTATTCAAATCGATGTCCGAAGATCACAGAGGAGATGATGTTACTCACTGCGTTTGTTATGATGTAGTGAGGGTTGAATGGTCTTCCTGAAAATGTATAATTTATGGATAAATGGGGATAAATCATATTAGTATGTGAGCCAACTTAAAGGCATGGTTGGGATGTGAGGACAGTACATTGTTTGTATTTTGAATAGAAGTAGATAAGTCACATGACCATGAACAGATGAGTCTGTGATCTCCTTGCCTTGTTCGTCTTTGAAAGCTTCAGAGAGGAAGTTATTCTCCACATGGATGTAGTTTTCCAGCGACTTCTGGCCCTCTCCAAAGTAACGCAGGTGAGTGTTGGCAAACTTCCTCTGCTTCTTCCACAGGTAACCATTGCTTAAAGCTATGCCTGTATGCATTTTTATCAGGTTTACAAAGCAAACAGATTCTGCACTTCAGTTAAGAATGACAATTATTTTGGTTGTTTTATGAATTCTGTAACTGATGAGCATCTACGCTGAAAAGGAACTGTTCTTTTACTCTTTGTCTCAGCTGCTCTATCAGTGTAGATGCTGAAATGTCACAACACTATATTAAGCATTGACATTAAACTTGGCACAATGAGAGTTGGCTGAGTGATCTACGAGTTGTTTAATTTCTTTAATAAGTCAAAGGCTTTTTTCAACCTTGGAGAAAGATTTACAATCAAAGACATTCATGCTCTCACGTACTCACCAATCCCTTTGAAGATAACATGGAACAGTGGGACTATCGGTCGATCGACAAAGCTGTCAAGTTGGTTAATGAGGGCCTCTTTGATCATCTTGTATCCTGAAATAAACACTATTCTCTCACTTCCTCTCCTCAGACTGAACACTGAGCCGTACTCCTGAGAAAGCTGCATTAACAAACATATTTCAGCTCATATGTTTTTATATTCTTTAAATACATGACTTAAATAGCAAATAAGAAAAGGCAGTCTTTATCAAATTACATGTTTATAATGGTAGACAAAAAAGTAACACGTAACAGTGTATGACAAGCAAGTTTGCGATCACTGTATTGTTGGTCATAATACTCTTGTTTGAGTTTCAGGGTTGCAGTACTGCAACTGTTCCTCGATGTTGATGCAGTTTGTCGTGTTTTATTTATACCATTTCATGATTTGTGAGGCTGTTCTCGATGACCCACTAAAAAGAAATTACTAAGTATTTTAAAAGTCAGATTTTCAATTAAGAGCCTGATAAAAGTGCCCTTTATGACATTCCATTATTGACCTTAATTAAGCATCAGCCTTCTTTGCTACATATTTTATTTATTTATATATATTTTATTTATATTTTATTTACTTTTCAACTCCTGTAGAGCAGCATACCCAAGATATTTGAGTTAAGATCATGAATTATGTACTTATATCTAATTGGCATTTGATGAGAAAAATGCAATCTTATTAAGTTTTAGTGCATTTATATTATTTTTCGTCCCCATGTTGGTAAAGTAACTTTCTTTAAACCAGATTGCCACTTGGTTAATAATGATTTACTCTATTCTTGTGAAAGATACATATTAAGTAGACCTCACCTTCTCCATTGCTTTGTAGTCAACTCCAGTGAAAACATTTCCTAGAAAAGGCACAGCCAGAGGTCCTGGTGGAAAACTGTGTGGCTTCCAGTTTCTAACTACATCAGCCAGAAGTAAAACAACGAAACTGAAAAGCAGCCATCCAGAAAAGTCCATACACTCAAAAAGTGCTTGAAAAATCATGATGAAGGTCTTTCTAATAGCTCTCTGTAAAATCCCTGTTGCTCCTGCAGATAGGAATGTTGGTGTGTGTCACATTATCTGAGTGCAAGAGTCCCACAAAGGAAAAGTTATATAACGCATGACCTCACACGACCTCATAGTGAAAAACAAGTCTGTAGTTTGAACTCTTCCTGCTGCTGGCTTGATGCCTGTGCTGTGGATGAAATGGATTCAAATATCCGTTTCTACAATTTTAATCCAAATAACCTACCAGTATGCAACAATTTAATCATATCATAGTATCATTATATTTATCAAACGCAGGCTACACTTGACCCAGTTTCAGGTTGAGCCAATAAATAACTCAGCAAGTCTTATTATCTGTATTAAAGGTAGAACTAACATTTCATCTCCACTTCAGGATTTTACTTCATATTTGTGGATTCTTATTAACATAAGAAATTCAAGAAAACATGAAAAAGGAAAAAGTAATCATCTGGGGTTTTCTGACGGTCAGGTGCTTCCCTAGGTGAGGTTAAGGGACGTTTGCCACCAATGAACCCCTTTGGACTGAGATTTGGAGTGGAATAACTTTGGATGGGAGGGGCGCATGGACTTTAAACCTGAACGCACCCCCCCGTTTCGAGGTAGGAGCTTTCCAGCGGTGCCCTCTGTCTGCCCGTGCGACCTTCCCTCGCGGAGATGAGGAGGTCGGCTACGGCGGGGATCACATGTGCGCCGGCCCGTAGCGGCCTCTCACAGCCGAATCCTAAGTGTCAGCAGTAGCAGTAGGTTAAGGGACGTTTGCCACCAATGAACCCCTTTGGACTGTGAGATTTGGAGTGGAATAACTTCGGATGGGAGGGGCGCATGGACTTGAAACCTGAACGCACCCCCCCCGTTTCGAGGTACGAGCTTTCCAGCGGTGCCCTCCGCCTGTCTGTGCGACCTTTCCCCCTCCCGAGACACGCCTCCCTTTGGGGCCCCGGGGGGGGCGCAGGTGGGGAAGGCAGGCCGGCAGGGGGGCGAGGCAGGTGTCAGCGCGCTCAGCTCGGTGGAATTAGGGGGGGCCGGTGGCGTCTGCAAGCGGGTGGCACCTACGGGCTGCGAGTTAGGGGCCCCCAAAGTCCCCCCATAGACAATGAATGGAGCGGCTGAGAGAGGTGGGGATTTGACGGAGTGTTTGTCTGGGAAATGTTCTCCCAGGCCAGAGGACGTCCGGAAGCAGTCAGGGGACCTCTCTGCAGGGGAATGACAAGAAAATAGTGTCATGCAGCATCGCCCTATCAGCATTCTGTGTCTTGTGTAGCACTTTGCCAAATGTGTAGAACATATCCAGCAGGGTGCAGGTATGAATTTGTATTGTAATTGTTCTTCTCAGTACTGTCAGGTCCTGTCACCCTTTATCTCTCTACAGACCCTAAGTTTTTTCTTTTGCAGTTGTGTGACCTTAAGAGCGTCAGATAAATCATGGGACAGTGACATAATATTTATTGTACATATGGACTGTCACTCACAAGGTCCCTTCCTTCAATTACCTCGTGCTCTTGCCACATCTCTTTGTCAGAGGCAGGCTAAGGTCAAAGGTCAAGTGGGAACAAGACTACCTGTAGGTCCGGTTTCCGGGTCCAGATCCAGCTGCAGGGTCAGACAGGAGGCCGGTGGAGAGGAGGGAGGGAGGGGGAGACAGCCGTGGACAGAGGACATCCGTAGCAGCAAAGAGACCCTCTGCAAGAGAATGACAAAAGAGTGGCATGCAGCATCGCCCTATCAGCATTCTGTGTCTTGTGTAGCACTTTGCCAAATGTGTAGCACATATCCAGCAGGGTGCAGGCTGTTTTCGGCGAATATCTTTTGACAGGGGGGTGCCAGAGGGAGGAGACCAAGAGCTAACCTGCCTCGACGGTCATTTGTCTCCATCTAGTGTCCAAAATAATCCATAACATCCAGCAATCATTAAACTCACAGCTATAGCCCAGTTAAAAAAAGCATAACTTGATTTTACATGTGCCGAATGTTGTGTTTTTTAAGAAATCATCGTAGCCCAAGACTACCTGTGGGGTGCGGTTCCGGGTCCAGATCCAGCTGCAGGGTCAGACAGGAGGCCGGGGAGACGAGGGAGACGAGGGAGGGAGAGAGGGCGGGGGGCAGCCGAGGCCAGAGGACGTCCGGAAGCAGTCAGGGGACCTCTCTGCAAGGGAATGACAAGAAAAGAGTGTCATGCTGCATCGCCCTATCAGCATTCTGTGTCTTGTGTAGCACTTTGCCAAATGTGTAGAACATATCCAGCAGGGTGCAGGTATGAATTTGTCTTGTAATTGTTTTCAAGGCGAGTATGAATTTGTGTTGTAATTGTTTTTAAGGCGAGTATGAATTTGTGTTGTAATTGTTTTAAAGATAATAATGAATTCTTTGTTAGGTTTAATTAAATGTCAATCATTAGGGTGAGGGGACGTTTGCCACCAATGAACCCCTTTGGACTGCGAGAATTGGAGTGGAATAACTTTGGATGGGAGGGGCGCATGGACTTGAAACCTGAACGCACCCCCCCGTTTCGGGCTACGAGCTTTCCAGCGGTGCCCTCCGTCTGCCCGTGCGACCTTCCCTCGCGGAGATGAGGAGGTCGGCTACGGCGGGGATCACATGTGCGCCGGCCCGTAGCGGCCTCTCAGGGTTAGGTTTGGGACCAAGGTTTTAATGTTATACAACATTAAATGGGCTCAAGATGGCAAAATGGCTCAAAATGGCTCAAGTTGTTCCTTTTTGTACTTTTTCATTGTAATATTTATATGCCCTGTGTCCCTTTGTCTTTAAAGTCTAAAATGAATTAAAAAATAAATAAATTATGTTTTAGATAATTAAAAAATAATTTAAATGAATAAAACAGGAAGTAAAAAGTACACCAACTCCCTATAAAATTAAAAGTACCGTTGTATAATGAAATAAATTAATAATAAATAGGTTTAATATGGTTGTTTTAAACAGACAGGCAATCGGATGGATGATGAGTAATGTTTCGAGCATGCCCCGGTGGGGGCCGGTTCCCTTGAGAGTACGGAGACAAACAGTAAGAAAAAAATGGTTAATATACAGAAAATTATATTTGATTATAAAGAAAAAACAGAAATTAATGGACTTAAAAGTACAGATTAGAGGTAAGGTTAAGGGTTAGGTTCGGAACAACGGATCCTGCTTTCTAGAGCTGTCAGTTTTAACTGACTTGTGCTTCTAAAAAAGACAGGGAATGCATAGGCCATCTGTGGATTCCCTGATTCAAACCTCACTCTGATACTCGGCAGGTCGGGCTGAGAAAGCATGTCAAATTTATTTAATGTTCAGTCCAGTGGGATATCTGGTGTCGAGTTGACGAATCCAGTATCTCTCTGTCTGCTGCCGTTGTGCAGCTGTCCAATTAATGTTGTGTTCGAGTCCGCTCACTTCTAGTGATTGAAGGCCGTGTTCCAGAAAATGTGGGACTAATTTAGTGTGCATTTCTTTCTGGTTCTTAATGTTATATCTGTGTTGTGCCAGTCGGATTCGGATGGAATTCCCTGTTTCTCCTATGTACTGGCTCCCGCATTTGTTGCATGTGATGATGTACACGCAGTTTCTTGTGTCCAGATTGATTTTCTGGAGGATGGGAAATACCTGTTTGGTTCCCCTGTTCTTTACAGATTTTTTCTCTTTAAAGAACTGCGGTTTGTTTTTGTGTGGTTGTCCCGGTTTTGGTTTTAGTTTACTTTTGACTAAGATGTCCTGTAAGTTTTTGTTTTTCCTATATGCTGATATGATCCTAAATTCCTGCATCACAGAATTGTTCCTTTGAGTGTCTTCAAAGTTCCTTTTGATTCTGTTGTTAATGTGGATACTTAGGCTCGAGTAAGTTGTTATCAGGGGGATGGGAGTTTTGAGGTTCTTCTCCTTTGTTTCCAGAAACGACTTTCGGATTTTCCTCAGGAAGCTCCGGGCGTAGCCTCTTTTCCTCAACGACCCATATAGAGTCTGAGTGGCCTTTTCAAATTCCGTGGACTGGCTGCAGATTCTGTGGAATCTTAAGAGTTGGGATTTAACAAGTCCTCTGAATGTGTGTTTTGGGTGGAAGCTGTTTTTGTGTAGTAATGAATGTGTGTCAGTATCTTTGAAATAAACCTTTGTGTCTAATGTGTTAGTGCGGTTAAAATCAGGGCCTTTGTATGTGGTGGTGTCTAAGAAATTAATTGAGGAGTTATGTGTGGTGTGTTTAACTTTGATCGATGTGTGGTGCGTGTTTAAGATGTTCATGAAGTCTAAAAATGTGTCTGTGCCGTGTGTCCATGTGCCCCAGATGTCATCTAAATATCTAAAGTAGTGTGTGGGTTTGTGTGTGCATTTCTCGAAGACTGTTTCTTCCCAGTCAGCCATGTAAATGTCCGCATAGGCTGGTGCGAATTTCTTGCCCATTGCTGTCCCTTTGATTTGGAGGTAAAATTCCTGGTTGAATTCAAAGTCGTTTTTCGTCAGGTTGATGAACAGGAGTTCCAGGATTTCTGCATCCGGTCTGTCTTTGTCCGGGTATTTGTTGAACCATTTCCTAACTGCTTTTAGTCCCTCTGTTGTTTCTATGTTGGTGTATAGGCTGTCTACATCTATACTGAATAAAAACGCAGACTGTGGGACGGTGATGCCTCTGATTTTGGCTACAAAATCATAGGTGTCCTTTATGTAGCTAGGATGGCGGTTCGACAGAGGATTTAGAAAGAAATCTATGTATTCTGCCGTCCTGTAGGATTCACTGTTGCAGTCAGAGACAATCGGCCTTCCTGATGGAATCTCATACGGTTTAGGCCATGTGTCTTGTGCTTTGTGAATCTTGGGTAGTAGGTAGAATATCCTGGCTCTGGGTGCTTCTTTTCCCTTTAGGTAGCTGCTCTGTTTCGTATTTATGTATTTTTTGTCCAACAGCGTATCTATGATTTTATTTATGTCCTCCACCGTTTTTAGGTAAGTGGGTTCCTGTAGTTTCCTGTAGTGTTCCTGGTTGTTGAGCTGTCTCTCAGCCTCCCAGATGTACTGTTCTCTGTCCATGATCACTATAGCGCTTCCCTTGTCTGCTGGTTTAATGACTATGTTTCTGTTTTTGGCTAGGTTCCTGAGGGCTGTTACCTCCTCCTGCGTTAGGTTACAGTGATCTCTATGTTGTTCTGGCAGTACGTCTAGTGCTTCCCTGTCTAGGGTGATCAAGTCGGTGATTTCCTGGGCAATTTGTCCCCCTCTAGGCTCCCATTTGGATGTGGGCATGAAGGGTATCCTGTCCTTTTTTCTCTTGTTTTGGAAAAAGGCTGCCAGTTTTAGTTTCCTGTGGTATATTCCTATGTCCTGTCTTAGGTTATTCCTCTGTTGTTTGTGGATATCTAGCGTGGGGATGAAGGAAAGTCCTTTTTCCAGTAGTTTTATTTGGGGCTCTGTCGGTTGAAAGTTGTTGGCCAGGAGTACTATGTTCTTGCTCCCCTCCTCAGTTTGTAGGCTTGTGGGGATGTCTAGTTTAAATGCGTCATCCAGTGTTGCAGCATCTTTTCTGCTGTTTCTGTGGTCCAGTGGACGTTGTCCCTTGCTGTTTTAAAGTCCTGTTTCCGCAGTTTTGGGATGTGATTCGTATTCTCCATGATGTACTTATTCAGTGTATCCAGGTTCCTCTGTTGTTCCGGGGGTAGTGTGTCCGAGTAGTTGATCACCGGGATGTAGATTTCTGCGTCCGGGAATGCAAGTTTGGATGCTCTGCGAGCCTTCTGCACCTGCTTTATTGTTGTTTCCTTTGGTTTGTTTTCCCTGTTATTGATCCCGAAAGAGAGCACTACTTTCTTCACCGTGGTGTTGTCCCTGTGTGCTTGTAGCAGCGGTTCCACGTGGGAGAATTTAGCGCCCGGATAGCTGTCAATCTGGACATCCTCGTTCGTGTGTGGTGGGATGTTAGCCAGATTCGAGTCACCGATGATGAGACAACTTTTCCGGGTTTTCAGGGACCAATCCAGGTTTTTCCTACTGGTGTTTGGGTGGCGTGTTGGTCTGTAAGTTGTTTTGGGAGTCTCGGTAGAGACTAGTGTCCGTTGTACAGTTACTACGGGGAAGATGTGCGCCCTGGGAGGAGTGGGGGAGGAGGGAGAGGAGGCTGGAGAAGCCGGTGCAGTGGAGAGGTCAGGAAACGGGATGGAGAGAGAGGGTGAAAGTTGATTCAAGTTAGGGTTAGTGTCCGGGGAAAGATTAGGGGACAAGGCAGCAGGAGACGGGAGCGAGGGAGAGGATGGAGGTGGGTTAGGGTTAGAGTCAGGGGAAGGATTAGGAGACGAGGCAGCAGGAGCCGGGGTAGAGAGAGAAGATGGAATTTGGTTAGGGTTAGAGTTAGGGTCGAGGGAAAGGTTAATAGATAAGGCAGGAGGGTTCAGGTCAGGCATGCAGGGTGAAAGGTTAAGATTAGGCACAGATGAGTGAGAGGTGTGGGTAGAGAGGAGGGAAGCAGAAAATGGAGAGTGAGAAGGGAGGAGAGAAGCATCCAAGTTAGATGCTGGGGAGATGAGGGAGGCAGGCGCACAGGATGCAGAGGCAGTGGGGGAGGCATGCAGGCGGGATCTCGGTCTAGGTGTTGGAGTGACCGAGTGGGTAGAGAGCTGCAGGGAAGAAGGTGCAAGTGGTGAGCCTGCCGGGGAAATCTCAGACGGCTGGAAGGCCGGAGGGGGAGTCGCGGCTGGTTCTGCGTTGCTCCTCTTTTTATTCTCAGGGTTAGGGTTAGGGTTAGGGTTTAGGGTTTAGGGTTAGGGGTAGGGGTAGGGGTAGGGTTAGGGTTAGGGGTTAGGGTTAGGTTCTGGGATGGATTAATACTTGTTTTTCCTCTATGGGATTCAGGTGGGTTAGGGTTAGGGTTAGGGTTAGGGTAAGGGTAAGGGTAAGGGTTAGGGTTAGGGTTAGGGGTTAGGGTTAGGGTTAGGGTTAGGGTTGGGTTAGGGTTAGGGTTAGGGTTAGGGTTAGGGTTGGGTTAGGGTTAGGGTTAGGGTTAGGTTCGGTGTTGGACTTATTCTTATTTTACCCTTTCGGTCTTAGGTGCGCGGGCCTGGGGGTGTGCCGAAGGTCGAGCCCCCCCACCTGGAAACTGAAATGCAGGTAGGTGAGATCTGATGTTAGACTTTACAGGTAGGTTATGGCAGGTAAGTGAATAATTATACATTAATGGCTGTAAAAGATGTACATGAAACCAGAGTCCAGTGTTGTGGTTTAAATTTTATTGCAGATGTTTAACAGTTTTGTTTTCGTAGACCCCCCTGGGCGAGGGGAGAGAAGGAGGGAGAAATCAAGTTATTGTTTTTTTCAAGTGAAATTTAAATGTCGAATCTGTAACCAGTACCTCTCTGCTCTCCTCCTTGTGGTCTCCAGGGGGAGCTGCCGGCCTCCGTCCTACTAACTGTATTTCTGATATTTGTTAGTGAGGGGTTCAGTGGAGGTTCCAGAGTACGTCACTTTGACTTTCTGTGAGAGCCCACTCATCATTACCTTACTCACAGTGTGTGATTGGTTGATCTTCTGTTTGTGAAGGTTTGCAGGTGAGGTGGGCTCAAAAAATAAGGACCCCCTAGGGACTGAATCGGGGAGACCGGGGTGTCGAATACTGATGTTCGTGGTTGTCGGTGGTGAAACTGGGCCTCTTTCGGTGTTTTCTTGTTTCCTGTAGGCCGACAGCTCCCGGTGGATGTTGTTATGTTCTGTGGGGGGGACCTGCAGACACAGGGGACGTGAGAGATGGAATGGAAGGGTTGAATAAATGCACCTTTCTGTGGGGAGGAGCCAGAAAACGAGCTGGGGGGAGACGATGTTGGTCGAGGGTGTCGTTTCTCCGCCTCTGCCCGAGCTGTCTGGGGGGGTGAGATGCTTCTTTGCATGGGTGGGTTTGATGTTTGAGTGGCTCTGTGGGCCCGTTTAGGCTTCACTGAGGACTCCGGGCTAGGAGTAATGTTAGAGGTTATTGGTGTTTGAAATGATATTGTTGGTCCCGGATACTGGGGGTTACCTGCATCACCCCCTGCTTCGGGCAGGGCGGGCGGTTGTCCCCCCTCGCTCGAGTCCGACTCCTCCCAATACTGCTCCTCTGGGGGATTGTCCAATTCTCCATGCTCTGTGGATTGGGGGAGATGGGGACCAGGGGGGAGAGAAAAGTGCTGGGGAGAGACATGGAGAGGGGGAGAGGGGGGAGGGGAGGGAGTGGAGGGAGTGGGAGGGGATGAAGGAGGGGGTGAAAGTGACTGCTGCTCTGTGAGACAAAATATATGTTCATGTGCGGTGGTGAAGGCCTGAGGGTGTAGCCTAGCCCCGTAGCGTCGGTTAGCCCAACCTTTTGCTACCTCCAGGGCTAGGTTTTCCCCCCAGACCTCAGTGAATGTGGGAATGATGTTTTGATAGTGGTCCAGTAATAGATATATGTTAGAGTACAACCATTTCAGTGTGTTTCCATGAATAGAAGCTCTGATTGTTGCGTTTGGTGATGATGGTTTAATGAACTGACTAAGTTTTGTGACCTGTCTCATCATGCCTGTGGGAAAGTGACCTGTAGCTATTGCATCTTTGATGATGTGGGAATGATGAACTGCCTGAATAAGCTTAAAATATTGCTTAGCTGTTGTGCGTGTAAAGTCGTCAAGTGGCTGTCTGGGTGGTGAGTGACTGAAAAAGTGCCTGTCTCTGTGTTTCTGTCTGGTGGGTGCATGTATATGCCTTGTAGTGTGGTGTTGGGTGCTAATGTCTGTTGTGTGGTGTATTCTGGACCCTTCATCCCTCCTCTGCCCCTGACTGCGCTGGTGCCCTGTCCCTGTCACCATAAAACCATTGTGTGCACCCACCTGAGTATCCTGCGTCGACTGGTCTTGAATGTGGAGCCGATGTTGAGGCCTGTAGTCTCTGGCTGTCCTCTTTCCATGCTGAATGGCGGCCATTTTGGTCCTGTTGAGGAGACTTAGAGATTCCAGGCAGGTGAATAAAGTTCACTTTTTTGTGGACGGTTCAGGATGTTTAGGTCTCCCCCGGCTGGGGGGAAGGTTAGGAGTCCTCAGGGGGTGCCGCTCTGGTTATACTAAAACTTAACTTTTAATGATCTTAGATTAAAATAATGGTGAGGGATAAAAACAGTGCCCGTATTTTTTCATTTTTTAACAATATAATTTAAAAAGAAAAGACAGGGTGTCTCGCTCCAGCGCAGACAGGAGTCCCTGACGTTTCGCAGCAGGTGCTGCTTCCTCAGAGGGGAGTCGAGGAGAGATGAAGTCTGGAGGAGAGAGGCTCACTTAAAATGGTAGATTTTCCCTCCAGTTCAGGCCTCCCCCCTCCAGATTGGTCCAGAAGAGTGGGTGTGGTCCTGTAAAAGAAATGTGCCTATCCTAAGTGAGGGGTAACAGGTGGGGGCAGGTGGGGGAGGGGAATAGTGTTCTTCTGGTGGCTCATTGGTAGAGCTGTGGTTGAGGGGCTGGGAGATTGTCCAGGTTGCAGGATGCTGTTTTGTCCAGCAGATGGTGGCAAAGTTGATGACCATAGGGTTTATTGTGTGTGATCTGAGGAGAGCAGAGAGGAGCCAAACTGTGGCATGACTGAGGTTCAGATGAGGGCCCAGGGGGGATATTTTCCATCCAGATTGGGGCCCAGAGAGGGGAGAGGTTAAGGTTAGGGTCCAGGGGAGGGGAAAGGTTAAGGTTAGAGACCAGGAGGGGGACAGGTTAAGGTTAGGGATCATATGGGGAAAGGTTAAGTTTAGGAAACAATAAATCAAGTTAAATAAATGGCAATAAAAGTAATGTTAACCTAAAAAGTGATAATAATAATCCTAAAGATAATAATAATAATAATAATAATAATAATGATAATGGGGATGAAACAATAATAAAGACTGATAATAATAATCCTGACAGTATGCGATGACCTTGGCGTGATAATTAATCTTTCCTGTTGTGTTGCAGGTGGGGGGGGGCCGAGATCAGCACACACCCGGCTCTGGCAAGGTTAGGTTCGGTGTTGGACTTATTCTTATTTTACCCTTTCGGTCTTAGGTGCGCGGGCCTGGGGGTGTGCCGAAGGTCGAGCCCCCCCACCTGGAAACTGAAATGCAGGTAGGTGAGATCTGATGTTAGACTTTACAGGTAGGTTATGGCAGGTAAGTGAATAATTATATATTAATGGCTGTAAAAGATGTACATGAAACCAGAGTCCAGTGTTGTGGTTTAAATTTTATTGCAGATGTTTAACAGTTTTGTTTTCGTAGACCCCCCTGGGCGAGGGGAGAGAAGGAGGGAGAAATCAAGTTATTGTTTTTTTCAAGTGAAATTTAAATGTCGAATCTGTAACCAGTACCTCTCTGCTCTCCTCCTTGTGGTCTCCAGGGGGAGCTGCCGGCCTCCGTCCTACTAACTGTATTTCTGATATTTGTTAGTGAGGGGTTCAGTGGAGGTTCCAGAGTACGTCACTTTGACTTTCTGTGAGAGCCCACTCATCATTACCTTACTCACAGTGTGTGATTGGTTGATCTTCTGTTTGTGAAGGTTTGCAGGTGAGGTGGGCTCAAAAAATAAGGACCCCCTAGGGACTGAATCGGGGAGACCGGGGTGTCGAATACTGATGTTCGTGGTTGTCGGTGGTGAAACTGGGCCTCTTTCGGTGTTTTCTTGTTTCCTGTAGGCCGACAGCTCCCGGTGGATGTTGTTATGTTCTGTGGGGGGGACCTGCAGACACAGGGGACGTGAGAGATGGAATGGAAGGGTTGAATAAATGCACCTTTCTGTGGGGAGGAGCCAGAAAACGAGCTGGGGGGAGACGATGTTGGTCGAGGGTGTCGTTTCTCCGCCTCTGCCCGAGCTGTCTGGGGGGGTGAGATGCTTCTTTGCATGGGTGGGTTTGATGTTTGAGTGGCTCTGTGGGCCCGTTTAGGCTTCACTGAGGACTCCGGGCTAGGAGTAATGTTAGAGGTTATTGGTGTTTGAAATGATATTGTTGGTCCCGGATACTGGGGGTTACCTGCATCACCCCCTGCTTCGGGCAGGGCGGGCGGTTGTCCCCCCTCGCTCGAGTCCGACTCCTCCCAATACTGCTCCTCTGGGGGATTGTCCAATTCTCCATGCTCTGTGGATTGGGGGAGATGGGGACCAGGGGGGAGAGAAAAGTGCTGGGGAGAGACATGGAGAGGGGGAGAGGGGGGAGGGGAGGGAGTGGAGGGAGTGGGAGGGGATGAAGGAGGGGGTGAAAGTGACTGCTGCTCTGTGAGACAAAATATATGTTCATGTGCGGTGGTGAAGGCCTGAGGGTGTAGCCTAGCCCCGTAGCGTCGGTTAGCCCAACCTTTTGCTACCTCCAGGGCTAGGTTTTCCCCCCAGACCTCAGTGAATGTGGGAATGATGTTTTGATAGTGGTCCAGTAATAGATATATGTTAGAGTACAACCATTTCAGTGTGTTTCCATGAATAGAAGCTCTGATTGTTGCGTTTGGTGATGATGGTTTAATGAACTGACTAAGTTTTGTGACCTGTCTCATCATGCCTGTGGGAAAGTGACCTGTAGCTATTGCATCTTTGATGATGTGGGAATGATGAACTGCCTGAATAAGCTTAAAATATTGCTTAGCTGTTGTGCGTGTAAAGTCGTCAAGTGGCTGTCTGGGTGGTGAGTGACTGAAAAAGTGCCTGTCTCTGTGTTTCTGTCTGGTGGGTGCATGTATATGCCTTGTAGTGTGGTGTTGGGTGCTAATGTCTGTTGTGTGGTGTATTCTGGACCCTTCATCCCTCCTCTGCCCCTGACTGCGCTGGTGCCCTGTCCCTGTCACCATAAAACCATTGTGTGCACCCACCTGAGTATCCTGCGTCGACTGGTCTTGAATGTGGAGCCGATGTTGAGGCCTGTAGTCTCTGGCTGTCCTCTTTCCATGCTGAATGGCGGCCATTTTGGTCCTGTTGAGGAGACTTAGAGATTCCAGGCAGGTGAATAAAGTTCACTTTTTTGTGGACGGTTCAGGATGTTTAGGTCTCCCCCGGCTGGGGGGAAGGTTAGGAGTCCTCAGGGGGTGCCGCTCTGGTTATACTAAAACTTAACTTTTAATGATCTTAGATTAAAATAATGGTGAGGGATAAAAACAGTGCCCGTATTTTTTCATTTTTTAACAATATAATTTAAAAAGAAAAGACAGGGTGTCTCGCTCCAGCGCAGACAGGAGTCCCTGACGTTTCGCAGCAGGTGCTGCTTCCTCAGAGGGGAGTCGAGGAGAGATGAAGTCTGGAGGAGAGAGGCTCACTTAAAATGGTAGATTTTCCCTCCAGTTCAGGCCTCCCCCCTCCAGATTGGTCCAGAAGAGTGGGTGTGGTCCTGTAAAAGAAATGTGCCTATCCTAAGTGAGGGGTAACAGGTGGGGGCAGGTGGGGGAGGGGAATAGTGTTCTTCTGGTGGCTCATTGGTAGAGCTGTGGTTGAGGGGCTGGGAGATTGTCCAGGTTGCAGGATGCTGTTTTGTCCAGCAGATGGTGGCAAAGTTGATGACCATAGGGTTTATTGTGTGTGATCTGAGGAGAGCAGAGAGGAGCCAAACTGTGGCATGACTGAGGTTCAGATGAGGGCCCAGGGGGGATATTTTCCATCCAGATTGGGGCCCAGAGAGGGGAGAGGTTAAGGTTAGGGTCCAGGGGAGGGGAAAGGTTAAGGTTAGAGACCAGGAGGGGGACAGGTTAAGGTTAGGGATCATATGGGGAAAGGTTAAGTTTAGGAAACAATAAATCAAGTTAAATAAATGGCAATAAAAGTAATGTTAACCTAAAAAGTGATAATAATAATCCTAAAGATAATAATAATAATAATAATAATAATAATGATAATGGGGATGAAACAATAATAAAGACTGATAATAATAATCCTGACAGTATGCGATGACCTTGGCGTGATAATTAATCTTTCCTGTTGTGTTGCAGGTGGGGGGGGGCCGAGATCAGCACACACCCGGCTCTGGCAAGGTTAGGTTCGGTGTTGGACTTATTCTTATTTTACCCTTTCGGTCTTAGGTGCGCGGGCCTGGGGGTGTGCCGAAGGTCGAGCCCCCCCACCTGGAAACTGAAATGCAGGTAGGTGAGATCTGATGTTAGACTTTACAGGTAGGTTATGGCAGGTAAGTGAATAATTATACATTAATGGCTGTAAAAGATGTACATGAAACCAGAGTCCAGTGTTGTGGTTTAAATTTTATTGCAGATGTTTAACAGTTTTGTTTTCGTAGACCCCCCTGGGCGAGGGGAGAGAAGGAGGGAGAAATCAAGTTATTGTTTTTTTCAAGTGAAATTTAAATGTCGAATCTGTAACCAGTACCTCTCTGCTCTCCTCCTTGTGGTCTCCAGGGGGAGCTGCCGGCCTCCGTCCTACTAACTGTATTTCTGATATTTGTTAGTGAGGGGTTCAGTGGAGGTTCCAGAGTACGTCACTTTGACTTTCTGTGAGAGCCCACTCATCATTACCTTACTCACAGTGTGTGATTGGTTGATCTTCTGTTTGTGAAGGTTTGCAGGTGAGGTGGGCTCAAAAAATAAGGACCCCCTAGGGACTGAATCGGGGAGACCGGGGTGTCGAATACTGATGTTCGTGGTTGTCGGTGGTGAAACTGGGCCTCTTTCGGTGTTTTCTTGTTTCCTGTAGGCCGACAGCTCCCGGTGGATGTTGTTATGTTCTGTGGGGGGGACCTGCAGACACAGGGGACGTGAGAGATGGAATGGAAGGGTTGAATAAATGCACCTTTCTGTGGGGAGGAGCCAGAAAACGAGCTGGGGGGAGACGATGTTGGTCGAGGGTGTCGTTTCTCCGCCTCTGCCCGAGCTGTCTGGGGGGGTGAGATGCTTCTTTGCATGGGTGGGTTTGATGTTTGAGTGGCTCTGTGGGCCCGTTTAGGCTTCACTGAGGACTCCGGGCTAGGAGTAATGTTAGAGGTTATTGGTGTTTGAAATGATATTGTTGGTCCCGGATACTGGGGGTTACCTGCATCACCCCCTGCTTCGGGCAGGGCGGGCGGTTGTCCCCCCTCGCTCGAGTCCGACTCCTCCCAATACTGCTCCTCTGGGGGATTGTCCAATTCTCCATGCTCTGTGGATTGGGGGAGATGGGGACCAGGGGGGAGAGAAAAGTGCTGGGGAGAGACATGGAGAGGGGGAGAGGGGGGAGGGGAGGGAGTGGAGGGAGTGGGAGGGGATGAAGGAGGGGGTGAAAGTGACTGCTGCTCTGTGAGACAAAATATATGTTCATGTGCGGTGGTGAAGGCCTGAGGGTGTAGCCTAGCCCCGTAGCGTCGGTTAGCCCAACCTTTTGCTACCTCCAGGGCTAGGTTTTCCCCCCAGACCTCAGTGAATGTGGGAATGATGTTTTGATAGTGGTCCAGTAATAGATATATGTTAGAGTACAACCATTTCAGTGTGTTTCCATGAATAGAAGCTCTGATTGTTGCGTTTGGTGATGATGGTTTAATGAACTGACTAAGTTTTGTGACCTGTCTCATCATGCCTGTGGGAAAGTGACCTGTAGCTATTGCATCTTTGATGATGTGGGAATGATGAACTGCCTGAATAAGCTTAAAATATTGCTTAGCTGTTGTGCGTGTAAAGTCGTCAAGTGGCTGTCTGGGTGGTGAGTGACTGAAAAAGTGCCTGTCTCTGTGTTTCTGTCTGGTGGGTGCATGTATATGCCTTGTAGTGTGGTGTTGGGTGCTAATGTCTGTTGTGTGGTGTATTCTGGACCCTTCATCCCTCCTCTGCCCCTGACTGCGCTGGTGCCCTGTCCCTGTCACCATAAAACCATTGTGTGCACCCACCTGAGTATCCTGCGTCGACTGGTCTTGAATGTGGAGCCGATGTTGAGGCCTGTAGTCTCTGGCTGTCCTCTTTCCATGCTGAATGGCGGCCATTTTGGTCCTGTTGAGGAGACTTAGAGATTCCAGGCAGGTGAATAAAGTTCACTTTTTTGTGGACGGTTCAGGATGTTTAGGTCTCCCCCGGCTGGGGGGAAGGTTAGGAGTCCTCAGGGGGTGCCGCTCTGGTTATACTAAAACTTAACTTTTAATGATCTTAGATTAAAATAATGGTGAGGGATAAAAACAGTGCCCGTATTTTTTCATTTTTTAACAATATAATTTAAAAAGAAAAGACAGGGTGTCTCGCTCCAGCGCAGACAGGAGTCCCTGACGTTTCGCAGCAGGTGCTGCTTCCTCAGAGGGGAGTCGAGGAGAGATGAAGTCTGGAGGAGAGAGGCTCACTTAAAATGGTAGATTTTCCCTCCAGTTCAGGCCTCCCCCCTCCAGATTGGTCCAGAAGAGTGGGTGTGGTCCTGTAAAAGAAATGTGCCTATCCTAAGTGAGGGGTAACAGGTGGGGGCAGGTGGGGGAGGGGAATAGTGTTCTTCTGGTGGCTCATTGGTAGAGCTGTGGTTGAGGGGCTGGGAGATTGTCCAGGTTGCAGGATGCTGTTTTGTCCAGCAGATGGTGGCAAAGTTGATGACCATAGGGTTTATTGTGTGTGATCTGAGGAGAGCAGAGAGGAGCCAAACTGTGGCATGACTGAGGTTCAGATGAGGGCCCAGGGGGGATATTTTCCATCCAGATTGGGGCCCAGAGAGGGGAGAGGTTAAGGTTAGGGTCCAGGGGAGGGGAAAGGTTAAGGTTAGAGACCAGGAGGGGGACAGGTTAAGGTTAGGGATCATATGGGGAAAGGTTAAGTTTAGGAAACAATAAATCAAGTTAAATAAATGGCAATAAAAGTAATGTTAACCTAAAAAGTGATAATAATAATCCTAAAGATAATAATAATAATAATAATAATAATAATGATAATGGGGATGAAACAATAATAAAGACTGATAATAATAATCCTGACAGTATGCGATGACCTTGGCGTGATAATTAATCTTTCCTGTTGTGTTGCAGGTGGGGGGGGGCCGAGATCAGCACACACCCGGCTCTGGCAAGGTTAGGTTCGGTGTTGGACTTATTCTTATTTTACCCTTTCGGTCTTAGGTGCGCGGGCCTGGGGGTGTGCCGAAGGTCGAGCCCCCCCACCTGGAAACTGAAATGCAGGTAGGTGAGATCTGATGTTAGACTTTACAGGTAGGTTATGGCAGGTAAGTGAATAATTATACATTAATGGCTGTAAAAGATGTACATGAAACCAGAGTCCAGTGTTGTGGTTTAAATTTTATTGCAGATGTTTAACAGTTTTGTTTTCGTAGACCCCCCTGGGCGAGGGGAGAGAAGGAGGGAGAAATCAAGTTATTGTTTTTTTCAAGTGAAATTTAAATGTCGAATCTGTAACCAGTACCTCTCTGCTCTCCTCCTTGTGGTCTCCAGGGGGAGCTGCCGGCCTCCGTCCTACTAACTGTATTTCTGATATTTGTTAGTGAGGGGTTCAGTGGAGGTTCCAGAGTACGTCACTTTGACTTTCTGTGAGAGCCCACTCATCATTACCTTACTCACAGTGTGTGATTGGTTGATCTTCTGTTTGTGAAGGTTTGCAGGTGAGGTGGGCTCAAAAAATAAGGACCCCCTAGGGACTGAATCGGGGAGACCGGGGTGTCGAATACTGATGTTCGTGGTTGTCGGTGGTGAAACTGGGCCTCTTTCGGTGTTTTCTTGTTTCCTGTAGG
>NW_027211694.1:24177500-24205000 GCF_022749685.1 Semicossyphus pulcher
AGAGGATGGAGGTGGGTTAGGGTTAGAGTCAGGGGAAGGATTAGGAGACGAGGCAGCAGGAGCCGGGGTAGAGAGAGAAGATGGAATTTGGTTAGGGTTAGAGTTAGGGTCGAGGGAAAGGTTAATAGATAAGGCAGGAGGGTTCAGGTCAGGCATGCAGGGTGAAAGGTTAAGATTAGGCACAGATGAGTGAGAGGTGTGGGTAGAGAGGAGGGAAGCAGAAAATGGAGAGTGAGAAGGGAGGAGAGAAGCATCCAAGTTAGATGCTGGGGAGATGAGGGAGGCAGGCGCACAGGATGCAGAGGCAGTGGGGGAGGCATGCAGGCGGGATCTCGGTCTAGGTGTTGGAGTGACCGAGTGGGTAGAGAGCTGCAGGGAAGAAGGTGCAAGTGGTGAGCCTGCCGGGGAAATCTCAGACGGCTGGAAGGCCGGAGGGGGAGTCGCGGCTGGTTCTGCGTTGCTCCTCTTTTTATTCTCACGGCTCCTGTTGTTCGGCGTGCGTCGGGTTTTTGGAATCTGAGGGAATTCTGTCTGTGACAGTGCCGGCGTGTCTGCAGGGGCGATCCTTGGAGGGATCGTCCAGGGGGCAGGATTTTCATTCTCTCCTGTGCTAGCACTCTGAGAGCTGTTGCCGGTCTCTGTCTCCCTCTCGGTTTCCTCCGTCAGCACGCTGTACCGGTTCTGAGTGGTGGTCGGTGGCTGTGAAGGTGTTGTTTTGGGGCTGTTTACGCTGATGATGATGGCCCTGGTGTGCTCCAGAGAGCTCCTGTGCAGTCTCTTGCCGAGGTTGTTCCAGGCCCAGCGTTGAGCTACTTCCCATGGTTCTCTCCAGTTTCCTGTGAGCACCTGGGAGAGCTCTGCGGACAGTCTGTCGATCTCATCAGTGTAGTGTCCATCAAGGATTACTCGAGTATTGTAGCCCCAGTTTCTAGCATTGCCTTCCAGGAGGAGCAAGGTTTTCCCTGTCGGGCAAGCTGGTTTGATGAGATC
The DNA here is from genome assembly GCF_022749685.1 of Semicossyphus pulcher. Lineage (NCBI taxonomy): Eukaryota > Metazoa > Chordata > Actinopteri > Labriformes > Labridae > Semicossyphus > Semicossyphus pulcher. The sequence goes on from NW_027211694.1 coordinate 24,178,491, forward strand.
CATCAGTTCCTTCATCTTGCGTAGCAGGCTGGGAGGATCCGGTCTGGACTCTTTGTTGTGGTCCACGCTGACAGTAATATTGCGCAGGTGGTGTACCATACGGATCAAATTAAACATTATTCTCACCGTGATTTGAAAAGAGCTCTGACACTGTGTCATTTGTCTTTTCCTGTGGTGCTGTGTGTGTGCTGTGGTGTAGCCTCTCTGGTAGTGTGTGTTGTCAGCCCGGGGCTGGCGTCTACCTTTGTGGCTCATACTTACCTAACAAATTTAACAAGGCTTTGGTTGGCACCGTTAGGTATCGACCTGTGTTAGATTTGTGTTTTTGTGCTGTAGGCTGAGTCCTCCGGAGTGCTGTTTCTGCTGGAGGGCTGCTGCAGCGTGTGGAGAGGTCCTTTGTGAAGGTCTCCTGAGTAAACTGAGTAAGGTATCAACCTAAGTCAGTTTTGCTCCTTGTTGGTCCTCTGTGGAGAGAGTTCTCTTCCGTGGAGGGAGGGTTCGTCCTTCTGGTTCTTGCTGGAGGTGGAAGCTTGTCCTTTTTCTCGGTGTGTAGGTCGCGACGTTTCGATCTGGTTAGATCTTCATCAGGCAGTGTGGCTGCTCAGTGTTTTGCTGCTCTATTTGTGTCTGTGTATTTTGGGCTCCGCCCGCTTTCTCCGCCCCCTCCTTTCTCATTGATCGGTTTGATCTGGACAGTCTGCCAATGGCAGGGCTGCTTCCCCAGAGGCACGAGCTGGTTAGGTTCGGGACAACTGATCCTGCTTTCTAGAGCTGTCAGTTTTAACTGACTTGTGCTTCTAAAAAAGACAGGGAATGCATAGGCCATCTGTGGATTCCCTGATTCAAACCTCACTCTGATACTCGGCAGGTCGGGCTGAGAAAGCATGTCAAATTTATTTAATGTTCAGTCCAGTGGGATATCTGGTGTCGAGTTGACGAATCCAGTATCTCTCTGTCTGCTGCCGTTGTGCAGCTGTCCAATTAATGTTGTGTTCGAGTCCGCTCACTTCTAGTGATTGAAGGCCGTGTTCCAGAAAATGTGGGACTAATTTAGTGTGCATTTCTTTCTGGTTCTTAATGTTATATCTGTGTTGTGCCAGTCGGATTCGGATGGAATTCCCTGTTTCTCCTATGTACTGGCTCCCGCATTTGTTGCATGTGATGATGTACACGCAGTTTCTTGTGTCCAGATTGATTTTCTGGAGGATGGGAAATACCTGTTTGGTTCCCCTGTTCTTTACAGATTTTTTCTCTTTAAAGAACTGCGGTTTGTTTTTGTGTGGTTGTCCCGGTTTTGGTTTTAGTTTACTTTTGACTAAGATGTCCTGTAAGTTTTTGTTTTTCCTATATGCTGATATGATCCTAAATTCCTGCATCACAGAATTGTTCCTTTGAGTGTCTTCAAAGTTCCTTTTGATTCTGTTGTTAATGTGGATACTTAGGCTCGAGTAAGTTGTTATCAGGGGGATGGGAGTTTTGAGGTTCTTCTCCTTTGTTTCCAGAAACGACTTTCGGATTTTCCTCAGGAAGCTCCGGGCGTAGCCTCTTTTCCTCAACGACCCATATAGAGTCTGAGTGGCCTTTTCAAATTCCGTGGACTGGCTGCAGATTCTGTGGAATCTTAAGAGTTGGGATTTAACAAGTCCTCTGAATGTGTGTTTTGGGTGGAAGCTGTTTTTGTGTAGTAATGAATGTGTGTCAGTATCTTTGAAATAAACCTTTGTGTCTAATGTGTTAGTGCGGTTAAAATCAGGGCCTTTGTATGTGGTGGTGTCTAAGAAATTAATTGAGGAGTTATGTGTGGTGTGTTTAACTTTGATCGATGTGTGGTGCGTGTTTAAGATGTTCATGAAGTCTAAAAATGTGTCTGTGCCGTGTGTCCATGTGCCCCAGATGTCATCTAAATATCTAAAGTAGTGTGTGGGTTTGTGTGTGCATTTCTCGAAGACTGTTTCTTCCCAGTCAGCCATGTAAATGTCCGCATAGGCTGGTGCGAATTTCTTGCCCATTGCTGTCCCTTTGATTTGGAGGTAAAATTCCTGGTTGAATTCAAAGTCGTTTTTCGTCAGGTTGATGAACAGGAGTTCCAGGATTTCTGCATCCGGTCTGTCTTTATCCGGGTATTTGTTGAACCATTTCCTAACTGCTTTTAGTCCCTCTGTTGTTTCTATGTTAGTGTATAGGCTGTCTACATCTATACTGAATAAAAACGCAGACTGTGGGACGGTGATGCCTCTGATTTTGGCTACAAAATCATAGGTGTCCTTTATGTAGCTAGGATGGCGGTTCGACAGAGGATTTAGAAAGAAATCTATGTATTCTGCCGTCCTGTAGGATTCACTGTTGCAGTCAGAGACAATCGGCCTTCCTGATGGAATCTCATACGGTTTAGGCCATGTGTCTGGTGCTTTGTGAATCTTGGGTAGTAGGTAGAATATCCTGGCTCTGGGTGCTTCTTTTCCCTTTAGGTAGCTGCTCTGTTTCGTATTTATGTATTTTTTGTCCAACAGCGTATCTATGATTTTATTTATGTCCTCCACTGTTTTTAGGTAAGTGGGTTCCTGTAGTTTCCTGTAGTGTTCCTGGTTGTTGAGCTGTCTCTCAGCCTCCCAGATGTACTGTTCTCTGTCCATGATCACTATAGCGCTTCCCTTGTCTGCTGGTTTAATGACTATGTTTCTGTTTTTGGCTAGGTTCCTGAGGGCTGTTACCTCCTCCTGCGTTAGGTTACAGTGATCTCTATGTTGTTCTGGCAGTACGTCTAGTGCTTCCCTGTCTAGGGTGATCAAGTCGGTGATTTCCTGGGCAATTTGTCCCCCTCTAGGCTCCCATTTGGATGTGGGCATGAAGGGTATCCTGTCCTTTTTTCTCTTGTTTTGGAAAAAGGCTGCCAGTTTTAGTTTCCTGTGGTATATTCCTATGTCCTGTCTTAGGTTATTCCTCTGTTGTTTGTGGATATCTAGCGTGGGGATGAAGGAAAGTCCTTTTTCCAGTAGTTTTATTTGGGGCTCTGTCGGTTGAAAGTTGTTGGCCAGGAGTACTATGTTCTTGCTCCCCTCCTCAGTTTGTAGGCTTGTGGGGATGTCTAGTTTAAATGCGTCATCCAGTGTTGCAGCATCTTTTCTGCTGTTTCTGTGGTCCAGTGGACGTTGTCCCTTGCTGTTTTAAAGTCCTGTTTCCGCAGTTTTGGGATGTGATTCGTATTCTCCATGATGTACTTATTCAGTGTATCCAGGTTCCTCTGTTGTTCCGGGGGTAGTGTGTCCGAGTAGTTGATCACCGGGATGTAGATTTCTGCGTCCGGGAATGCAAGTTTGGATGCTCTGCGAGCCTTCTGCACCTGCTTTATTGTTGTTTCCTTTGGTTTGTTTTCCCTGTTATTGATCCCGAAAGAGAGCACTACTTTCTTCACCGTGGTGTTGTCCCTGTGTGCTTGTAGCAGCGGTTCCACGTGGGAGAATTTAGCGCCCGGATAGCTGTCAATCTGGACATCCTCGTTCGTGTGTGGTGGGATGTTAGCCAGATTCGAGTCACCGATGATGAGACAACTTTTCCGGGTTTTCAGGGACCAATCCAGGTTTTTCCTACTGGTGTTTGGGTGGCGTGTTGGTCTGTAAGTTGTTTTGGGAGTCTCGGTAGAGACTAGTGTCCGTTGTACAGTTACTACGGGGAAGATGTGCGCCCTGGGAGGAGTGGGGGAGGAGGGAGAGGAGGCTGGAGAAGCCGGTGCAGTGGAGAGGTCAGGAAACGGGATGGAGAGAGAGGGTGAAAGTTGATTCAAGTTAGGGTTAGTGTCCGGGGAAAGATTAGGGGACAAGGCAGCAGGAGACGGGAGCGAGGGAGAGGATGGAGGTGGGTTAGGGTTAGAGTCAGGGGAAGGATTAGGAGACGAGGCAGCAGGAGCCGGGGTAGAGAGAGAAGATGGAATTTGGTTAGGGTTAGAGTTAGGGTCGAGGGAAAGGTTAATAGATAAGGCAGGAGGGTTCAGGTCAGGCATGCAGGGTGAAAGGTTAAGATTAGGCACAGATGAGTGAGAGGTGTGGGTAGAGAGGAGGGAAGCAGAAAATGGAGAGTGAGAAGGGAGGAGAGAAGCATCCAAGTTAGATGCTGGGGAGATGAGGGAGGCAGGCGCACAGGATGCAGAGGCAGTGGGGGAGGCATGCAGGCGGGATCTCGGTCTAGGTGTTGGAGTGACCGAGTGGGTAGAGAGCTGCAGGGAAGAAGGTGCAAGTGGTGAGCCTGCCGGGGAAATCTCAGACGGCTGGAAGGCCGGAGGGGGAGTCGCGGCTGGTTCTGCGTTGCTCCTCTTTTTATTCTCACGGCTCCTGTTGTTCGGCGTGCGTCGGGTTTTTGGAATCTGAGGGAATTCTGTCTGTGACAGTGCCGGCGTGTCTGCAGGGGCGATCCTTGGAGGGATCGTCCAGGGGGCAGGATTTTCATTCTCTCCTGTGCTAGCACTCTGAGAGCTGTTGCCGGTCTCTGTCTCCCTCTCGGTTTCCTCCGTCAGCACGCTGTACCGGTTCTGAGTGGTGGTCGGTGGCTGTGAAGGTGTTGTTTTGGGGCTGTTTACGCTGATGATGATGGCCCTGGTGTGCTCCAGAGAGCTCCTGTGCAGTCTCTTGCCGAGGTTGTTCCAGGCCCAGCGTTGAGCTACTTCCCATGGTTCTCTCCAGTTTCCTGTGAGCACCTGGGAGAGCTCTGCGGACAGTCTGTCGATCTCATCAGTGTAGTGTCCATCAAGGATTACTCGAGTATTGTAGCCCCAGTTTCTAGCATTGCCTTCCAGGAGGAGCAAGGTTTTCCCTGTCGGGCAAGCTGGTTTGATGAGATCCATCAGTTCCTTCATCTTGCGTAGCAGGCTGGGAGGATCCGGTCTGGACTCTTTGTTGTGGTCCACGCTGACAGTAATATTGCGCAGGTGGTGTACCATACGGATCAAATTAAACATTATTCTCACCGTGATTTGAAAAGAGCTCTGACACTGTGTCATTTGTCTTTTCCTGTGGTGCTGTGTGTGTGCTGTGGTGTAGCCTCTCTGGTAGTGTGTGTTGTCAGCCCGGGGCTGGCGTCTACCTTTGTGGCTCATACTTACCTAACAAATTTAACAAGGCTTTGGTTGGCACCGTTAGGTATCGACCTGTGTTAGATTTGTGTTTTTGTGCTGTAGGCTGAGTCCTCCGGAGTGCTGTTTCTGCTGGAGGGCTGCTGCAGCGTGTGGAGAGGTCCTTTGTGAAGGTCTCCTGAGTAAACTGAGTAAGGTATCAACCTAAGTCAGTTTTGCTCCTTGTTGGTCCTCTGTGGAGAGAGTTCTCTTCCGTGGAGGGAGGGTTCGTCCTTCTGGTTCTTGCTGGAGGTGGAAGCTTGTCCTTTTTCTCGGTGTGTAGGTCGCGACGTTTCGATCTGGTTAGATCTTCATCAGGCAGTGTGGCTGCTCAGTGTTTTGCTGCTCTATTTGTGTCTGTGTATTTTGGGCTCCGCCCGCTTTCTCCGCCCCCTCCTTTCTCATTGATCGGTTTGATCTGGACAGTCTGCCAATGGCAGGGCTGCTTCCCCAGAGGCACGAGCTGGTTAGGTTCGGGACAACTGATCCTGCTTTCTAGAGCTGTCAGTTTTAACTGACTTGTGCTTCTAAAAAAGACAGGGAATGCATAGGCCATCTGTGGATTCCCTGATTCAAACCTCACTCTGATACTCGGCAGGTCGGGCTGAGAAAGCATGTCAAATTTATTTAATGTTCAGTCCAGTGGGATATCTGGTGTCGAGTTGACGAATCCAGTATCTCTCTGTCTGCTGCCGTTGTGCAGCTGTCCAATTAATGTTGTGTTCGAGTCCGCTCACTTCTAGTGATTGAAGGCCGTGTTCCAGAAAATGTGGGACTAATTTAGTGTGCATTTCTTTCTGGTTCTTAATGTTATATCTGTGTTGTGCCAGTCGGATTCGGATGGAATTCCCTGTTTCTCCTATGTACTGGCTCCCGCATTTGTTGCATGTGATGATGTACACGCAGTTTCTTGTGTCCAGATTGATTTTCTGGAGGATGGGAAATACCTGTTTGGTTCCCCTGTTCTTTACAGATTTTTTCTCTTTAAAGAACTGCGGTTTGTTTTTGTGTGGTTGTCCCGGTTTTGGTTTTAGTTTACTTTTGACTAAGATGTCCTGTAAGTTTTTGTTTTTCCTATATGCTGATATGATCCTAAATTCCTGCATCACAGAATTGTTCCTTTGAGTGTCTTCAAAGTTCCTTTTGATTCTGTTGTTAATGTGGATACTTAGGCTCGAGTAAGTTGTTATCAGGGGGATGGGAGTTTTGAGGTTCTTCTCCTTTGTTTCCAGAAACGACTTTCGGATTTTCCTCAGGAAGCTCCGGGCGTAGCCTCTTTTCCTCAACGACCCATATAGAGTCTGAGTGGCCTTTTCAAATTCCGTGGACTGGCTGCAGATTCTGTGGAATCTTAAGAGTTGGGATTTAACAAGTCCTCTGAATGTGTGTTTTGGGTGGAAGCTGTTTTTGTGTAGTAATGAATGTGTGTCAGTATCTTTGAAATAAACCTTTGTGTCTAATGTGTTAGTGCGGTTAAAATCAGGGCCTTTGTATGTGGTGGTGTCTAAGAAATTAATTGAGGAGTTATGTGTGGTGTGTTTAACTTTGATCGATGTGTGGTGCGTGTTTAAGATGTTCATGAAGTCTAAAAATGTGTCTGTGCCGTGTGTCCATGTGCCCCAGATGTCATCTAAATATCTAAAGTAGTGTGTGGGTTTGTGTGTGCATTTCTCGAAGACTGTTTCTTCCCAGTCAGCCATGTAAATGTCCGCATAGGCTGGTGCGAATTTCTTGCCCATTGCTGTCCCTTTGATTTGGAGGTAAAATTCCTGGTTGAATTCAAAGTCGTTTTTCGTCAGGTTGATGAACAGGAGTTCCAGGATTTCTGCATCCGGTCTGTCTTTATCCGGGTATTTGTTGAACCATTTCCTAACTGCTTTTAGTCCCTCTGTTGTTTCTATGTTAGTGTATAGGCTGTCTACATCTATACTGAATAAAAACGCAGACTGTGGGACGGTGATGCCTCTGATTTTGGCTACAAAATCATAGGTGTCCTTTATGTAGCTAGGATGGCGGTTCGACAGAGGATTTAGAAAGAAATCTATGTATTCTGCCGTCCTGTAGGATTCACTGTTGCAGTCAGAGACAATCGGCCTTCCTGATGGAATCTCATACGGTTTAGGCCATGTGTCTGGTGCTTTGTGAATCTTGGGTAGTAGGTAGAATATCCTGGCTCTGGGTGCTTCTTTTCCCTTTAGGTAGCTGCTCTGTTTCGTATTTATGTATTTTTTGTCCAACAGCGTATCTATGATTTTATTTATGTCCTCCACTGTTTTTAGGTAAGTGGGTTCCTGTAGTTTCCTGTAGTGTTCCTGGTTGTTGAGCTGTCTCTCAGCCTCCCAGATGTACTGTTCTCTGTCCATGATCACTATAGCGCTTCCCTTGTCTGCTGGTTTAATGACTATGTTTCTGTTTTTGGCTAGGTTCCTGAGGGCTGTTACCTCCTCCTGCGTTAGGTTACAGTGATCTCTATGTTGTTCTGGCAGTACGTCTAGTGCTTCCCTGTCTAGGGTGATCAAGTCGGTGATTTCCTGGGCAATTTGTCCCCCTCTAGGCTCCCATTTGGATGTGGGCATGAAGGGTATCCTGTCCTTTTTTCTCTTGTTTTGGAAAAAGGCTGCCAGTTTTAGTTTCCTGTGGTATATTCCTATGTCCTGTCTTAGGTTATTCCTCTGTTGTTTGTGGATATCTAGCGTGGGGATGAAGGAAAGTCCTTTTTCCAGTAGTTTTATTTGGGGCTCTGTCGGTTGAAAGTTGTTGGCCAGGAGTACTATGTTCTTGCTCCCCTCCTCAGTTTGTAGGCTTGTGGGGATGTCTAGTTTAAATGCGTCATCCAGTGTTGCAGCATCTTTTCTGCTGTTTCTGTGGTCCAGTGGACGTTGTCCCTTGCTGTTTTAAAGTCCTGTTTCCGCAGTTTTGGGATGTGATTCGTATTCTCCATGATGTACTTATTCAGTGTATCCAGGTTCCTCTGTTGTTCCGGGGGTAGTGTGTCCGAGTAGTTGATCACCGGGATGTAGATTTCTGCGTCCGGGAATGCAAGTTTGGATGCTCTGCGAGCCTTCTGCACCTGCTTTATTGTTGTTTCCTTTGGTTTGTTTTCCCTGTTATTGATCCCGAAAGAGAGCACTACTTTCTTCACCGTGGTGTTGTCCCTGTGTGCTTGTAGCAGCGGTTCCACGTGGGAGAATTTAGCGCCCGGATAGCTGTCAATCTGGACATCCTCGTTCGTGTGTGGTGGGATGTTAGCCAGATTCGAGTCACCGATGATGAGACAACTTTTCCGGGTTTTCAGGGACCAATCCAGGTTTTTCCTACTGGTGTTTGGGTGGCGTGTTGGTCTGTAAGTTGTTTTGGGAGTCTCGGTAGAGACTAGTGTCCGTTGTACAGTTACTACGGGGAAGATGTGCGCCCTGGGAGGAGTGGGGGAGGAGGGAGAGGAGGCTGGAGAAGCCGGTGCAGTGGAGAGGTCAGGAAACGGGATGGAGAGAGAGGGTGAAAGTTGATTCAAGTTAGGGTTAGTGTCCGGGGAAAGATTAGGGGACAAGGCAGCAGGAGACGGGAGCGAGGGAGAGGATGGAGGTGGGTTAGGGTTAGAGTCAGGGGAAGGATTAGGAGACGAGGCAGCAGGAGCCGGGGTAGAGAGAGAAGATGGAATTTGGTTAGGGTTAGAGTTAGGGTCGAGGGAAAGGTTAATAGATAAGGCAGGAGGGTTCAGGTCAGGCATGCAGGGTGAAAGGTTAAGATTAGGCACAGATGAGTGAGAGGTGTGGGTAGAGAGGAGGGAAGCAGAAAATGGAGAGTGAGAAGGGAGGAGAGAAGCATCCAAGTTAGATGCTGGGGAGATGAGGGAGGCAGGCGCACAGGATGCAGAGGCAGTGGGGGAGGCATGCAGGCGGGATCTCGGTCTAGGTGTTGGAGTGACCGAGTGGGTAGAGAGCTGCAGGGAAGAAGGTGCAAGTGGTGAGCCTGCCGGGGAAATCTCAGACGGCTGGAAGGCCGGAGGGGGAGTCGCGGCTGGTTCTGCGTTGCTCCTCTTTTTATTCTCACGGCTCCTGTTGTTCGGCGTGCGTCGGGTTTTTGGAATCTGAGGGAATTCTGTCTGTGACAGTGCCGGCGTGTCTGCAGGGGCGATCCTTGGAGGGATCGTCCAGGGGGCAGGATTTTCATTCTCTCCTGTGCTAGCACTCTGAGAGCTGTTGCCGGTCTCTGTCTCCCTCTCGGTTTCCTCCGTCAGCACGCTGTACCGGTTCTGAGTGGTGGTCGGTGGCTGTGAAGGTGTTGTTTTGGGGCTGTTTACGCTGATGATGATGGCCCTGGTGTGCTCCAGAGAGCTCCTGTGCAGTCTCTTGCCGAGGTTGTTCCAGGCCCAGCGTTGAGCTACTTCCCATGGTTCTCTCCAGTTTCCTGTGAGCACCTGGGAGAGCTCTGCGGACAGTCTGTCGATCTCATCAGTGTAGTGTCCATCAAGGATTACTCGAGTATTGTAGCCCCAGTTTCTAGCATTGCCTTCCAGGAGGAGCAAGGTTTTCCCTGTCGGGCAAGCTGGTTTGATGAGATCCATCAGTTCCTTCATCTTGCGTAGCAGGCTGGGAGGATCCGGTCTGGACTCTTTGTTGTGGTCCACGCTGACAGTAATATTGCGCAGGTGGTGTACCATACGGATCAAATTAAACATTATTCTCACCGTGATTTGAAAAGAGCTCTGACACTGTGTCATTTGTCTTTTCCTGTGGTGCTGTGTGTGTGCTGTGGTGTAGCCTCTCTGGTAGTGTGTGTTGTCAGCCCGGGGCTGGCGTCTACCTTTGTGGCTCATACTTACCTAACAAATTTAACAAGGCTTTGGTTGGCACCGTTAGGTATCGACCTGTGTTAGATTTGTGTTTTTGTGCTGTAGGCTGAGTCCTCCGGAGTGCTGTTTCTGCTGGAGGGCTGCTGCAGCGTGTGGAGAGGTCCTTTGTGAAGGTCTCCTGAGTAAACTGAGTAAGGTATCAACCTAAGTCAGTTTTGCTCCTTGTTGGTCCTCTGTGGAGAGAGTTCTCTTCCGTGGAGGGAGGGTTCGTCCTTCTGGTTCTTGCTGGAGGTGGAAGCTTGTCCTTTTTCTCGGTGTGTAGGTCGCGACGTTTCGATCTGGTTAGATCTTCATCAGGCAGTGTGGCTGCTCAGTGTTTTGCTGCTCTATTTGTGTCTGTGTATTTTGGGCTCCGCCCGCTTTCTCCGCCCCCTCCTTTCTCATTGATCGGTTTGATCTGGACAGTCTGCCAATGGCAGGGCTGCTTCCCCAGAGGCACGAGCTGGTTAGGTTCGGGACAACTGATCCTGCTTTCTAGAGCTGTCAGTTTTAACTGACTTGTGCTTCTAAAAAAGACAGGGAATGCATAGGCCATCTGTGGATTCCCTGATTCAAACCTCACTCTGATACTCGGCAGGTCGGGCTGAGAAAGCATGTCAAATTTATTTAATGTTCAGTCCAGTGGGATATCTGGTGTCGAGTTGACGAATCCAGTATCTCTCTGTCTGCTGCCGTTGTGCAGCTGTCCAATTAATGTTGTGTTCGAGTCCGCTCACTTCTAGTGATTGAAGGCCGTGTTCCAGAAAATGTGGGACTAATTTAGTGTGCATTTCTTTCTGGTTCTTAATGTTATATCTGTGTTGTGCCAGTCGGATTCGGATGGAATTCCCTGTTTCTCCTATGTACTGGCTCCCGCATTTGTTGCATGTGATGATGTACACGCAGTTTCTTGTGTCCAGATTGATTTTCTGGAGGATGGGAAATACCTGTTTGGTTCCCCTGTTCTTTACAGATTTTTTCTCTTTAAAGAACTGCGGTTTGTTTTTGTGTGGTTGTCCCGGTTTTGGTTTTAGTTTACTTTTGACTAAGATGTCCTGTAAGTTTTTGTTTTTCCTATATGCTGATATGATCCTAAATTCCTGCATCACAGAATTGTTCCTTTGAGTGTCTTCAAAGTTCCTTTTGATTCTGTTGTTAATGTGGATACTTAGGCTCGAGTAAGTTGTTATCAGGGGGATGGGAGTTTTGAGGTTCTTCTCCTTTGTTTCCAGAAACGACTTTCGGATTTTCCTCAGGAAGCTCCGGGCGTAGCCTCTTTTCCTCAACGACCCATATAGAGTCTGAGTGGCCTTTTCAAATTCCGTGGACTGGCTGCAGATTCTGTGGAATCTTAAGAGTTGGGATTTAACAAGTCCTCTGAATGTGTGTTTTGGGTGGAAGCTGTTTTTGTGTAGTAATGAATGTGTGTCAGTATCTTTGAAATAAACCTTTGTGTCTAATGTGTTAGTGCGGTTAAAATCAGGGCCTTTGTATGTGGTGGTGTCTAAGAAATTAATTGAGGAGTTATGTGTGGTGTGTTTAACTTTGATCGATGTGTGGTGCGTGTTTAAGATGTTCATGAAGTCTAAAAATGTGTCTGTGCCGTGTGTCCATGTGCCCCAGATGTCATCTAAATATCTAAAGTAGTGTGTGGGTTTGTGTGTGCATTTCTCGAAGACTGTTTCTTCCCAGTCAGCCATGTAAATGTCCGCATAGGCTGGTGCGAATTTCTTGCCCATTGCTGTCCCTTTGATTTGGAGGTAAAATTCCTGGTTGAATTCAAAGTCGTTTTTCGTCAGGTTGATGAACAGGAGTTCCAGGATTTCTGCATCCGGTCTGTCTTTATCCGGGTATTTGTTGAACCATTTCCTAACTGCTTTTAGTCCCTCTGTTGTTTCTATGTTAGTGTATAGGCTGTCTACATCTATACTGAATAAAAACGCAGACTGTGGGACGGTGATGCCTCTGATTTTGGCTACAAAATCATAGGTGTCCTTTATGTAGCTAGGATGGCGGTTCGACAGAGGATTTAGAAAGAAATCTATGTATTCTGCCGTCCTGTAGGATTCACTGTTGCAGTCAGAGACAATCGGCCTTCCTGATGGAATCTCATACGGTTTAGGCCATGTGTCTGGTGCTTTGTGAATCTTGGGTAGTAGGTAGAATATCCTGGCTCTGGGTGCTTCTTTTCCCTTTAGGTAGCTGCTCTGTTTCGTATTTATGTATTTTTTGTCCAACAGCGTATCTATGATTTTATTTATGTCCTCCACTGTTTTTAGGTAAGTGGGTTCCTGTAGTTTCCTGTAGTGTTCCTGGTTGTTGAGCTGTCTCTCAGCCTCCCAGATGTACTGTTCTCTGTCCATGATCACTATAGCGCTTCCCTTGTCTGCTGGTTTAATGACTATGTTTCTGTTTTTGGCTAGGTTCCTGAGGGCTGTTACCTCCTCCTGCGTTAGGTTACAGTGATCTCTATGTTGTTCTGGCAGTACGTCTAGTGCTTCCCTGTCTAGGGTGATCAAGTCGGTGATTTCCTGGGCAATTTGTCCCCCTCTAGGCTCCCATTTGGATGTGGGCATGAAGGGTATCCTGTCCTTTTTTCTCTTGTTTTGGAAAAAGGCTGCCAGTTTTAGTTTCCTGTGGTATATTCCTATGTCCTGTCTTAGGTTATTCCTCTGTTGTTTGTGGATATCTAGCGTGGGGATGAAGGAAAGTCCTTTTTCCAGTAGTTTTATTTGGGGCTCTGTCGGTTGAAAGTTGTTGGCCAGGAGTACTATGTTCTTGCTCCCCTCCTCAGTTTGTAGGCTTGTGGGGATGTCTAGTTTAAATGCGTCATCCAGTGTTGCAGCATCTTTTCTGCTGTTTCTGTGGTCCAGTGGACGTTGTCCCTTGCTGTTTTAAAGTCCTGTTTCCGCAGTTTTGGGATGTGATTCGTATTCTCCATGATGTACTTATTCAGTGTATCCAGGTTCCTCTGTTGTTCCGGGGGTAGTGTGTCCGAGTAGTTGATCACCGGGATGTAGATTTCTGCGTCCGGGAATGCAAGTTTGGATGCTCTGCGAGCCTTCTGCACCTGCTTTATTGTTGTTTCCTTTGGTTTGTTTTCCCTGTTATTGATCCCGAAAGAGAGCACTACTTTCTTCACCGTGGTGTTGTCCCTGTGTGCTTGTAGCAGCGGTTCCACGTGGGAGAATTTAGCGCCCGGATAGCTGTCAATCTGGACATCCTCGTTCGTGTGTGGTGGGATGTTAGCCAGATTCGAGTCACCGATGATGAGACAACTTTTCCGGGTTTTCAGGGACCAATCCAGGTTTTTCCTACTGGTGTTTGGGTGGCGTGTTGGTCTGTAAGTTGTTTTGGGAGTCTCGGTAGAGACTAGTGTCCGTTGTACAGTTACTACGGGGAAGATGTGCGCCCTGGGAGGAGTGGGGGAGGAGGGAGAGGAGGCTGGAGAAGCCGGTGCAGTGGAGAGGTCAGGAAACGGGATGGAGAGAGAGGGTGAAAGTTGATTCAAGTTAGGGTTAGTGTCCGGGGAAAGATTAGGGGACAAGGCAGCAGGAGACGGGAGCGAGGGAGAGGATGGAGGTGGGTTAGGGTTAGAGTCAGGGGAAGGATTAGGAGACGAGGCAGCAGGAGCCGGGGTAGAGAGAGAAGATGGAATTTGGTTAGGGTTAGAGTTAGGGTCGAGGGAAAGGTTAATAGATAAGGCAGGAGGGTTCAGGTCAGGCATGCAGGGTGAAAGGTTAAGATTAGGCACAGATGAGTGAGAGGTGTGGGTAGAGAGGAGGGAAGCAGAAAATGGAGAGTGAGAAGGGAGGAGAGAAGCATCCAAGTTAGATGCTGGGGAGATGAGGGAGGCAGGCGCACAGGATGCAGAGGCAGTGGGGGAGGCATGCAGGCGGGATCTCGGTCTAGGTGTTGGAGTGACCGAGTGGGTAGAGAGCTGCAGGGAAGAAGGTGCAAGTGGTGAGCCTGCCGGGGAAATCTCAGACGGCTGGAAGGCCGGAGGGGGAGTCGCGGCTGGTTCTGCGTTGCTCCTCTTTTTATTCTCACGGCTCCTGTTGTTCGGCGTGCGTCGGGTTTTTGGAATCTGAGGGAATTCTGTCTGTGACAGTGCCGGCGTGTCTGCAGGGGCGATCCTTGGAGGGATCGTCCAGGGGGCAGGATTTTCATTCTCTCCTGTGCTAGCACTCTGAGAGCTGTTGCCGGTCTCTGTCTCCCTCTCGGTTTCCTCCGTCAGCACGCTGTACCGGTTCTGAGTGGTGGTCGGTGGCTGTGAAGGTGTTGTTTTGGGGCTGTTTACGCTGATGATGATGGCCCTGGTGTGCTCCAGAGAGCTCCTGTGCAGTCTCTTGCCGAGGTTGTTCCAGGCCCAGCGTTGAGCTACTTCCCATGGTTCTCTCCAGTTTCCTGTGAGCACCTGGGAGAGCTCTGCGGACAGTCTGTCGATCTCATCAGTGTAGTGTCCATCAAGGATTACTCGAGTATTGTAGCCCCAGTTTCTAGCATTGCCTTCCAGGAGGAGCAAGGTTTTCCCTGTCGGGCAAGCTGGTTTGATGAGATCCATCAGTTCCTTCATCTTGCGTAGCAGGCTGGGAGGATCCGGTCTGGACTCTTTGTTGTGGTCCACGCTGACAGTAATATTGCGCAGGTGGTGTACCATACGGATCAAATTAAACATTATTCTCACCGTGATTTGAAAAGAGCTCTGACACTGTGTCATTTGTCTTTTCCTGTGGTGCTGTGTGTGTGCTGTGGTGTAGCCTCTCTGGTAGTGTGTGTTGTCAGCCCGGGGCTGGCGTCTACCTTTGTGGCTCATACTTACCTAACAAATTTAACAAGGCTTTGGTTGGCACCGTTAGGTATCGACCTGTGTTAGATTTGTGTTTTTGTGCTGTAGGCTGAGTCCTCCGGAGTGCTGTTTCTGCTGGAGGGCTGCTGCAGCGTGTGGAGAGGTCCTTTGTGAAGGTCTCCTGAGTAAACTGAGTAAGGTATCAACCTAAGTCAGTTTTGCTCCTTGTTGGTCCTCTGTGGAGAGAGTTCTCTTCCGTGGAGGGAGGGTTCGTCCTTCTGGTTCTTGCTGGAGGTGGAAGCTTGTCCTTTTTCTCGGTGTGTAGGTCGCGACGTTTCGATCTGGTTAGATCTTCATCAGGCAGTGTGGCTGCTCAGTGTTTTGCTGCTCTATTTGTGTCTGTGTATTTTGGGCTCCGCCCGCTTTCTCCGCCCCCTCCTTTCTCATTGATCGGTTTGATCTGGACAGTCTGCCAATGGCAGGGCTGCTTCCCCAGAGGCACGAGCTGGTTAGGTTCGGGACAACTGATCCTGCTTTCTAGAGCTGTCAGTTTTAACTGACTTGTGCTTCTAAAAAAGACAGGGAATGCATAGGCCATCTGTGGATTCCCTGATTCAAACCTCACTCTGATACTCGGCAGGTCGGGCTGAGAAAGCATGTCAAATTTATTTAATGTTCAGTCCAGTGGGATATCTGGTGTCGAGTTGACGAATCCAGTATCTCTCTGTCTGCTGCCGTTGTGCAGCTGTCCAATTAATGTTGTGTTCGAGTCCGCTCACTTCTAGTGATTGAAGGCCGTGTTCCAGAAAATGTGGGACTAATTTAGTGTGCATTTCTTTCTGGTTCTTAATGTTATATCTGTGTTGTGCCAGTCGGATTCGGATGGAATTCCCTGTTTCTCCTATGTACTGGCTCCCGCATTTGTTGCATGTGATGATGTACACGCAGTTTCTTGTGTCCAGATTGATTTTCTGGAGGATGGGAAATACCTGTTTGGTTCCCCTGTTCTTTACAGATTTTTTCTCTTTAAAGAACTGCGGTTTGTTTTTGTGTGGTTGTCCCGGTTTTGGTTTTAGTTTACTTTTGACTAAGATGTCCTGTAAGTTTTTGTTTTTCCTATATGCTGATATGATCCTAAATTCCTGCATCACAGAATTGTTCCTTTGAGTGTCTTCAAAGTTCCTTTTGATTCTGTTGTTAATGTGGATACTTAGGCTCGAGTAAGTTGTTATCAGGGGGATGGGAGTTTTGAGGTTCTTCTCCTTTGTTTCCAGAAACGACTTTCGGATTTTCCTCAGGAAGCTCCGGGCGTAGCCTCTTTTCCTCAACGACCCATATAGAGTCTGAGTGGCCTTTTCAAATTCCGTGGACTGGCTGCAGATTCTGTGGAATCTTAAGAGTTGGGATTTAACAAGTCCTCTGAATGTGT
The DNA here is from genome assembly GCF_022749685.1 of Semicossyphus pulcher. Taxonomy (NCBI): domain Eukaryota; kingdom Metazoa; phylum Chordata; class Actinopteri; order Labriformes; family Labridae; genus Semicossyphus; species Semicossyphus pulcher. The sequence goes on from NW_027211694.1 coordinate 24,194,641, forward strand.
GTTTTGGGTGGAAGCTGTTTTTGTGTAGTAATGAATGTGTGTCAGTATCTTTGAAATAAACCTTTGTGTCTAATGTGTTAGTGCGGTTAAAATCAGGGCCTTTGTATGTGGTGGTGTCTAAGAAATTAATTGAGGAGTTATGTGTGGTGTGTTTAACTTTGATCGATGTGTGGTGCGTGTTTAAGATGTTCATGAAGTCTAAAAATGTGTCTGTGCCGTGTGTCCATGTGCCCCAGATGTCATCTAAATATCTAAAGTAGTGTGTGGGTTTGTGTGTGCATTTCTCGAAGACTGTTTCTTCCCAGTCAGCCATGTAAATGTCCGCATAGGCTGGTGCGAATTTCTTGCCCATTGCTGTCCCTTTGATTTGGAGGTAAAATTCCTGGTTGAATTCAAAGTCGTTTTTCGTCAGGTTGATGAACAGGAGTTCCAGGATTTCTGCATCCGGTCTGTCTTTATCCGGGTATTTGTTGAACCATTTCCTAACTGCTTTTAGTCCCTCTGTTGTTTCTATGTTAGTGTATAGGCTGTCTACATCTATACTGAATAAAAACGCAGACTGTGGGACGGTGATGCCTCTGATTTTGGCTACAAAATCATAGGTGTCCTTTATGTAGCTAGGATGGCGGTTCGACAGAGGATTTAGAAAGAAATCTATGTATTCTGCCGTCCTGTAGGATTCACTGTTGCAGTCAGAGACAATCGGCCTTCCTGATGGAATCTCATACGGTTTAGGCCATGTGTCTGGTGCTTTGTGAATCTTGGGTAGTAGGTAGAATATCCTGGCTCTGGGTGCTTCTTTTCCCTTTAGGTAGCTGCTCTGTTTCGTATTTATGTATTTTTTGTCCAACAGCGTATCTATGATTTTATTTATGTCCTCCACTGTTTTTAGGTAAGTGGGTTCCTGTAGTTTCCTGTAGTGTTCCTGGTTGTTGAGCTGTCTCTCAGCCTCCCAGATGTACTGTTCTCTGTCCATGATCACTATAGCGCTTCCCTTGTCTGCTGGTTTAATGACTATGTTTCTGTTTTTGGCTAGGTTCCTGAGGGCTGTTACCTCCTCCTGCGTTAGGTTACAGTGATCTCTATGTTGTTCTGGCAGTACGTCTAGTGCTTCCCTGTCTAGGGTGATCAAGTCGGTGATTTCCTGGGCAATTTGTCCCCCTCTAGGCTCCCATTTGGATGTGGGCATGAAGGGTATCCTGTCCTTTTTTCTCTTGTTTTGGAAAAAGGCTGCCAGTTTTAGTTTCCTGTGGTATATTCCTATGTCCTGTCTTAGGTTATTCCTCTGTTGTTTGTGGATATCTAGCGTGGGGATGAAGGAAAGTCCTTTTTCCAGTAGTTTTATTTGGGGCTCTGTCGGTTGAAAGTTGTTGGCCAGGAGTACTATGTTCTTGCTCCCCTCCTCAGTTTGTAGGCTTGTGGGGATGTCTAGTTTAAATGCGTCATCCAGTGTTGCAGCATCTTTTCTGCTGTTTCTGTGGTCCAGTGGACGTTGTCCCTTGCTGTTTTAAAGTCCTGTTTCCGCAGTTTTGGGATGTGATTCGTATTCTCCATGATGTACTTATTCAGTGTATCCAGGTTCCTCTGTTGTTCCGGGGGTAGTGTGTCCGAGTAGTTGATCACCGGGATGTAGATTTCTGCGTCCGGGAATGCAAGTTTGGATGCTCTGCGAGCCTTCTGCACCTGCTTTATTGTTGTTTCCTTTGGTTTGTTTTCCCTGTTATTGATCCCGAAAGAGAGCACTACTTTCTTCACCGTGGTGTTGTCCCTGTGTGCTTGTAGCAGCGGTTCCACGTGGGAGAATTTAGCGCCCGGATAGCTGTCAATCTGGACATCCTCGTTCGTGTGTGGTGGGATGTTAGCCAGATTCGAGTCACCGATGATGAGACAACTTTTCCGGGTTTTCAGGGACCAATCCAGGTTTTTCCTACTGGTGTTTGGGTGGCGTGTTGGTCTGTAAGTTGTTTTGGGAGTCTCGGTAGAGACTAGTGTCCGTTGTACAGTTACTACGGGGAAGATGTGCGCCCTGGGAGGAGTGGGGGAGGAGGGAGAGGAGGCTGGAGAAGCCGGTGCAGTGGAGAGGTCAGGAAACGGGATGGAGAGAGAGGGTGAAAGTTGATTCAAGTTAGGGTTAGTGTCCGGGGAAAGATTAGGGGACAAGGCAGCAGGAGACGGGAGCGAGGGAGAGGATGGAGGTGGGTTAGGGTTAGAGTCAGGGGAAGGATTAGGAGACGAGGCAGCAGGAGCCGGGGTAGAGAGAGAAGATGGAATTTGGTTAGGGTTAGAGTTAGGGTCGAGGGAAAGGTTAATAGATAAGGCAGGAGGGTTCAGGTCAGGCATGCAGGGTGAAAGGTTAAGATTAGGCACAGATGAGTGAGAGGTGTGGGTAGAGAGGAGGGAAGCAGAAAATGGAGAGTGAGAAGGGAGGAGAGAAGCATCCAAGTTAGATGCTGGGGAGATGAGGGAGGCAGGCGCACAGGATGCAGAGGCAGTGGGGGAGGCATGCAGGCGGGATCTCGGTCTAGGTGTTGGAGTGACCGAGTGGGTAGAGAGCTGCAGGGAAGAAGGTGCAAGTGGTGAGCCTGCCGGGGAAATCTCAGACGGCTGGAAGGCCGGAGGGGGAGTCGCGGCTGGTTCTGCGTTGCTCCTCTTTTTATTCTCACGGCTCCTGTTGTTCGGCGTGCGTCGGGTTTTTGGAATCTGAGGGAATTCTGTCTGTGACAGTGCCGGCGTGTCTGCAGGGGCGATCCTTGGAGGGATCGTCCAGGGGGCAGGATTTTCATTCTCTCCTGTGCTAGCACTCTGAGAGCTGTTGCCGGTCTCTGTCTCCCTCTCGGTTTCCTCCGTCAGCACGCTGTACCGGTTCTGAGTGGTGGTCGGTGGCTGTGAAGGTGTTGTTTTGGGGCTGTTTACGCTGATGATGATGGCCCTGGTGTGCTCCAGAGAGCTCCTGTGCAGTCTCTTGCCGAGGTTGTTCCAGGCCCAGCGTTGAGCTACTTCCCATGGTTCTCTCCAGTTTCCTGTGAGCACCTGGGAGAGCTCTGCGGACAGTCTGTCGATCTCATCAGTGTAGTGTCCATCAAGGATTACTCGAGTATTGTAGCCCCAGTTTCTAGCATTGCCTTCCAGGAGGAGCAAGGTTTTCCCTGTCGGGCAAGCTGGTTTGATGAGATCCATCAGTTCCTTCATCTTGCGTAGCAGGCTGGGAGGATCCGGTCTGGACTCTTTGTTGTGGTCCACGCTGACAGTAATATTGCGCAGGTGGTGTACCATACGGATCAAATTAAACATTATTCTCACCGTGATTTGAAAAGAGCTCTGACACTGTGTCATTTGTCTTTTCCTGTGGTGCTGTGTGTGTGCTGTGGTGTAGCCTCTCTGGTAGTGTGTGTTGTCAGCCCGGGGCTGGCGTCTACCTTTGTGGCTCATACTTACCTAACAAATTTAACAAGGCTTTGGTTGGCACCGTTAGGTATCGACCTGTGTTAGATTTGTGTTTTTGTGCTGTAGGCTGAGTCCTCCGGAGTGCTGTTTCTGCTGGAGGGCTGCTGCAGCGTGTGGAGAGGTCCTTTGTGAAGGTCTCCTGAGTAAACTGAGTAAGGTATCAACCTAAGTCAGTTTTGCTCCTTGTTGGTCCTCTGTGGAGAGAGTTCTCTTCCGTGGAGGGAGGGTTCGTCCTTCTGGTTCTTGCTGGAGGTGGAAGCTTGTCCTTTTTCTCGGTGTGTAGGTCGCGACGTTTCGATCTGGTTAGATCTTCATCAGGCAGTGTGGCTGCTCAGTGTTTTGCTGCTCTATTTGTGTCTGTGTATTTTGGGCTCCGCCCGCTTTCTCCGCCCCCTCCTTTCTCATTGATCGGTTTGATCTGGACAGTCTGCCAATGGCAGGGCTGCTTCCCCAGAGGCACGAGCTGGTTAGGTTCGGGACAACTGATCCTGCTTTCTAGAGCTGTCAGTTTTAACTGACTTGTGCTTCTAAAAAAGACAGGGAATGCATAGGCCATCTGTGGATTCCCTGATTCAAACCTCACTCTGATACTCGGCAGGTCGGGCTGAGAAAGCATGTCAAATTTATTTAATGTTCAGTCCAGTGGGATATCTGGTGTCGAGTTGACGAATCCAGTATCTCTCTGTCTGCTGCCGTTGTGCAGCTGTCCAATTAATGTTGTGTTCGAGTCCGCTCACTTCTAGTGATTGAAGGCCGTGTTCCAGAAAATGTGGGACTAATTTAGTGTGCATTTCTTTCTGGTTCTTAATGTTATATCTGTGTTGTGCCAGTCGGATTCGGATGGAATTCCCTGTTTCTCCTATGTACTGGCTCCCGCATTTGTTGCATGTGATGATGTACACGCAGTTTCTTGTGTCCAGATTGATTTTCTGGAGGATGGGAAATACCTGTTTGGTTCCCCTGTTCTTTACAGATTTTTTCTCTTTAAAGAACTGCGGTTTGTTTTTGTGTGGTTGTCCCGGTTTTGGTTTTAGTTTACTTTTGACTAAGATGTCCTGTAAGTTTTTGTTTTTCCTATATGCTGATATGATCCTAAATTCCTGCATCACAGAATTGTTCCTTTGAGTGTCTTCAAAGTTCCTTTTGATTCTGTTGTTAATGTGGATACTTAGGCTCGAGTAAGTTGTTATCAGGGGGATGGGAGTTTTGAGGTTCTTCTCCTTTGTTTCCAGAAACGACTTTCGGATTTTCCTCAGGAAGCTCCGGGCGTAGCCTCTTTTCCTCAACGACCCATATAGAGTCTGAGTGGCCTTTTCAAATTCCGTGGACTGGCTGCAGATTCTGTGGAATCTTAAGAGTTGGGATTTAACAAGTCCTCTGAATGTGTGTTTTGGGTGGAAGCTGTTTTTGTGTAGTAATGAATGTGTGTCAGTATCTTTGAAATAAACCTTTGTGTCTAATGTGTTAGTGCGGTTAAAATCAGGGCCTTTGTATGTGGTGGTGTCTAAGAAATTAATTGAGGAGTTATGTGTGGTGTGTTTAACTTTGATCGATGTGTGGTGCGTGTTTAAGATGTTCATGAAGTCTAAAAATGTGTCTGTGCCGTGTGTCCATGTGCCCCAGATGTCATCTAAATATCTAAAGTAGTGTGTGGGTTTGTGTGTGCATTTCTCGAAGACTGTTTCTTCCCAGTCAGCCATGTAAATGTCCGCATAGGCTGGTGCGAATTTCTTGCCCATTGCTGTCCCTTTGATTTGGAGGTAAAATTCCTGGTTGAATTCAAAGTCGTTTTTCGTCAGGTTGATGAACAGGAGTTCCAGGATTTCTGCATCCGGTCTGTCTTTATCCGGGTATTTGTTGAACCATTTCCTAACTGCTTTTAGTCCCTCTGTTGTTTCTATGTTAGTGTATAGGCTGTCTACATCTATACTGAATAAAAACGCAGACTGTGGGACGGTGATGCCTCTGATTTTGGCTACAAAATCATAGGTGTCCTTTATGTAGCTAGGATGGCGGTTCGACAGAGGATTTAGAAAGAAATCTATGTATTCTGCCGTCCTGTAGGATTCACTGTTGCAGTCAGAGACAATCGGCCTTCCTGATGGAATCTCATACGGTTTAGGCCATGTGTCTGGTGCTTTGTGAATCTTGGGTAGTAGGTAGAATATCCTGGCTCTGGGTGCTTCTTTTCCCTTTAGGTAGCTGCTCTGTTTCGTATTTATGTATTTTTTGTCCAACAGCGTATCTATGATTTTATTTATGTCCTCCACTGTTTTTAGGTAAGTGGGTTCCTGTAGTTTCCTGTAGTGTTCCTGGTTGTTGAGCTGTCTCTCAGCCTCCCAGATGTACTGTTCTCTGTCCATGATCACTATAGCGCTTCCCTTGTCTGCTGGTTTAATGACTATGTTTCTGTTTTTGGCTAGGTTCCTGAGGGCTGTTACCTCCTCCTGCGTTAGGTTACAGTGATCTCTATGTTGTTCTGGCAGTACGTCTAGTGCTTCCCTGTCTAGGGTGATCAAGTCGGTGATTTCCTGGGCAATTTGTCCCCCTCTAGGCTCCCATTTGGATGTGGGCATGAAGGGTATCCTGTCCTTTTTTCTCTTGTTTTGGAAAAAGGCTGCCAGTTTTAGTTTCCTGTGGTATATTCCTATGTCCTGTCTTAGGTTATTCCTCTGTTGTTTGTGGATATCTAGCGTGGGGATGAAGGAAAGTCCTTTTTCCAGTAGTTTTATTTGGGGCTCTGTCGGTTGAAAGTTGTTGGCCAGGAGTACTATGTTCTTGCTCCCCTCCTCAGTTTGTAGGCTTGTGGGGATGTCTAGTTTAAATGCGTCATCCAGTGTTGCAGCATCTTTTCTGCTGTTTCTGTGGTCCAGTGGACGTTGTCCCTTGCTGTTTTAAAGTCCTGTTTCCGCAGTTTTGGGATGTGATTCGTATTCTCCATGATGTACTTATTCAGTGTATCCAGGTTCCTCTGTTGTTCCGGGGGTAGTGTGTCCGAGTAGTTGATCACCGGGATGTAGATTTCTGCGTCCGGGAATGCAAGTTTGGATGCTCTGCGAGCCTTCTGCACCTGCTTTATTGTTGTTTCCTTTGGTTTGTTTTCCCTGTTATTGATCCCGAAAGAGAGCACTACTTTCTTCACCGTGGTGTTGTCCCTGTGTGCTTGTAGCAGCGGTTCCACGTGGGAGAATTTAGCGCCCGGATAGCTGTCAATCTGGACATCCTCGTTCGTGTGTGGTGGGATGTTAGCCAGATTCGAGTCACCGATGATGAGACAACTTTTCCGGGTTTTCAGGGACCAATCCAGGTTTTTCCTACTGGTGTTTGGGTGGCGTGTTGGTCTGTAAGTTGTTTTGGGAGTCTCGGTAGAGACTAGTGTCCGTTGTACAGTTACTACGGGGAAGATGTGCGCCCTGGGAGGAGTGGGGGAGGAGGGAGAGGAGGCTGGAGAAGCCGGTGCAGTGGAGAGGTCAGGAAACGGGATGGAGAGAGAGGGTGAAAGTTGATTCAAGTTAGGGTTAGTGTCCGGGGAAAGATTAGGGGACAAGGCAGCAGGAGACGGGAGCGAGGGAGAGGATGGAGGTGGGTTAGGGTTAGAGTCAGGGGAAGGATTAGGAGACGAGGCAGCAGGAGCCGGGGTAGAGAGAGAAGATGGAATTTGGTTAGGGTTAGAGTTAGGGTCGAGGGAAAGGTTAATAGATAAGGCAGGAGGGTTCAGGTCAGGCATGCAGGGTGAAAGGTTAAGATTAGGCACAGATGAGTGAGAGGTGTGGGTAGAGAGGAGGGAAGCAGAAAATGGAGAGTGAGAAGGGAGGAGAGAAGCATCCAAGTTAGATGCTGGGGAGATGAGGGAGGCAGGCGCACAGGATGCAGAGGCAGTGGGGGAGGCATGCAGGCGGGATCTCGGTCTAGGTGTTGGAGTGACCGAGTGGGTAGAGAGCTGCAGGGAAGAAGGTGCAAGTGGTGAGCCTGCCGGGGAAATCTCAGACGGCTGGAAGGCCGGAGGGGGAGTCGCGGCTGGTTCTGCGTTGCTCCTCTTTTTATTCTCACGGCTCCTGTTGTTCGGCGTGCGTCGGGTTTTTGGAATCTGAGGGAATTCTGTCTGTGACAGTGCCGGCGTGTCTGCAGGGGCGATCCTTGGAGGGATCGTCCAGGGGGCAGGATTTTCATTCTCTCCTGTGCTAGCACTCTGAGAGCTGTTGCCGGTCTCTGTCTCCCTCTCGGTTTCCTCCGTCAGCACGCTGTACCGGTTCTGAGTGGTGGTCGGTGGCTGTGAAGGTGTTGTTTTGGGGCTGTTTACGCTGATGATGATGGCCCTGGTGTGCTCCAGAGAGCTCCTGTGCAGTCTCTTGCCGAGGTTGTTCCAGGCCCAGCGTTGAGCTACTTCCCATGGTTCTCTCCAGTTTCCTGTGAGCACCTGGGAGAGCTCTGCGGACAGTCTGTCGATCTCATCAGTGTAGTGTCCATCAAGGATTACTCGAGTATTGTAGCCCCAGTTTCTAGCATTGCCTTCCAGGAGGAGCAAGGTTTTCCCTGTCGGGCAAGCTGGTTTGATGAGATCCATCAGTTCCTTCATCTTGCGTAGCAGGCTGGGAGGATCCGGTCTGGACTCTTTGTTGTGGTCCACGCTGACAGTAATATTGCGCAGGTGGTGTACCATACGGATCAAATTAAACATTATTCTCACCGTGATTTGAAAAGAGCTCTGACACTGTGTCATTTGTCTTTTCCTGTGGTGCTGTGTGTGTGCTGTGGTGTAGCCTCTCTGGTAGTGTGTGTTGTCAGCCCGGGGCTGGCGTCTACCTTTGTGGCTCATACTTACCTAACAAATTTAACAAGGCTTTGGTTGGCACCGTTAGGTATCGACCTGTGTTAGATTTGTGTTTTTGTGCTGTAGGCTGAGTCCTCCGGAGTGCTGTTTCTGCTGGAGGGCTGCTGCAGCGTGTGGAGAGGTCCTTTGTGAAGGTCTCCTGAGTAAACTGAGTAAGGTATCAACCTAAGTCAGTTTTGCTCCTTGTTGGTCCTCTGTGGAGAGAGTTCTCTTCCGTGGAGGGAGGGTTCGTCCTTCTGGTTCTTGCTGGAGGTGGAAGCTTGTCCTTTTTCTCGGTGTGTAGGTCGCGACGTTTCGATCTGGTTAGATCTTCATCAGGCAGTGTGGCTGCTCAGTGTTTTGCTGCTCTATTTGTGTCTGTGTATTTTGGGCTCCGCCCGCTTTCTCCGCCCCCTCCTTTCTCATTGATCGGTTTGATCTGGACAGTCTGCCAATGGCAGGGCTGCTTCCCCAGAGGCACGAGCTGGTTAGGTTCGGGACAACTGATCCTGCTTTCTAGAGCTGTCAGTTTTAACTGACTTGTGCTTCTAAAAAAGACAGGGAATGCATAGGCCATCTGTGGATTCCCTGATTCAAACCTCACTCTGATACTCGGCAGGTCGGGCTGAGAAAGCATGTCAAATTTATTTAATGTTCAGTCCAGTGGGATATCTGGTGTCGAGTTGACGAATCCAGTATCTCTCTGTCTGCTGCCGTTGTGCAGCTGTCCAATTAATGTTGTGTTCGAGTCCGCTCACTTCTAGTGATTGAAGGCCGTGTTCCAGAAAATGTGGGACTAATTTAGTGTGCATTTCTTTCTGGTTCTTAATGTTATATCTGTGTTGTGCCAGTCGGATTCGGATGGAATTCCCTGTTTCTCCTATGTACTGGCTCCCGCATTTGTTGCATGTGATGATGTACACGCAGTTTCTTGTGTCCAGATTGATTTTCTGGAGGATGGGAAATACCTGTTTGGTTCCCCTGTTCTTTACAGATTTTTTCTCTTTAAAGAACTGCGGTTTGTTTTTGTGTGGTTGTCCCGGTTTTGGTTTTAGTTTACTTTTGACTAAGATGTCCTGTAAGTTTTTGTTTTTCCTATATGCTGATATGATCCTAAATTCCTGCATCACAGAATTGTTCCTTTGAGTGTCTTCAAAGTTCCTTTTGATTCTGTTGTTAATGTGGATACTTAGGCTCGAGTAAGTTGTTATCAGGGGGATGGGAGTTTTGAGGTTCTTCTCCTTTGTTTCCAGAAACGACTTTCGGATTTTCCTCAGGAAGCTCCGGGCGTAGCCTCTTTTCCTCAACGACCCATATAGAGTCTGAGTGGCCTTTTCAAATTCCGTGGACTGGCTGCAGATTCTGTGGAATCTTAAGAGTTGGGATTTAACAAGTCCTCTGAATGTGTGTTTTGGGTGGAAGCTGTTTTTGTGTAGTAATGAATGTGTGTCAGTATCTTTGAAATAAACCTTTGTGTCTAATGTGTTAGTGCGGTTAAAATCAGGGCCTTTGTATGTGGTGGTGTCTAAGAAATTAATTGAGGAGTTATGTGTGGTGTGTTTAACTTTGATCGATGTGTGGTGCGTGTTTAAGATGTTCATGAAGTCTAAAAATGTGTCTGTGCCGTGTGTCCATGTGCCCCAGATGTCATCTAAATATCTAAAGTAGTGTGTGGGTTTGTGTGTGCATTTCTCGAAGACTGTTTCTTCCCAGTCAGCCATGTAAATGTCCGCATAGGCTGGTGCGAATTTCTTGCCCATTGCTGTCCCTTTGATTTGGAGGTAAAATTCCTGGTTGAATTCAAAGTCGTTTTTCGTCAGGTTGATGAACAGGAGTTCCAGGATTTCTGCATCCGGTCTGTCTTTATCCGGGTATTTGTTGAACCATTTCCTAACTGCTTTTAGTCCCTCTGTTGTTTCTATGTTAGTGTATAGGCTGTCTACATCTATACTGAATAAAAACGCAGACTGTGGGACGGTGATGCCTCTGATTTTGGCTACAAAATCATAGGTGTCCTTTATGTAGCTAGGATGGCGGTTCGACAGAGGATTTAGAAAGAAATCTATGTATTCTGCCGTCCTGTAGGATTCACTGTTGCAGTCAGAG
>NW_027211694.1:24207500-24233147 GCF_022749685.1 Semicossyphus pulcher
CAGGGAATGCATAGGCCATCTGTGGATTCCCTGATTCAAACCTCACTCTGATACTCGGCAGGTCGGGCTGAGAAAGCATGTCAAATTTATTTAATGTTCAGTCCAGTGGGATATCTGGTGTCGAGTTGACGAATCCAGTATCTCTCTGTCTGCTGCCGTTGTGCAGCTGTCCAATTAATGTTGTGTTCGAGTCCGCTCACTTCTAGTGATTGAAGGCCGTGTTCCAGAAAATGTGGGACTAATTTAGTGTGCATTTCTTTCTGGTTCTTAATGTTATATCTGTGTTGTGCCAGTCGGATTCGGATGGAATTCCCTGTTTCTCCTATGTACTGGCTCCCGCATTTGTTGCATGTGATGATGTACACGCAGTTTCTTGTGTCCAGATTGATTTTCTGGAGGATGGGAAATACCTGTTTGGTTCCCCTGTTCTTTACAGATTTTTTCTCTTTAAAGAACTGCGGTTTGTTTTTGTGTGGTTGTCCCGGTTTTGGTTTTAGTTTACTTTTGACTAAGATGTCCTGTAAGTTTTTGTTTTTCCTATATGCTGATATGATCCTAAATTCCTGCATCACAGAATTGTTCCTTTGAGTGTCTTCAAAGTTCCTTTTGATTCTGTTGTTAATGTGGATACTTAGGCTCGAGTAAGTTGTTATCAGGGGGATGGGAGTTTTGAGGTTCTTCTCCTTTGTTTCCAGAAACGACTTTCGGATTTTCCTCAGGAAGCTCCGGGCGTAGCCTCTTTTCCTCAACGACCCATATAGAGTCTGAGTGGCCTTTTCAAATTCCGTGGACTGGCTGCAGATTCTGTGGAATCTTAAGAGTTGGGATTTAACAAGTCCTCTGAATGTGTGTTTTGGGTGGAAGCTGTTTTTGTGTAGTAATGAATGTGTGTCAGTATCTTTGAAATAAACCTTTGTGTCTAATGTGTTAGTGCGGTTAAAATCAGGGCCTTTGTATGTGGTGGTGTCTAAGAAATTAATTGAGGAGTTATGTGTGGTGTGTTTAACTTTGATCGATGTGTGGTGCGTGTTTAAGATGTTCATGAAGTCTAAAAATGTGTCTGTGCCGTGTGTCCATGTGCCCCAGATGTCATCTAAATATCTAAAGTAGTGTGTGGGTTTGTGTGTGCATTTCTCGAAGACTGTTTCTTCCCAGTCAGCCATGTAAATGTCCGCATAGGCTGGTGCGAATTTCTTGCCCATTGCTGTCCCTTTGATTTGGAGGTAAAATTCCTGGTTGAATTCAAAGTCGTTTTTCGTCAGGTTGATGAACAGGAGTTCCAGGATTTCTGCATCCGGTCTGTCTTTATCCGGGTATTTGTTGAACCATTTCCTAACTGCTTTTAGTCCCTCTGTTGTTTCTATGTTAGTGTATAGGCTGTCTACATCTATACTGAATAAAAACGCAGACTGTGGGACGGTGATGCCTCTGATTTTGGCTACAAAATCATAGGTGTCCTTTATGTAGCTAGGATGGCGGTTCGACAGAGGATTTAGAAAGAAATCTATGTATTCTGCCGTCCTGTAGGATTCACTGTTGCAGTCAGAGACAATCGGCCTCCCTGATGGAATCTCATACGGTTTAGGCCATGTGTCTGGTGCTTTGTGAATCTTGGGTAGTAGGTAGAATATCCTGGCTCTGGGTGCTTCTTTTCCCTTTAGGTAGCTGCTCTGTTTCGTATTTATGTATTTTTTGTCCAACAGCGTATCTATGATTTTATTTATGTCCTCCACTGTTTTTAGGTAAGTGGGTTCCTGTAGTTTCCTGTAGTGTTCCTGGTTGTTGAGCTGTCTCTCAGCCTCCCAGATGTACTGTTCTCTGTCCATGATCACTATAGCGCTTCCCTTGTCTGCTGGTTTAATGACTATGTTTCTGTTTTTGGCTAGGTTCCTGAGGGCTGTTACCTCCTCCTGCGTTAGGTTACAGTGATCTCTATGTTGTTCTGGCAGTACGTCTAGTGCTTCCCTGTCTAGGGTGATCAAGTCGGTGATTTCCTGGGCAATTTGTCCCCCTCTAGGCTCCCATTTGGATGTGGGCATGAAGGGTATCCTGTCCTTTTTTCTCTTGTTTTGGAAAAAGGCTGCCAGTTTTAGTTTCCTGTGGTATATTCCTATGTCCTGTCTTAGGTTATTCCTCTGTTGTTTGTGGATATCTAGCGTGGGGATGAAGGAAAGTCCTTTTTCCAGTAGTTTTATTTGGGGCTCTGTCGGTTGAAAGTTGTTGGCCAGGAGTACTATGTTCTTGCTCCCCTCCTCAGTTTGTAGGCTTGTGGGGATGTCTAGTTTAAATGCGTCATCCAGTGTTGCAGCATCTTTTCTGCTGTTTCTGTGGTCCAGTGGACGTTGTCCCTTGCTGTTTTAAAGTCCTGTTTCCGCAGTTTTGGGATGTGATTCGTATTCTCCATGATGTACTTATTCAGTGTATCCAGGTTCCTCCGTTGTTCCGGGGGTAGTGTGTCCGAGTAGTTGATCACCGGGATGTAGATTTCTGCGTCCGGGAATGCAAGTTTGGATGCTCTGCGAGCCTTCTGCACCTGCTTTATTGTTGTTTCCTTTGGTTTGTTTTCCCTGTTATTGATCCCGAAAGAGAGCACTACTTTCTTCACCGTGGTGTTGTCCCTGTGTGCTTGTAGCAGCGGTTCCACGTGGGAGAATTTAGCGCCCGGATAGCTGTCAATCTGGACATCCTCGTTCGTGTGTGGTGGGATGTTAGCCAGATTCGAGTCACCGATGATGAGACAACTTTTCCGGGTTTTCAGGGACCAATCCAGGTTTTTCCTACTGGTGTTTGGGTGGCGTGTTGGTCTGTAAGTTGTTTTGGGAGTCTCGGTAGAGACTAGTGTCCGTTGTACAGTTACTACGGGGAAGATGTGCGCCCTGGGAGGAGTGGGGGAGGAGGGAGAGGAAGCTGGAGAAGCCGGTGCAGTGGAGAGGTCAGGAAACGGGATGGAGAGAGAGGGTGAAAGTTGATTCAAGTTAGGGTTAGTGTCCGGGGAAAGATTAGGGGACAAGGCAGCAGGAGACGGGAGCGAGGGAGAGGATGGAGGTGGGTTAGGGTTAGAGTCAGGGGAAGGATTAGGAGACGAGGCAGCAGGAGCCGGGGTAGAGAGAGAAGATGGAATTTGGTTAGGGTTAGAGTTAGGGTCGAGGGAAAGGTTAATAGATAAGGCAGGAGGGTTCAGGTCAGGCATGCAGGGTGAAAGGTTAAGATTAGGCACAGATGAGTGAGAGGTGTGGGTAGAGAGGAGGGAAGCAGAAAATGGAGAGTGAGAAGGGAGGAGAGAAGCATCCAAGTTAGATGCTGGGGAGATGAGGGAGGCAGGCGCACAGGATGCAGAGGCAGTGGGGGAGGCATGCAGGCGGGATCTCGGTCTAGGTGTTGGAGTGACCGAGTGGGTAGAGAGCTGCAGGGAAGAAGGTGCAAGTGGTGAGCCTGCCGGGGAAATCTCAGACGGCTGGAAGGCCGGAGGGGGAGTCGCGGCTGGTTCTGCGTTGCTCCTCTTTTTATTCTCACGGCTCCTGTTGTTCGGCGTGCGTCGGGTTTTTGGAATCTGAGGGAATTCTGTCTGTGACAGTGCCGGCGTGTCTGCAGGGGCGATCCTTGGAGGGATCGTCCAGGGGGCAGGATTTTCATTCTCTCCTGTGCTAGCACTCTGAGAGCTGTTGCCGGTCTCTGTCTCCCTCTCGGTTTCCTCCGTCAGCACGCTGTACCGGTTCTGAGTGGTGGTCGGTGGCTGTGAAGGTGTTGTTTTGGGGCTGTTTACGCTGATGATGATGGCCCTGGTGTGCTCCAGAGAGCTCCTGTGCAGTCTCTTGCCGAGGTTGTTCCAGGCCCAGCGTTGAGCTACTTCCCATGGTTCTCTCCAGTTTCCTGTGAGCACCTGGGAGAGCTCTGCGGACAGTCTGTCGATCTCATCAGTGTAGTGTCCATCAAGGATTACTCGAGTATTGTAGCCCCAGTTTCTAGCATTGCCTTCCAGGAGGAGCAAGGTTTTCCCTGTCGGGCAAGCTGGTTTGATGAGATCCATCAGTTCCTTCATCTTGCGTAGCAGGCTGGGAGGATCCGGTCTGGACTCTTTGTTGTGGTCCACGCTGACAGTAATATTGCGCAGGTGGTGTACCATACGGATCAAATTAAACATTATTCTCACCGTGATTTGAAAAGAGCTCTGACACTGTGTCATTTGTCTTTTCCTGTGGTGCTGTGTGTGTGCTGTGGTGTAGCCTCTCTGGTAGTGTGTGTTGTCAGCCCGGGGCTGGCGTCTACCTTTGTGGCTCATACTTACCTAACAAATTTAACAAGGCTTTAGTTGGCACCGTTAGGTATCGACCTGTGTTAGATTTGTGTTTTTGTGCTGTAGGCTGAGTCCTCCGGAGTGCTGTTTCTGCTGGAGGGCTGCTGCAGCGTGTGGAGAGGTCCTTTGTGAAGGTCTCCTGAGTAAACTGAGTAAGGTATCAACCTAAGTCAGTTTTGCTCCTTGTTGGTCCTCTGTGGAGAGAGTTCTCTTCCGTGGAGGGAGGGTTCGTCCTTCTGGTTCTTGCTGGAGGTGGAAGCTTGTCCTTTTTCTCGGTGTGTAGGTCGCGACGTTTCGATCTGGTTAGATCTTCATCAGGCAGTGTGGCTGCTCAGTGTTTTGCTGCTCTATTTGTGTCTGTGTATTTTGGGCTCCGCCCGCTTTCTCCGCCCCCTCCTTTCTCATTGATCGGTTTGATCTGGACAGTCTGCCAATGGCAGGGCTGCTTCCCCAGAGGCACGAGCTGGTTAGGTTCGGGACAACGGATCCTGCTTTCTAGAGCTGTCAGTTTTAACTGACTTGTGCTTCTAAAAAAGACAGGGAATGCATAGGCCATCTGTGGATTCCCTGATTCAAACCTCACTCTGATACTCGGCAGGTCGGGCTGAGAAAGCATGTCAAATTTATTTAATGTTCAGTCCAGTGGGATATCTGGTGTCGAGTTGACGAATCCAGTATCTCTCTGTCTGCTGCCGTTGTGCAGCTGTCCAATTAATGTTGTGTTCGAGTCCGCTCACTTCTAGTGATTGAAGGCCGTGTTCCAGAAAATGTGGGACTAATTTAGTGTGCATTTCTTTCTGGTTCTTAATGTTATATCTGTGTTGTGCCAGTCGGATTCGGATGGAATTCCCTGTTTCTCCTATGTACTGGCTCCCGCATTTGTTGCATGTGATGATGTACACGCAGTTTCTTGTGTCCAGATTGATTTTCTGGAGGATGGGAAATACCTGTTTGGTTCCCCTGTTCTTTACAGATTTTTTCTCTTTAAAGAACTGCGGTTTGTTTTTGTGTGGTTGTCCCGGTTTTGGTTTTAGTTTACTTTTGACTAAGATGTCCTGTAAGTTTTTGTTTTTCCTATATGCTGATATGATCCTAAATTCCTGCATCACAGAATTGTTCCTTTGAGTGTCTTCAAAGTTCCTTTTGATTCTGTTGTTAATGTGGATACTTAGGCTCGAGTAAGTTGTTATCAGGGGGATGGGAGTTTTGAGGTTCTTCTCCTTTGTTTCCAGAAACGACTTTCGGATTTTCCTCAGGAAGCTCCGGGCGTAGCCTCTTTTCCTCAACGACCCATATAGAGTCTGAGTGGCCTTTTCAAATTCCGTGGACTGGCTGCAGATTCTGTGGAATCTTAAGAGTTGGGATTTAACAAGTCCTCTGAATGTGTGTTTTGGGTGGAAGCTGTTTTTGTGTAGTAATGAATGTGTGTCAGTATCTTTGAAATAAACCTTTGTGTCTAATGTGTTAGTGCGGTTAAAATCAGGGCCTTTGTATGTGGTGGTGTCTAAGAAATTAATTGAGGAGTTATGTGTGGTGTGTTTAACTTTGATCGATGTGTGGTGCGTGTTTAAGATGTTCATGAAGTCTAAAAATGTGTCTGTGCCGTGTGTCCATGTGCCCCAGATGTCATCTAAATATCTAAAGTAGTGTGTGGGTTTGTGTGTGCATTTCTCGAAGACTGTTTCTTCCCAGTCAGCCATGTAAATGTCCGCATAGGCTGGTGCGAATTTCTTGCCCATTGCTGTCCCTTTGATTTGGAGGTAAAATTCCTGGTTGAATTCAAAGTCGTTTTTCGTCAGGTTGATGAACAGGAGTTCCAGGATTTCTGCATCCGGTCTGTCTTTATCCGGGTATTTGTTGAACCATTTCCTAACTGCTTTTAGTCCCTCTGTTGTTTCTATGTTAGTGTATAGGCTGTCTACATCTATACTGAATAAAAACGCAGACTGTGGGACGGTGATGCCTCTGATTTTGGCTACAAAATCATAGGTGTCCTTTATGTAGCTAGGATGGCGGTTCGACAGAGGATTTAGAAAGAAATCTATGTATTCTGCCGTCCTGTAGGATTCACTGTTGCAGTCAGAGACAATCGGCCTCCCTGATGGAATCTCATACGGTTTAGGCCATGTGTCTGGTGCTTTGTGAATCTTGGGTAGTAGGTAGAATATCCTGGCTCTGGGTGCTTCTTTTCCCTTTAGGTAGCTGCTCTGTTTCGTATTTATGTATTTTTTGTCCAACAGCGTATCTATGATTTTATTTATGTCCTCCACTGTTTTTAGGTAAGTGGGTTCCTGTAGTTTCCTGTAGTGTTCCTGGTTGTTGAGCTGTCTCTCAGCCTCCCAGATGTACTGTTCTCTGTCCATGATCACTATAGCGCTTCCCTTGTCTGCTGGTTTAATGACTATGTTTCTGTTTTTGGCTAGGTTCCTGAGGGCTGTTACCTCCTCCTGCGTTAGGTTACAGTGATCTCTATGTTGTTCTGGCAGTACGTCTAGTGCTTCCCTGTCTAGGGTGATCAAGTCGGTGATTTCCTGGGCAATTTGTCCCCCTCTAGGCTCCCATTTGGATGTGGGCATGAAGGGTATCCTGTCCTTTTTTCTCTTGTTTTGGAAAAAGGCTGCCAGTTTTAGTTTCCTGTGGTATATTCCTATGTCCTGTCTTAGGTTATTCCTCTGTTGTTTGTGGATATCTAGCGTGGGGATGAAGGAAAGTCCTTTTTCCAGTAGTTTTATTTGGGGCTCTGTCGGTTGAAAGTTGTTGGCCAGGAGTACTATGTTCTTGCTCCCCTCCTCAGTTTGTAGGCTTGTGGGGATGTCTAGTTTAAATGCGTCATCCAGTGTTGCAGCATCTTTTCTGCTGTTTCTGTGGTCCAGTGGACGTTGTCCCTTGCTGTTTTAAAGTCCTGTTTCCGCAGTTTTGGGATGTGATTCGTATTCTCCATGATGTACTTATTCAGTGTATCCAGGTTCCTCCGTTGTTCCGGGGGTAGTGTGTCCGAGTAGTTGATCACCGGGATGTAGATTTCTGCGTCCGGGAATGCAAGTTTGGATGCTCTGCGAGCCTTCTGCACCTGCTTTATTGTTGTTTCCTTTGGTTTGTTTTCCCTGTTATTGATCCCGAAAGAGAGCACTACTTTCTTCACCGTGGTGTTGTCCCTGTGTGCTTGTAGCAGCGGTTCCACGTGGGAGAATTTAGCGCCCGGATAGCTGTCAATCTGGACATCCTCGTTCGTGTGTGGTGGGATGTTAGCCAGATTCGAGTCACCGATGATGAGACAACTTTTCCGGGTTTTCAGGGACCAATCCAGGTTTTTCCTACTGGTGTTTGGGTGGCGTGTTGGTCTGTAAGTTGTTTTGGGAGTCTCGGTAGAGACTAGTGTCCGTTGTACAGTTACTACGGGGAAGATGTGCGCCCTGGGAGGAGTGGGGGAGGAGGGAGAGGAAGCTGGAGAAGCCGGTGCAGTGGAGAGGTCAGGAAACGGGATGGAGAGAGAGGGTGAAAGTTGATTCAAGTTAGGGTTAGTGTCCGGGGAAAGATTAGGGGACAAGGCAGCAGGAGACGGGAGCGAGGGAGAGGATGGAGGTGGGTTAGGGTTAGAGTCAGGGGAAGGATTAGGAGACGAGGCAGCAGGAGCCGGGGTAGAGAGAGAAGATGGAATTTGGTTAGGGTTAGAGTTAGGGTCGAGGGAAAGGTTAATAGATAAGGCAGGAGGGTTCAGGTCAGGCATGCAGGGTGAAAGGTTAAGATTAGGCACAGATGAGTGAGAGGTGTGGGTAGAGAGGAGGGAAGCAGAAAATGGAGAGTGAGAAGGGAGGAGAGAAGCATCCAAGTTAGATGCTGGGGAGATGAGGGAGGCAGGCGCACAGGATGCAGAGGCAGTGGGGGAGGCATGCAGGCGGGATCTCGGTCTAGGTGTTGGAGTGACCGAGTGGGTAGAGAGCTGCAGGGAAGAAGGTGCAAGTGGTGAGCCTGCCGGGGAAATCTCAGACGGCTGGAAGGCCGGAGGGGGAGTCGCGGCTGGTTCTGCGTTGCTCCTCTTTTTATTCTCACGGCTCCTGTTGTTCGGCGTGCGTCGGGTTTTTGGAATCTGAGGGAATTCTGTCTGTGACAGTGCCGGCGTGTCTGCAGGGGCGATCCTTGGAGGGATCGTCCAGGGGGCAGGATTTTCATTCTCTCCTGTGCTAGCACTCTGAGAGCTGTTGCCGGTCTCTGTCTCCCTCTCGGTTTCCTCCGTCAGCACGCTGTACCGGTTCTGAGTGGTGGTCGGTGGCTGTGAAGGTGTTGTTTTGGGGCTGTTTACGCTGATGATGATGGCCCTGGTGTGCTCCAGAGAGCTCCTGTGCAGTCTCTTGCCGAGGTTGTTCCAGGCCCAGCGTTGAGCTACTTCCCATGGTTCTCTCCAGTTTCCTGTGAGCACCTGGGAGAGCTCTGCGGACAGTCTGTCGATCTCATCAGTGTAGTGTCCATCAAGGATTACTCGAGTATTGTAGCCCCAGTTTCTAGCATTGCCTTCCAGGAGGAGCAAGGTTTTCCCTGTCGGGCAAGCTGGTTTGATGAGATCCATCAGTTCCTTCATCTTGCGTAGCAGGCTGGGAGGATCCGGTCTGGACTCTTTGTTGTGGTCCACGCTGACAGTAATATTGCGCAGGTGGTGTACCATACGGATCAAATTAAACATTATTCTCACCGTGATTTGAAAAGAGCTCTGACACTGTGTCATTTGTCTTTTCCTGTGGTGCTGTGTGTGTGCTGTGGTGTAGCCTCTCTGGTAGTGTGTGTTGTCAGCCCGGGGCTGGCGTCTACCTTTGTGGCTCATACTTACCTAACAAATTTAACAAGGCTTTAGTTGGCACCGTTAGGTATCGACCTGTGTTAGATTTGTGTTTTTGTGCTGTAGGCTGAGTCCTCCGGAGTGCTGTTTCTGCTGGAGGGCTGCTGCAGCGTGTGGAGAGGTCCTTTGTGAAGGTCTCCTGAGTAAACTGAGTAAGGTATCAACCTAAGTCAGTTTTGCTCCTTGTTGGTCCTCTGTGGAGAGAGTTCTCTTCCGTGGAGGGAGGGTTCGTCCTTCTGGTTCTTGCTGGAGGTGGAAGCTTGTCCTTTTTCTCGGTGTGTAGGTCGCGACGTTTCGATCTGGTTAGATCTTCATCAGGCAGTGTGGCTGCTCAGTGTTTTGCTGCTCTATTTGTGTCTGTGTATTTTGGGCTCCGCCCGCTTTCTCCGCCCCCTCCTTTCTCATTGATCGGTTTGATCTGGACAGTCTGCCAATGGCAGGGCTGCTTCCCCAGAGGCACGAGCTGGTTAGGTTCGGGACAACGGATCCTGCTTTCTAGAGCTGTCAGTTTTAACTGACTTGTGCTTCTAAAAAAGACAGGGAATGCATAGGCCATCTGTGGATTCCCTGATTCAAACCTCACTCTGATACTCGGCAGGTCGGGCTGAGAAAGCATGTCAAATTTATTTAATGTTCAGTCCAGTGGGATATCTGGTGTCGAGTTGACGAATCCAGTATCTCTCTGTCTGCTGCCGTTGTGCAGCTGTCCAATTAATGTTGTGTTCGAGTCCGCTCACTTCTAGTGATTGAAGGCCGTGTTCCAGAAAATGTGGGACTAATTTAGTGTGCATTTCTTTCTGGTTCTTAATGTTATATCTGTGTTGTGCCAGTCGGATTCGGATGGAATTCCCTGTTTCTCCTATGTACTGGCTCCCGCATTTGTTGCATGTGATGATGTACACGCAGTTTCTTGTGTCCAGATTGATTTTCTGGAGGATGGGAAATACCTGTTTGGTTCCCCTGTTCTTTACAGATTTTTTCTCTTTAAAGAACTGCGGTTTGTTTTTGTGTGGTTGTCCCGGTTTTGGTTTTAGTTTACTTTTGACTAAGATGTCCTGTAAGTTTTTGTTTTTCCTATATGCTGATATGATCCTAAATTCCTGCATCACAGAATTGTTCCTTTGAGTGTCTTCAAAGTTCCTTTTGATTCTGTTGTTAATGTGGATACTTAGGCTCGAGTAAGTTGTTATCAGGGGGATGGGAGTTTTGAGGTTCTTCTCCTTTGTTTCCAGAAACGACTTTCGGATTTTCCTCAGGAAGCTCCGGGCGTAGCCTCTTTTCCTCAACGACCCATATAGAGTCTGAGTGGCCTTTTCAAATTCCGTGGACTGGCTGCAGATTCTGTGGAATCTTAAGAGTTGGGATTTAACAAGTCCTCTGAATGTGTGTTTTGGGTGGAAGCTGTTTTTGTGTAGTAATGAATGTGTGTCAGTATCTTTGAAATAAACCTTTGTGTCTAATGTGTTAGTGCGGTTAAAATCAGGGCCTTTGTATGTGGTGGTGTCTAAGAAATTAATTGAGGAGTTATGTGTGGTGTGTTTAACTTTGATCGATGTGTGGTGCGTGTTTAAGATGTTCATGAAGTCTAAAAATGTGTCTGTGCCGTGTGTCCATGTGCCCCAGATGTCATCTAAATATCTAAAGTAGTGTGTGGGTTTGTGTGTGCATTTCTCGAAGACTGTTTCTTCCCAGTCAGCCATGTAAATGTCCGCATAGGCTGGTGCGAATTTCTTGCCCATTGCTGTCCCTTTGATTTGGAGGTAAAATTCCTGGTTGAATTCAAAGTCGTTTTTCGTCAGGTTGATGAACAGGAGTTCCAGGATTTCTGCATCCGGTCTGTCTTTATCCGGGTATTTGTTGAACCATTTCCTAACTGCTTTTAGTCCCTCTGTTGTTTCTATGTTAGTGTATAGGCTGTCTACATCTATACTGAATAAAAACGCAGACTGTGGGACGGTGATGCCTCTGATTTTGGCTACAAAATCATAGGTGTCCTTTATGTAGCTAGGATGGCGGTTCGACAGAGGATTTAGAAAGAAATCTATGTATTCTGCCGTCCTGTAGGATTCACTGTTGCAGTCAGAGACAATCGGCCTCCCTGATGGAATCTCATACGGTTTAGGCCATGTGTCTGGTGCTTTGTGAATCTTGGGTAGTAGGTAGAATATCCTGGCTCTGGGTGCTTCTTTTCCCTTTAGGTAGCTGCTCTGTTTCGTATTTATGTATTTTTTGTCCAACAGCGTATCTATGATTTTATTTATGTCCTCCACTGTTTTTAGGTAAGTGGGTTCCTGTAGTTTCCTGTAGTGTTCCTGGTTGTTGAGCTGTCTCTCAGCCTCCCAGATGTACTGTTCTCTGTCCATGATCACTATAGCGCTTCCCTTGTCTGCTGGTTTAATGA
Organism: Semicossyphus pulcher; assembly: GCF_022749685.1. Classification (NCBI taxonomy): domain Eukaryota; kingdom Metazoa; phylum Chordata; class Actinopteri; order Labriformes; family Labridae; genus Semicossyphus; species Semicossyphus pulcher. The sequence continues at coordinate 24,219,027 of NW_027211694.1, forward strand.
CTATGTTTCTGTTTTTGGCTAGGTTCCTGAGGGCTGTTACCTCCTCCTGCGTTAGGTTACAGTGATCTCTATGTTGTTCTGGCAGTACGTCTAGTGCTTCCCTGTCTAGGGTGATCAAGTCGGTGATTTCCTGGGCAATTTGTCCCCCTCTAGGCTCCCATTTGGATGTGGGCATGAAGGGTATCCTGTCCTTTTTTCTCTTGTTTTGGAAAAAGGCTGCCAGTTTTAGTTTCCTGTGGTATATTCCTATGTCCTGTCTTAGGTTATTCCTCTGTTGTTTGTGGATATCTAGCGTGGGGATGAAGGAAAGTCCTTTTTCCAGTAGTTTTATTTGGGGCTCTGTCGGTTGAAAGTTGTTGGCCAGGAGTACTATGTTCTTGCTCCCCTCCTCAGTTTGTAGGCTTGTGGGGATGTCTAGTTTAAATGCGTCATCCAGTGTTGCAGCATCTTTTCTGCTGTTTCTGTGGTCCAGTGGACGTTGTCCCTTGCTGTTTTAAAGTCCTGTTTCCGCAGTTTTGGGATGTGATTCGTATTCTCCATGATGTACTTATTCAGTGTATCCAGGTTCCTCCGTTGTTCCGGGGGTAGTGTGTCCGAGTAGTTGATCACCGGGATGTAGATTTCTGCGTCCGGGAATGCAAGTTTGGATGCTCTGCGAGCCTTCTGCACCTGCTTTATTGTTGTTTCCTTTGGTTTGTTTTCCCTGTTATTGATCCCGAAAGAGAGCACTACTTTCTTCACCGTGGTGTTGTCCCTGTGTGCTTGTAGCAGCGGTTCCACGTGGGAGAATTTAGCGCCCGGATAGCTGTCAATCTGGACATCCTCGTTCGTGTGTGGTGGGATGTTAGCCAGATTCGAGTCACCGATGATGAGACAACTTTTCCGGGTTTTCAGGGACCAATCCAGGTTTTTCCTACTGGTGTTTGGGTGGCGTGTTGGTCTGTAAGTTGTTTTGGGAGTCTCGGTAGAGACTAGTGTCCGTTGTACAGTTACTACGGGGAAGATGTGCGCCCTGGGAGGAGTGGGGGAGGAGGGAGAGGAAGCTGGAGAAGCCGGTGCAGTGGAGAGGTCAGGAAACGGGATGGAGAGAGAGGGTGAAAGTTGATTCAAGTTAGGGTTAGTGTCCGGGGAAAGATTAGGGGACAAGGCAGCAGGAGACGGGAGCGAGGGAGAGGATGGAGGTGGGTTAGGGTTAGAGTCAGGGGAAGGATTAGGAGACGAGGCAGCAGGAGCCGGGGTAGAGAGAGAAGATGGAATTTGGTTAGGGTTAGAGTTAGGGTCGAGGGAAAGGTTAATAGATAAGGCAGGAGGGTTCAGGTCAGGCATGCAGGGTGAAAGGTTAAGATTAGGCACAGATGAGTGAGAGGTGTGGGTAGAGAGGAGGGAAGCAGAAAATGGAGAGTGAGAAGGGAGGAGAGAAGCATCCAAGTTAGATGCTGGGGAGATGAGGGAGGCAGGCGCACAGGATGCAGAGGCAGTGGGGGAGGCATGCAGGCGGGATCTCGGTCTAGGTGTTGGAGTGACCGAGTGGGTAGAGAGCTGCAGGGAAGAAGGTGCAAGTGGTGAGCCTGCCGGGGAAATCTCAGACGGCTGGAAGGCCGGAGGGGGAGTCGCGGCTGGTTCTGCGTTGCTCCTCTTTTTATTCTCACGGCTCCTGTTGTTCGGCGTGCGTCGGGTTTTTGGAATCTGAGGGAATTCTGTCTGTGACAGTGCCGGCGTGTCTGCAGGGGCGATCCTTGGAGGGATCGTCCAGGGGGCAGGATTTTCATTCTCTCCTGTGCTAGCACTCTGAGAGCTGTTGCCGGTCTCTGTCTCCCTCTCGGTTTCCTCCGTCAGCACGCTGTACCGGTTCTGAGTGGTGGTCGGTGGCTGTGAAGGTGTTGTTTTGGGGCTGTTTACGCTGATGATGATGGCCCTGGTGTGCTCCAGAGAGCTCCTGTGCAGTCTCTTGCCGAGGTTGTTCCAGGCCCAGCGTTGAGCTACTTCCCATGGTTCTCTCCAGTTTCCTGTGAGCACCTGGGAGAGCTCTGCGGACAGTCTGTCGATCTCATCAGTGTAGTGTCCATCAAGGATTACTCGAGTATTGTAGCCCCAGTTTCTAGCATTGCCTTCCAGGAGGAGCAAGGTTTTCCCTGTCGGGCAAGCTGGTTTGATGAGATCCATCAGTTCCTTCATCTTGCGTAGCAGGCTGGGAGGATCCGGTCTGGACTCTTTGTTGTGGTCCACGCTGACAGTAATATTGCGCAGGTGGTGTACCATACGGATCAAATTAAACATTATTCTCACCGTGATTTGAAAAGAGCTCTGACACTGTGTCATTTGTCTTTTCCTGTGGTGCTGTGTGTGTGCTGTGGTGTAGCCTCTCTGGTAGTGTGTGTTGTCAGCCCGGGGCTGGCGTCTACCTTTGTGGCTCATACTTACCTAACAAATTTAACAAGGCTTTAGTTGGCACCGTTAGGTATCGACCTGTGTTAGATTTGTGTTTTTGTGCTGTAGGCTGAGTCCTCCGGAGTGCTGTTTCTGCTGGAGGGCTGCTGCAGCGTGTGGAGAGGTCCTTTGTGAAGGTCTCCTGAGTAAACTGAGTAAGGTATCAACCTAAGTCAGTTTTGCTCCTTGTTGGTCCTCTGTGGAGAGAGTTCTCTTCCGTGGAGGGAGGGTTCGTCCTTCTGGTTCTTGCTGGAGGTGGAAGCTTGTCCTTTTTCTCGGTGTGTAGGTCGCGACGTTTCGATCTGGTTAGATCTTCATCAGGCAGTGTGGCTGCTCAGTGTTTTGCTGCTCTATTTGTGTCTGTGTATTTTGGGCTCCGCCCGCTTTCTCCGCCCCCTCCTTTCTCATTGATCGGTTTGATCTGGACAGTCTGCCAATGGCAGGGCTGCTTCCCCAGAGGCACGAGCTGGTTAGGTTCGGGACAACGGATCCTGCTTTCTAGAGCTGTCAGTTTTAACTGACTTGTGCTTCTAAAAAAGACAGGGAATGCATAGGCCATCTGTGGATTCCCTGATTCAAACCTCACTCTGATACTCGGCAGGTCGGGCTGAGAAAGCATGTCAAATTTATTTAATGTTCAGTCCAGTGGGATATCTGGTGTCGAGTTGACGAATCCAGTATCTCTCTGTCTGCTGCCGTTGTGCAGCTGTCCAATTAATGTTGTGTTCGAGTCCGCTCACTTCTAGTGATTGAAGGCCGTGTTCCAGAAAATGTGGGACTAATTTAGTGTGCATTTCTTTCTGGTTCTTAATGTTATATCTGTGTTGTGCCAGTCGGATTCGGATGGAATTCCCTGTTTCTCCTATGTACTGGCTCCCGCATTTGTTGCATGTGATGATGTACACGCAGTTTCTTGTGTCCAGATTGATTTTCTGGAGGATGGGAAATACCTGTTTGGTTCCCCTGTTCTTTACAGATTTTTTCTCTTTAAAGAACTGCGGTTTGTTTTTGTGTGGTTGTCCCGGTTTTGGTTTTAGTTTACTTTTGACTAAGATGTCCTGTAAGTTTTTGTTTTTCCTATATGCTGATATGATCCTAAATTCCTGCATCACAGAATTGTTCCTTTGAGTGTCTTCAAAGTTCCTTTTGATTCTGTTGTTAATGTGGATACTTAGGCTCGAGTAAGTTGTTATCAGGGGGATGGGAGTTTTGAGGTTCTTCTCCTTTGTTTCCAGAAACGACTTTCGGATTTTCCTCAGGAAGCTCCGGGCGTAGCCTCTTTTCCTCAACGACCCATATAGAGTCTGAGTGGCCTTTTCAAATTCCGTGGACTGGCTGCAGATTCTGTGGAATCTTAAGAGTTGGGATTTAACAAGTCCTCTGAATGTGTGTTTTGGGTGGAAGCTGTTTTTGTGTAGTAATGAATGTGTGTCAGTATCTTTGAAATAAACCTTTGTGTCTAATGTGTTAGTGCGGTTAAAATCAGGGCCTTTGTATGTGGTGGTGTCTAAGAAATTAATTGAGGAGTTATGTGTGGTGTGTTTAACTTTGATCGATGTGTGGTGCGTGTTTAAGATGTTCATGAAGTCTAAAAATGTGTCTGTGCCGTGTGTCCATGTGCCCCAGATGTCATCTAAATATCTAAAGTAGTGTGTGGGTTTGTGTGTGCATTTCTCGAAGACTGTTTCTTCCCAGTCAGCCATGTAAATGTCCGCATAGGCTGGTGCGAATTTCTTGCCCATTGCTGTCCCTTTGATTTGGAGGTAAAATTCCTGGTTGAATTCAAAGTCGTTTTTCGTCAGGTTGATGAACAGGAGTTCCAGGATTTCTGCATCCGGTCTGTCTTTATCCGGGTATTTGTTGAACCATTTCCTAACTGCTTTTAGTCCCTCTGTTGTTTCTATGTTAGTGTATAGGCTGTCTACATCTATACTGAATAAAAACGCAGACTGTGGGACGGTGATGCCTCTGATTTTGGCTACAAAATCATAGGTGTCCTTTATGTAGCTAGGATGGCGGTTCGACAGAGGATTTAGAAAGAAATCTATGTATTCTGCCGTCCTGTAGGATTCACTGTTGCAGTCAGAGACAATCGGCCTCCCTGATGGAATCTCATACGGTTTAGGCCATGTGTCTGGTGCTTTGTGAATCTTGGGTAGTAGGTAGAATATCCTGGCTCTGGGTGCTTCTTTTCCCTTTAGGTAGCTGCTCTGTTTCGTATTTATGTATTTTTTGTCCAACAGCGTATCTATGATTTTATTTATGTCCTCCACTGTTTTTAGGTAAGTGGGTTCCTGTAGTTTCCTGTAGTGTTCCTGGTTGTTGAGCTGTCTCTCAGCCTCCCAGATGTACTGTTCTCTGTCCATGATCACTATAGCGCTTCCCTTGTCTGCTGGTTTAATGACTATGTTTCTGTTTTTGGCTAGGTTCCTGAGGGCTGTTACCTCCTCCTGCGTTAGGTTACAGTGATCTCTATGTTGTTCTGGCAGTACGTCTAGTGCTTCCCTGTCTAGGGTGATCAAGTCGGTGATTTCCTGGGCAATTTGTCCCCCTCTAGGCTCCCATTTGGATGTGGGCATGAAGGGTATCCTGTCCTTTTTTCTCTTGTTTTGGAAAAAGGCTGCCAGTTTTAGTTTCCTGTGGTATATTCCTATGTCCTGTCTTAGGTTATTCCTCTGTTGTTTGTGGATATCTAGCGTGGGGATGAAGGAAAGTCCTTTTTCCAGTAGTTTTATTTGGGGCTCTGTCGGTTGAAAGTTGTTGGCCAGGAGTACTATGTTCTTGCTCCCCTCCTCAGTTTGTAGGCTTGTGGGGATGTCTAGTTTAAATGCGTCATCCAGTGTTGCAGCATCTTTTCTGCTGTTTCTGTGGTCCAGTGGACGTTGTCCCTTGCTGTTTTAAAGTCCTGTTTCCGCAGTTTTGGGATGTGATTCGTATTCTCCATGATGTACTTATTCAGTGTATCCAGGTTCCTCCGTTGTTCCGGGGGTAGTGTGTCCGAGTAGTTGATCACCGGGATGTAGATTTCTGCGTCCGGGAATGCAAGTTTGGATGCTCTGCGAGCCTTCTGCACCTGCTTTATTGTTGTTTCCTTTGGTTTGTTTTCCCTGTTATTGATCCCGAAAGAGAGCACTACTTTCTTCACCGTGGTGTTGTCCCTGTGTGCTTGTAGCAGCGGTTCCACGTGGGAGAATTTAGCGCCCGGATAGCTGTCAATCTGGACATCCTCGTTCGTGTGTGGTGGGATGTTAGCCAGATTCGAGTCACCGATGATGAGACAACTTTTCCGGGTTTTCAGGGACCAATCCAGGTTTTTCCTACTGGTGTTTGGGTGGCGTGTTGGTCTGTAAGTTGTTTTGGGAGTCTCGGTAGAGACTAGTGTCCGTTGTACAGTTACTACGGGGAAGATGTGCGCCCTGGGAGGAGTGGGGGAGGAGGGAGAGGAAGCTGGAGAAGCCGGTGCAGTGGAGAGGTCAGGAAACGGGATGGAGAGAGAGGGTGAAAGTTGATTCAAGTTAGGGTTAGTGTCCGGGGAAAGATTAGGGGACAAGGCAGCAGGAGACGGGAGCGAGGGAGAGGATGGAGGTGGGTTAGGGTTAGAGTCAGGGGAAGGATTAGGAGACGAGGCAGCAGGAGCCGGGGTAGAGAGAGAAGATGGAATTTGGTTAGGGTTAGAGTTAGGGTCGAGGGAAAGGTTAATAGATAAGGCAGGAGGGTTCAGGTCAGGCATGCAGGGTGAAAGGTTAAGATTAGGCACAGATGAGTGAGAGGTGTGGGTAGAGAGGAGGGAAGCAGAAAATGGAGAGTGAGAAGGGAGGAGAGAAGCATCCAAGTTAGATGCTGGGGAGATGAGGGAGGCAGGCGCACAGGATGCAGAGGCAGTGGGGGAGGCATGCAGGCGGGATCTCGGTCTAGGTGTTGGAGTGACCGAGTGGGTAGAGAGCTGCAGGGAAGAAGGTGCAAGTGGTGAGCCTGCCGGGGAAATCTCAGACGGCTGGAAGGCCGGAGGGGGAGTCGCGGCTGGTTCTGCGTTGCTCCTCTTTTTATTCTCACGGCTCCTGTTGTTCGGCGTGCGTCGGGTTTTTGGAATCTGAGGGAATTCTGTCTGTGACAGTGCCGGCGTGTCTGCAGGGGCGATCCTTGGAGGGATCGTCCAGGGGGCAGGATTTTCATTCTCTCCTGTGCTAGCACTCTGAGAGCTGTTGCCGGTCTCTGTCTCCCTCTCGGTTTCCTCCGTCAGCACGCTGTACCGGTTCTGAGTGGTGGTCGGTGGCTGTGAAGGTGTTGTTTTGGGGCTGTTTACGCTGATGATGATGGCCCTGGTGTGCTCCAGAGAGCTCCTGTGCAGTCTCTTGCCGAGGTTGTTCCAGGCCCAGCGTTGAGCTACTTCCCATGGTTCTCTCCAGTTTCCTGTGAGCACCTGGGAGAGCTCTGCGGACAGTCTGTCGATCTCATCAGTGTAGTGTCCATCAAGGATTACTCGAGTATTGTAGCCCCAGTTTCTAGCATTGCCTTCCAGGAGGAGCAAGGTTTTCCCTGTCGGGCAAGCTGGTTTGATGAGATCCATCAGTTCCTTCATCTTGCGTAGCAGGCTGGGAGGATCCGGTCTGGACTCTTTGTTGTGGTCCACGCTGACAGTAATATTGCGCAGGTGGTGTACCATACGGATCAAATTAAACATTATTCTCACCGTGATTTGAAAAGAGCTCTGACACTGTGTCATTTGTCTTTTCCTGTGGTGCTGTGTGTGTGCTGTGGTGTAGCCTCTCTGGTAGTGTGTGTTGTCAGCCCGGGGCTGGCGTCTACCTTTGTGGCTCATACTTACCTAACAAATTTAACAAGGCTTTAGTTGGCACCGTTAGGTATCGACCTGTGTTAGATTTGTGTTTTTGTGCTGTAGGCTGAGTCCTCCGGAGTGCTGTTTCTGCTGGAGGGCTGCTGCAGCGTGTGGAGAGGTCCTTTGTGAAGGTCTCCTGAGTAAACTGAGTAAGGTATCAACCTAAGTCAGTTTTGCTCCTTGTTGGTCCTCTGTGGAGAGAGTTCTCTTCCGTGGAGGGAGGGTTCGTCCTTCTGGTTCTTGCTGGAGGTGGAAGCTTGTCCTTTTTCTCGGTGTGTAGGTCGCGACGTTTCGATCTGGTTAGATCTTCATCAGGCAGTGTGGCTGCTCAGTGTTTTGCTGCTCTATTTGTGTCTGTGTATTTTGGGCTCCGCCCGCTTTCTCCGCCCCCTCCTTTCTCATTGATCGGTTTGATCTGGACAGTCTGCCAATGGCAGGGCTGCTTCCCCAGAGGCACGAGCTGGTTAGGTTCGGGACAACGGATCCTGCTTTCTAGAGCTGTCAGTTTTAACTGACTTGTGCTTCTAAAAAAGACAGGGAATGCATAGGCCATCTGTGGATTCCCTGATTCAAACCTCACTCTGATACTCGGCAGGTCGGGCTGAGAAAGCATGTCAAATTTATTTAATGTTCAGTCCAGTGGGATATCTGGTGTCGAGTTGACGAATCCAGTATCTCTCTGTCTGCTGCCGTTGTGCAGCTGTCCAATTAATGTTGTGTTCGAGTCCGCTCACTTCTAGTGATTGAAGGCCGTGTTCCAGAAAATGTGGGACTAATTTAGTGTGCATTTCTTTCTGGTTCTTAATGTTATATCTGTGTTGTGCCAGTCGGATTCGGATGGAATTCCCTGTTTCTCCTATGTACTGGCTCCCGCATTTGTTGCATGTGATGATGTACACGCAGTTTCTTGTGTCCAGATTGATTTTCTGGAGGATGGGAAATACCTGTTTGGTTCCCCTGTTCTTTACAGATTTTTTCTCTTTAAAGAACTGCGGTTTGTTTTTGTGTGGTTGTCCCGGTTTTGGTTTTAGTTTACTTTTGACTAAGATGTCCTGTAAGTTTTTGTTTTTCCTATATGCTGATATGATCCTAAATTCCTGCATCACAGAATTGTTCCTTTGAGTGTCTTCAAAGTTCCTTTTGATTCTGTTGTTAATGTGGATACTTAGGCTCGAGTAAGTTGTTATCAGGGGGATGGGAGTTTTGAGGTTCTTCTCCTTTGTTTCCAGAAACGACTTTCGGATTTTCCTCAGGAAGCTCCGGGCGTAGCCTCTTTTCCTCAACGACCCATATAGAGTCTGAGTGGCCTTTTCAAATTCCGTGGACTGGCTGCAGATTCTGTGGAATCTTAAGAGTTGGGATTTAACAAGTCCTCTGAATGTGTGTTTTGGGTGGAAGCTGTTTTTGTGTAGTAATGAATGTGTGTCAGTATCTTTGAAATAAACCTTTGTGTCTAATGTGTTAGTGCGGTTAAAATCAGGGCCTTTGTATGTGGTGGTGTCTAAGAAATTAATTGAGGAGTTATGTGTGGTGTGTTTAACTTTGATCGATGTGTGGTGCGTGTTTAAGATGTTCATGAAGTCTAAAAATGTGTCTGTGCCGTGTGTCCATGTGCCCCAGATGTCATCTAAATATCTAAAGTAGTGTGTGGGTTTGTGTGTGCATTTCTCGAAGACTGTTTCTTCCCAGTCAGCCATGTAAATGTCCGCATAGGCTGGTGCGAATTTCTTGCCCATTGCTGTCCCTTTGATTTGGAGGTAAAATTCCTGGTTGAATTCAAAGTCGTTTTTCGTCAGGTTGATGAACAGGAGTTCCAGGATTTCTGCATCCGGTCTGTCTTTATCCGGGTATTTGTTGAACCATTTCCTAACTGCTTTTAGTCCCTCTGTTGTTTCTATGTTAGTGTATAGGCTGTCTACATCTATACTGAATAAAAACGCAGACTGTGGGACGGTGATGCCTCTGATTTTGGCTACAAAATCATAGGTGTCCTTTATGTAGCTAGGATGGCGGTTCGACAGAGGATTTAGAAAGAAATCTATGTATTCTGCCGTCCTGTAGGATTCACTGTTGCAGTCAGAGACAATCGGCCTCCCTGATGGAATCTCATACGGTTTAGGCCATGTGTCTGGTGCTTTGTGAATCTTGGGTAGTAGGTAGAATATCCTGGCTCTGGGTGCTTCTTTTCCCTTTAGGTAGCTGCTCTGTTTCGTATTTATGTATTTTTTGTCCAACAGCGTATCTATGATTTTATTTATGTCCTCCACTGTTTTTAGGTAAGTGGGTTCCTGTAGTTTCCTGTAGTGTTCCTGGTTGTTGAGCTGTCTCTCAGCCTCCCAGATGTACTGTTCTCTGTCCATGATCACTATAGCGCTTCCCTTGTCTGCTGGTTTAATGACTATGTTTCTGTTTTTGGCTAGGTTCCTGAGGGCTGTTACCTCCTCCTGCGTTAGGTTACAGTGATCTCTATGTTGTTCTGGCAGTACGTCTAGTGCTTCCCTGTCTAGGGTGATCAAGTCGGTGATTTCCTGGGCAATTTGTCCCCCTCTAGGCTCCCATTTGGATGTGGGCATGAAGGGTATCCTGTCCTTTTTTCTCTTGTTTTGGAAAAAGGCTGCCAGTTTTAGTTTCCTGTGGTATATTCCTATGTCCTGTCTTAGGTTATTCCTCTGTTGTTTGTGGATATCTAGCGTGGGGATGAAGGAAAGTCCTTTTTCCAGTAGTTTTATTTGGGGCTCTGTCGGTTGAAAGTTGTTGGCCAGGAGTACTATGTTCTTGCTCCCCTCCTCAGTTTGTAGGCTTGTGGGGATGTCTAGTTTAAATGCGTCATCCAGTGTTGCAGCATCTTTTCTGCTGTTTCTGTGGTCCAGTGGACGTTGTCCCTTGCTGTTTTAAAGTCCTGTTTCCGCAGTTTTGGGATGTGATTCGTATTCTCCATGATGTACTTATTCAGTGTATCCAGGTTCCTCCGTTGTTCCGGGGGTAGTGTGTCCGAGTAGTTGATCACCGGGATGTAGATTTCTGCGTCCGGGAATGCAAGTTTGGATGCTCTGCGAGCCTTCTGCACCTGCTTTATTGTTGTTTCCTTTGGTTTGTTTTCCCTGTTATTGATCCCGAAAGAGAGCACTACTTTCTTCACCGTGGTGTTGTCCCTGTGTGCTTGTAGCAGCGGTTCCACGTGGGAGAATTTAGCGCCCGGATAGCTGTCAATCTGGACATCCTCGTTCGTGTGTGGTGGGATGTTAGCCAGATTCGAGTCACCGATGATGAGACAACTTTTCCGGGTTTTCAGGGACCAATCCAGGTTTTTCCTACTGGTGTTTGGGTGGCGTGTTGGTCTGTAAGTTGTTTTGGGAGTCTCGGTAGAGACTAGTGTCCGTTGTACAGTTACTACGGGGAAGATGTGCGCCCTGGGAGGAGTGGGGGAGGAGGGAGAGGAAGCTGGAGAAGCCGGTGCAGTGGAGAGGTCAGGAAACGGGATGGAGAGAGAGGGTGAAAGTTGATTCAAGTTAGGGTTAGTGTCCGGGGAAAGATTAGGGGACAAGGCAGCAGGAGACGGGAGCGAGGGAGAGGATGGAGGTGGGTTAGGGTTAGAGTCAGGGGAAGGATTAGGAGACGAGGCAGCAGGAGCCGGGGTAGAGAGAGAAGATGGAATTTGGTTAGGGTTAGAGTTAGGGTCGAGGGAAAGGTTAATAGATAAGGCAGGAGGGTTCAGGTCAGGCATGCAGGGTGAAAGGTTAAGATTAGGCACAGATGAGTGAGAGGTGTGGGTAGAGAGGAGGGAAGCAGAAAATGGAGAGTGAGAAGGGAGGAGAGAAGCATCCAAGTTAGATGCTGGGGAGATGAGGGAGGCAGGCGCACAGGATGCAGAGGCAGTGGGGGAGGCATGCAGGCGGGATCTCGGTCTAGGTGTTGGAGTGACCGAGTGGGTAGAGAGCTGCAGGGAAGAAGGTGCAAGTGGTGAGCCTGCCGGGGAAATCTCAGACGGCTGGAAGGCCGGAGGGGGAGTCGCGGCTGGTTCTGCGTTGCTCCTCTTTTTATTCTCACGGCTCCTGTTGTTCGGCGTGCGTCGGGTTTTTGGAATCTGAGGGAATTCTGTCTGTGACAGTGCCGGCGTGTCTGCAGGGGCGATCCTTGGAGGGATCGTCCAGGGGGCAGGATTTTCATTCTCTCCTGTGCTAGCACTCTGAGAGCTGTTGCCGGTCTCTGTCTCCCTCTCGGTTTCCTCCGTCAGCACGCTGTACCGGTTCTGAGTGGTGGTCGGTGGCTGTGAAGGTGTTGTTTTGGGGCTGTTTACGCTGATGATGATGGCCCTGGTGTGCTCCAGAGAGCTCCTGTGCAGTCTCTTGCCGAGGTTGTTCCAGGCCCAGCGTTGAGCTACTTCCCATGGTTCTCTCCAGTTTCCTGTGAGCACCTGGGAGAGCTCTGCGGACAGTCTGTCGATCTCATCAGTGTAGTGTCCATCAAGGATTACTCGAGTATTGTAGCCCCAGTTTCTAGCATTGCCTTCCAGGAGGAGCAAGGTTTTCCCTGTCGGGCAAGCTGGTTTGATGAGATCCATCAGTTCCTTCATCTTGCGTAGCAGGCTGGGAGGATCCGGTCTGGACTCTTTGTTGTGGTCCACGCTGACAGTAATATTGCGCAGGTGGTGTACCATACGGATCAAATTAAACATTATTCTCACCGTGATTTGAAAAGAGCTCTGACACTGTGTCATTTGTCTTTTCCTGTGGTGCTGTGTGTGTGCTGTGGTGTAGCCTCTCTGGTAGTGTGTGTTGTCAGCCCGGGGCTGGCGTCTACCTTTGTGGCTCATACTTACCTAACAAATTTAACAAGGCTTTAGTTGGCACCGTTAGGTATCGACCTGTGTTAGATTTGTGTTTTTGTGCTGTAGGCTGAGTCCTCCGGAGTGCTGTTTCTGCTGGAGGGCTGCTGCAGCGTGTGGAGAGGTCCTTTGTGAAGGTCTCCTGAGTAAACTGAGTAAGGTATCAACCTAAGTCAGTTTTGCTCCTTGTTGGTCCTCTGTGGAGAGAGTTCTCTTCCGTGGAGGGAGGGTTCGTCCTTCTGGTTCTTGCTGGAGGTGGAAGCTTGTCCTTTTTCTCGGTGTGTAGGTCGCGACGTTTCGATCTGGTTAGATCTTCATCAGGCAGTGTGGCTGCTCAGTGTTTTGCTGCTCTATTTGTGTCTGTGTATTTTGGGCTCCGCCCGCTTTCTCCGCCCCCTCCTTTCTCATTGATCGGTTTGATCTGGACAGTCTGCCAATGGCAGGGCTGCTTCCCCAGAGGCACGAGCTGGTTAGGTTCGGGACAACGGATCCTGCTTTCTAGAGCTGTCAGTTTTAACTGACTTGTGCTTCTAAAAAAGACAGGGAATGCATAGGCCATCTGTGGATTCCCTGATTCAAACCTCACTCTGATACTCGGCAGGTCGGGCTGAGAAAGCATGTCAAATTTATTTAATGTTCAGTCCAGTGGGATATCTGGTGTCGAGTTGACGAATCCAGTATCTCTCTGTCTGCTGCCGTTGTGCAGCTGTCCAATTAATGTTGTGTTCGAGTCCGCTCACTTCTAGTGATTGAAGGCCGTGTTCCAGAAAATGTGGGACTAATTTAGTGTGCATTTCTTTCTGGTTCTTAATGTTATATCTGTGTTGTGCCAGTCGGATTCGGATGGAATTCCCTGTTTCTCCTATGTACTGGCTCCCGCATTTGTTGCATGTGATGATGTACACGCAGTTTCTTGTGTCCAGATTGATTTTCTGGAGGATGGGAAATACCTGTTTGGTTCCCCTGTTCTTTACAGATTTTTTCTCTTTAAAGAACTGCGGTTTGTTTTTGTGTGGTTGTCCCGGTTTTGGTTTTAGTTTACTTTTGACTAAGATGTCCTGTAAGTTTTTGTTTTTCCTATATGCTGATATGATCCTAAATTCCTGCATCACAGAATTGTTCCTTTGAGTGTCTTCAAAGTTCCTTTTGATTCTGTTGTTAATGTGGATACTTAGGCTCGAGTAAGTTGTTATCAGGGGGATGGGAGTTTTGAGGTTCTTCTCCTTTGTTTCCAGAAACGACTTTCGGATTTTCCTCAGGAAGCTCCGGGCGTAGCCTCTTTTCCTCAACGACCCATATAGAGTCTGAGTGGCCTTTTCAAATTCCGTGGACTGGCTGCAGATTCTGTGGAATCTTAAGAGTTGGGATTTAACAAGTCCTCTGAATGTGTGTTTTGGGTGGAAGCTGTTTTTGTGTAGTAATGAATGTGTGTCAGTATCTTTGAAATAAACCTTTGTGTCTAATGTGTTAGTGCGGTTAAAATCAGGGCCTTTGTATGTGGTGGTGTCTAAGAAATTAATTGAGGAGTTATGTGTGGTGTGTTTAACTTTGATCGATGTGTGGTGCGTGTTTAAGATGTTCATGAAGTCTAAAAATGTGTCTGTGCCGTGTGTCCATGTGCCCCAGATGTCATCTAAATATCTAAAGTAGTGTGTGGGTTTGTGTGTGCATTTCTCGAAGACTGTTTCTTCCCAGTCAGCCATGTAAATGTCCGCATAGGCTGGTGCGAATTTCTTGCCCATTGCTGTCCCTTTGATTTGGAGGTAAAATTCCTGGTTGAATTCAAAGTCGTTTTTCGTCAGGTTGATGAACAGGAGTTCCAGGATTTCTGCATCCGGTCTGTCTTTATCCGGGTATTTGTTGAACCATTTCCTAACTGCTTTTAGTCCCTCTGTTGTTTCTATGTTAGTGTATAGGCTGTCTACATCTATACTGAATAAAAACGCAGACTGTGGGACGGTGATGCCTCTGATTTTGGCTACAAAATCATAGGTGTCCTTTATGTAGCTAGGATGGCGGTTCGACAGAGGAT